>NC_092709.1:329626202-329962250 GCF_047496885.1 Scyliorhinus torazame
TTGCCCTTAGTGTCCAAAATTGCCCTTAGTGTTGAGTGGGGTTACTGGGTTATGGGGATAGGGTGGAGGTGTTGACCTTGGTTAGGGTGCTCTTTCCAAGAGTCGGTGCAGACTCGATTGGCCGAATGGCCTCCTTCTGCACTGTAAATTCTATGATTCCATGATAACCTCTCCCCACTGTTGCTGGCAAGGTACCTCCACCACCAATCATTGGCAAGGCCGCCTCCCTTCCCCCACAAGTGAGAGACGCCCCATTATGGGCTCACTAAGTGCTCTGTTTTCATGCCCCTCCTCCTTCAGGGACCCCCTCAGTCCCCACTTCAGCCCCTGCTGCCATGCACTCCGAGGGCGAGCAAGGGAGTGAGCACCCTCTCTACACTTACCTCCAGGCTGCTGAGGGCGGTCATTCAGGAGAGGTGAGGGTTGGGAGGATTTCGCCTGGAGGGGTTCAAGTCGGGGATCTTTGCTGGGATGGGGGTCATAAGTCAAGTCTTCCCTGTGTAGCCTTGAAAACATTTAAGCGCTTTCCCAACATGTCAAATTCAAAGAACTGTCAGATGAAGGTAAAAGTCTTCCTTCTGTAACCTTCAAGACCAGAGTGCTCCATTTTGGAGACTAAGGGCACAATCTAAGGGCCTTGTTGTGTCCGAAACGCTCAAAATGTCTCGTGTGATTTAACGAGATCTCCCGGGATGCTGATATCCCTAAATGGTCGAGATCCAGATTAACATCTTTAAATGAACCTTAAAATTTGTTCGCACCGTACTCTCCCGGGGCCTGGAAACTGACAGCCTCGCCTGGGCGACCTCGCCAATGCGCCATTTCGCACAGGTCCACACAAATGTGGATCAACTGCAACGGCACCTGGGGAGGTCTCCCAGAACATTAAAGATCCCCGGATGGTCATGCTCTGGGCAGGGTGGCACTCCCACTGGCACCGGGAAACTTGGCACTGGCAGCCTGGCACTTTGACACTGCCAGGCTGTCAGGAGCACTGTCAGGGTGCCAGGTTGGCAATGCCAAGGTGCCCAGGTACCAGTTTGCCCATGCCAGGGATTGGGCCCACGTGTGTCTTGTCCTTAAGAGGTGGGGTGAGGGGGGACTTGAGGGCCCCTCTCCCCAAGAGGTAGATTGGGTGCATTAGGGGGTCCGGAGGCCGCGGTCAGGGGTGTTGGAAAAGTGGGGCGGCATTTAAAAATGGCCCCTTGATCCGAGAATTCTCTTCCGGCACTGGTGAGCTAAGCTTGTCAGTGCAGGAAATGGATAAGTGCGGCCTCGGCAAGGACAAACTCGCAAGGTGCCGTTAAATAGCACAATGTTAGCACCGAGAAACACATCATTGGAGGCACCCAAAACGGGACTCTGTTTTTGTCCATTGAAGCCAATATGTGTTCTGAATCGTGTGCAATTCACACTATTGGAGTGCTATTCAGTGGGCGGGATTCTCCGACCCCCCCGCCGGGTCAGAGAATCGCCGGGGGCTGACGTGAATCCCGCCCCCGCCGGTTGCCGAATTCTCCGGCACCGGATATTCAGCAGGGGTGGGAATCGCGCCGCGCTGGTTGGCGGGCCCCCCCCCCCCCCCCCCCGGCGATTCTCCGGCCCTCAATGGGCCGAAGTCCCGCTGCTGGAATGCCTGTCCCGCCGGCGAGAATCAAACTACCTCTCTTACCGGCGGGACAAGGCGGCGTGGGTGGGCTCCAGGGTCCTGGGGGGGGGGGGGTTGGGCGCGGGGCGATCTGGCCCAGGGGGGTGCCCCCACGGTGGCCTGGCCCGCGATCGGGGCCCACCGATCCGTGGGCGGGCCTGTGCCGTGGGGGCACTCTTTTCCTTCCGCCTTCGCCATGGTCTCCACCATGGCGGAGGTGGAAGAGACCCCCTCCACTACGCATGCGCGGGGATGCCGTGAGCGGCCGCTGGTGGGGTACCAAAGGCCTTTCCCGCCAGCTGGCGGGGTGGAAATCAGTCCGTTGCGGGCCTAGCCCCTCAAGGTGAGGGCTCGGCCCCTCAAGATGCGGAGGATTCCGCACCTTTGGGGTGGCGCGATGCCGGACTGATTCGTGCCGTTTCTGGAGTCGGTCGGCGGACATCGCGCCGATTGCGGAGAATCCTGCCCAGTAAGTGAGTCACGACATGTAAATTGGCGAGTATTCTGCAAGTGTGAATTCAGAGCATTTCCCGGCCCAACAGGCAGAGTAACCACATAGTGCCAAAAAGTGTGACTGCTGGAGCTGTTTCTAAGCGCAGCACTTAGAGCTCACTCACTGTAGCCACAAGGATGGCTCACAGGAGACCTGCCCTCCGAGTTCTGGAGTCCGAGGTGGACCCACAGCTCCATGTCAGTGAGGAGAGGAGGGACACCCTCTTCCCCAGGGTGGACCGCTGACTGAAGTCCACCCTCCTGAACAGCGCCTGGGATTGGGTGGCAGAGGCTGTCAGTGCTGCCAGCCTCACCAGAACAAGGGAGCTGGTGATCTGGAGGGGTGGGGGTAACTGGTGAGGCCACGGTGCAGGTGTTCTCTGGTTGGGATGTGTCCTGCTAATCCCTTGCTTCCTCTAAAATGGGACAGCACTTCTGAGGAGTGCCAGCACTTGATTGACCACTGATTGGGCTTGGTTTTGCTCAAAGAGCTGGGAGCCCAGAGGGGCGGCTGGGTGAGCTCCCAGATAACCAGAGGCTCCCTGAACATTCAAAGGACACAGGCAGCACTCAGCAGAGTGAGCAGCCAGGAGCCTGTGAGTAGCAGCAAAGGGGTGAGTTTAAAACACATACTGCGGCAATGGAGGTCGGAGCCAGGCCACACCGATCCCGGGGAGGACACCACGAGTCCATTGACTTGGCACCAATGGTGCACGATCAATTGGATACAACTGTGGCTTTATTGCAGTCAGATGCGTGGCCTCCTGCTGCAGCTGGCGAAATGGCAGCTGAATGGAGGTCACGCATATTTATACTCCTCCTACTGGGCGGAGCCAGCCGGCAGGGGCTCCCGGCGAACCTGTAGTACAGGTCCTACCTTACATCCCCTATTACATGTGTATAGTGGTTCACCAAATTCACCCCCTGTTAAAAATGAGTCCGGTGGGGGTGGTGTGGAACTGTATAAAGTGTTGAACATTATTTACAGTGTCGTAGAAACAACATGGAGAGAGAGAAACACTTGTCCATTTTGAAGGTCCAGTTAAAGGTTCAATCTATCTGGAGCCTTGACGTTCTGCTGGGAGCGGCGTAACGGTGGCGGCGACGGCGGTGCTGGCCTACTGTTAGATGATTCCGGGAGCGTGCCGAAATCTTCGCCGTCCTCTTGCGTGGGCAGGGGAAGGAGGGATAGGCCTGGTGGGGCCAATGATGGAAGCGCCATGGAAGGGGAGGATGGCGCCGGGGCGGGGGAGTGTGTTCGGTTGGAACCTGATGGTGCCAGGTCCCTGAGGGAGACAGTATCTTGGCGGCAGTCGGGGTACGCAATGTAGGCATACTGGGGGTTGGCGTGGAGCAAGAGTACCCTATCCACCAACGGGTCCACCTTGTGGAGTCGGACGTGCCTACGGAGCAGGACCGGTCCTGGAGCTGCGAGCCAAGTCGGGAGCTGCACCCCGGATGTGGACTTCCTGGGGAAGATAAAGAGACGTTCATGGGGTGTGTTATTCGTAGCGGTGCACAGTAGTGACTGGATGGAGTGCAGTGCATCAGGGAGGACCTCCTGCCAGCGAGAGGCTGGAAGGTTGCTGGACCGTAGGGCCAGCTGGATGGCACTCCAAACCGTCCCGTTCTCCCTTTCTACCTGCCCGTTTCCCCGGGGTTTGTAGCTGGTCGTTCTGCTGGAGGCGATGCCCCTACTGAGCAGGAACTGACGCAGCTCATCACTCATGAATGAGGATCCCCTGTCCCTGTGGATGTAGGCGGGGAAACCGAACAGAGCGAAGATTGTGTTGAGGGACTTGATGACGGTGGCGGATGTCATATCCGGGCATGGGATGGCGAAGGGGAACCTGGAGTACTCATCGACCACACTGAGAATATACGTGTTACGGTCAGGGAGGGGCCCTGTGAAATCCACACTGAGGCGTTCAAAGGGGTGGGAGGCCTTCACCAGGCATGCACGGTCCAGCCGGTAGAAGTGTGGCTTGCGATCCGCACAGACCTGGCAGTCCCTGGAGATTGTCCGTACCTCCTCGACGGAGTAGGGCAGATTGTGAGCCTTGATGAGATAGTACAGTCGTGTGACCCCCGGGTGACAAAGGTCTACTTGTTGGTCTACTTGTGCGCTGGCACATGTACCTCGGGAGAGGGCGTCTGGGGGCTCGTTGAGCTTGCCGGGGCGCTACAAAATCTCATAATTCTAGGTGGAGAGCTCAATTCTCCACCGCAAAATTTTATCATTTTTGATCTTGCCCCGCTGCGTGTTGTTGAACATGAAGGCTACCGACCGTTGGTCAGTGAGGAGAGTGAATCTCCTGTCGGGCAGGTAATGCCTCCAATGCCGCACAGCTTCAACAATAGCCTGGGCCTCCTTTTCGACGGATGAGTGCCGAATTTCAGAGGCATGAAAGGTGTGGGAAAAGAACGCCACGGGTCTGCCTGCGTGATTGAGGGTGGCGGCGAGGGCGACATCTGATGCGTCGCTTTCTACTTGAAAGGGCAGTGTCTCGTCTACTGCGTGCAAACCTGCCTTGGCTATATCAGCTCTGATATGGGTGAAGGCCTGTTGTGCCTCGGCCATGAGGGGGAACTGGGGGGACTGTATGAGTGGGCGGGCCTTGTCCGCATAGTTTGGGACCCACTGAGCGTAGTACGAAAAAAACCCCAGGAAGCGTTTGAAGGCCTTGAGGCAGTGGGGGAGGGGAAGCTCCATGAGGGTGGACATGCGGTCGGAATCGGGCCCCAGACCTCCACTCTGGACCACATAGCTGAGGATGGCTAAGCGGGTCGTGCTGAACACACACTTCTCTTTGTTATAAGTAAGATTGAGGAGAGCGGCGGTGCGGAGAAATTTAGCGAGGTTGGCATCGTGGTCCTGCTGATCATGGCCGCAGATGGTGACATTGTCTAGGTACGGGAACGTGGCCCGCAAACCGTACCGGTCAACCATTCGGTCCATCTCTCTTTGGAAGACCGAGACCCCATTAGTGACACCGAAAGGAACCCTAAGAAAATGGTAGAGACGACCGTCTGCCTCGAAGGCAGTGTATGGGGAGCTGGTGGTAGGGGAGCTGGTGGTAGGCAGATTTTAGGTCAATCGTTGAGAAGACCCGGTACTGTGCAATCTGATTGACATATCAGATATGCGTGGGAGGGGGTACGCGTCAAGCTGCGTGTACCGATTGATGGTCTGGCTGTAGTCCACGACCATTCGGTGTTTCTCCCCAGTTTTAACGACTACCACTTGGGCTCTCCAGGGGCTGTTGCTGGTCTCGATGACTCCCTCCCGAAGCAGCCGCTGGACCTCGGACCTGATGAAGGTCTTGTCCTGGGTGCTGTACCGTCTGCTCCTGGTGGCGACGGGCTTGCAATCTGAAGTAAGATTGGCAAAGAGGGAGCGGGGGTCGACCTTTAGGGTCGTGAGGCTGCACACAGTGAGGGGTGGAAGGGGCCCGCCGAATTTGTGGGTGAGGCTCTGGAGATTGCACTGAAAATCCAGGACTAGCAATAGTGCAGCACAGAGGTTAGGAAGGACGTAGAGGTGAAGGCCGCTGAACTCTACGTCCTGGACTGTGAGAGTGACTGTGCCGAACCCTCGGATCGGGACAGAGTGGGACCCGGAGGCTAAGGAGATCCGTTGATTGGCGGGGTGGACCGCGAGGGAGCAGCGCCTTACCGTATCCGGGTGTGTATGAAGCTTTCGGTGCTCCCGGAGTCCAGCAGGCAAAATGCCGCGTGGCCGTTGATTTTCACCGTTGTCGAAGCGGTGACAGGTTGTGTGGACGAGACTGGTCCAGCGTCATCAAGGCGAGCTGCGGGTGATCGTCACTGGTTTCTGACGAAGAGCGTTGGGGGCCCATATCGTGGAAGGTCGTTGGCGTCCATGCCCGTGGGGAAGGCAAGATGGCAGCGGCTGGAGATCCTGCGGGGAACAAAATGGCGGCGCTCATGGGTCTCACATTGCAGGGGCGGGACAAAAGGGCGACGCCCATGGGCCGCACGTTGGTGGAGCAGGACACGATGGCGGCACCCATGGGCCGCACATGAACTGAAGGGGAGAAGGTAGCGGCACCCACTGGCCGCGCGTGGCCCCGGACGGTGAAGATGGCGGCGCCCACTGACCGCGCGTGGTCCGTGGGGGTGAAGAGAGCATGGCCCATTGTGCGTTTGGCAGGGGGAGGGGACGATAGCGGCGACTGCGCAGCCCTGGCACACTGCGGCGAAGTGGCCCTTTTTGCCGCAAGCCTTGCAAATGGCGGCGCGGGCCGGGCAGCGTTGGCGAGGGTGTTTCTGCTGACCGCAAAAATAGCACCGGGGACCCCCGGGGTGCGCGGTTTTGAGTGTGGCGCAGGCGTATTGGCTGGGCAGGGTGGGGTCCAGGAGGGATAGGAGGGTGGGCCGCGTGGCTAGAGGGGATGCCTGAACATTATCGGAGGCGGTCGTCATGTAGAGCGCTAATTTTTTTGTCTCCGCTGGGTCGAATGTGGCCCCTTCCAGCAATCGTTGTCGGATGAGGTCCGACCCAATCCCTGTTACGAAAGCATCGCGCCTGAGGAGATTAGAATGTTTGGCGGCCGTAACAGCCTGACAGTCACAGTCCCAGACGAGTGGGATTAGGGCCCCCCAGAAGTTTTCGATGGACTCACCAGGGAGTTGAGAGCGAGTGGCGAGTACGTGCTTGGCGAAGAGCGTGTTTGCTTTCTACGCGTAGTTCTCTTTGAGGAGTGCCATGGCTTCCACGTAAGTCGGGGCGTCCTGGATCAGCGGGAACACGCTTGAGCTCAACCTGGATTAAAGGACCTGTATCTTCTGAGCCTCCGTCGGTGGGGTGGTCGCTGAGTTAATGTATGCCTTGAAGCAAGCTATCCAGTGATTAAAGTCTTTTCTGGCATCGGTCGATTGCTGATCCAGCTGCAGGCGATCTGGTTTGATACGGATGTCCATCCTATAGAAAATCTGACTGCAATAAATTGATGCACGATCAATTGCACAAAGACTAAGGTTGGGTACAGTGGCTTTATTGCAGTCAGATGCGTGGCCTCCTGCAGCAGCTGGCGAAATGGCAGGTGAATGAAGGACACACGCATTTATACCTCCTACTGGGCGGAGCCAGCCGGCAGGGGTTACCTGTAGTACAGGTCCTACCTTACATCCCCTAATACAGGTGTACAGTAGTTGACCACAACCAAGTTGTTCCCCACCCCTGCCCCCGGATGGGCAGCAATGCCTTATCAAGCCCACAAATTTTCCAGAGTTTTTTGAGCTTCCCGCTCCCCCTCCACAGCCATGGCCCCAAAGCCCCACTTGTAACTACTTGCACTAATTCCCGCCCGTGAGACATCCACCTAAGAGACGCGAACTTCGAAACTGCCGCCAGCGAGGGACCGGAGCACTGTGTCGGAATCAGCGCTCGGCGCAAAACGGATTGTTTCCATTTTGCGTGATTCTCACTTCCAATGGCATGAAGCACAGAATCCAGCCCAAACCTTTGATGTATTTGAAAAACCCAGACAGGAGAATGAGGATCACAGTGGTGAGGATGTCACAGTAGCACAGTGGTTATCACTGTTGCTTCACAGCCCCAGGGGCCCGGGTTTGATTCCCGGCTTGGGTCACTGTCTGTGCAGACTCTGCACGTTCTCCCGTGTCTGTGTGAGTTTCCTCCGGGTGCTCCGGTTTCCTCCCACAAGTCCTGAAAAACATGCTTGTCAGGTGAATTGGATATTCTGTATTCTCCCTCAGTGTACCCGAATAGGCGCCGGAGTGTGGCGACTAGGCGCTTTTCACTGTAACCTCATTGCAGTGTTAATGTAAGCCTACTTGTGACAATAATAAAGATTATAAAAGGCAGAGCAGACTCATGGAATCATAGCATCTATAGTGCAGACGGAGGCCATTCAGCCCATCGAGTCAGCACCAGCCCTTGGAAAGACCATCCCACTGAAGCCCAAACCTCCACCCTATCCCCGTAACCCAGTAACCCCACCCAACCTTTTTTGGACACTAAGGACAATTTAGCATGGCCAATCCATCTTTGGACTGTGGGAGGAAACCGGAGCATCCGGAGGAAAACCACGCAGACACGGGGAGAACGTGTAGACTCCGCTTAGACAGTGACCCAAGCCGGGAATCGAACCTGGGACCCTGGAGCTGTGAAGCTAACCACTGTGCTACCGTGCTGCCTGGTGGGCCAACTCGATGGGCCAAATGGCCCAATTCTGCTCCTATGTCAGCTCTCAGACAGCATTGCCAGGACACTACACGATAGATAGCAATGGCGCCATTATAGTTAGACTGAAATTCCTGAGGAATGGAAAAAGGGGCCGGTCCCCAGGGCCATGAAATATTAGGGCGAACACTTCAATTCGCTATCCTCCTCTCAATTGATCTTATTCTCCATGCAATATAAAATGAGATAATTATTACTTATGGGAAAATGTATTCCAACATGTTCCTGAGCTGAAGGCACTGGCTGTCATGTGTGCATTACAGATGAATGCTTTTCCGACATCTCTAACACATTTCTATTATGCGCTTGTAATGCTTAGCTTAACAACTAATAACTGCTGTAACAATGGGAGATTACACATTCCCTGAAATTCACTGCAACTACTCACGGCTTCTTCAGAAATGCCAGCGCGGGGCCGTTTCAGAGAAAAGAACAAAGAACAAAGAACAAAGGAAATTACAGCACAGGAACAGGCCCTTCGGCCCTCCCAGCCTGCGCCGATCCCGATCCTTTATCTAAACCTGTCACCTATTATCCAAGGATCTACTTCCCTCTGTTCCCTGCCCGTTCATATATCTGTCTACATGCATCTTAAATGATGCTATTGTGCCCGTTTCTACCACCTCCACTGGCAAAGTGTTCCAGGCACCCACCATCCTCTGCGTAAAAAAC
The DNA here is from genome assembly GCF_047496885.1 of Scyliorhinus torazame. Lineage (NCBI taxonomy): Eukaryota > Metazoa > Chordata > Chondrichthyes > Carcharhiniformes > Scyliorhinidae > Scyliorhinus > Scyliorhinus torazame. Next base: position 329,635,244 of record NC_092709.1, read on the forward strand.
TTTCCACGCACATCTCCCTTAAACTTTCCCCCTCTCACCTTGAAATCGTGACCCCTTGTAATTGACACCCCCACTCTTGGAAAAAGCTTGTTGCTATCCACCCTGTCCATACCTCTCATAGTTTTGCAGACCTCAATCAGGTCCCCCCTCAACCTCCGTCTTTCCAACGAAAACAATCCTAATGTACTCAACCTTTCTTCATAGCTAGCACACTCCATACCAGGCAACTTCCTGGTGAATCTCCTCTGCACCCTCTCTAAAGCATCCACATCCTTCTGGTAATGTGGCGACCAGAACTGCACACAGTATTCCAAATGTGGCCTAACCAAAGTCCTATACAACAGTAACATGACCTGCCGACTCTTGTACTCAATACCCCGTCCGATGAAGGCAAGCATGCTGTATGCCTTCTTGATCACTCTATCGACCTGCGTTGCCACCTTCAGGATACAATGAACCTGAACTCCCAGATCTCTCTGTACATCAATTTTCCCCCGGACTCTTCCATTGACCGTATAGTCCGCTCTTGAATTAGATCTTACAAAATGCATCGCTTCGCATTTGCCTGGATTGAACTCCATCTGTCATTTCTCTGCCCAACTCTCCAATCTATCTATATTTTGCTGTATTCTCTGACAGTCCTCCTCGCTATCTGCAACTCCACCAATCTTAGTATCATCTGCAAACTTGCCAATCAGGCCACCTATACCTTCGTCCAGATCATTTATGTCTATCACAAACAACAGTGGTCTGAGCACGGATCCCTGTGGAACACCACTAGTCACCTTGCTCCATTTTGAGACACTCCCTTCCACCACTACTCTCTGTCTCCTGTTGCCCAGCCAGTTCTTTATCCATCTAGCTAGCACACCCTGAACCCCATACAACTTCACTTTTTCCATCAACCTTCCATGGGAAACTTTATCAAACGCCTTACTGAAGTCCATGTATATGACATCTACAACCCTTCCCTCATCAATTAACGTTGTCACTTCCTCAAAGAATTCTATTAGATTTGTAAGACATGACCTTCCCTGCACAAAACCATGCTGCCTATCACTGATAAGTCTATTTACTTCCAAATGTGAATAGATCCTATCCCTCAGTATCTTCTCCAACAGTTTGCCTACCACTGCCGTCAAGCTCACAGGTCTATAATTCCCTGGATTATCCCTGCTACCCTTCTTAAACAAAGGGACAACATTAGCAATTCTCCAGTCCTCCGGGACCACACCCGTGCTCAAGGATGCTGCAAAGATATCTGTTAAGGCCCCAGCTATTTCTTCCCTCGCTTCCCTCAGTAACCTGGGATAGATCCCATCCGGACCTGGGAACTTGTCCACCTTAATAACTTCGATATTAATGCCGGAAATGCTGGAGAACACTCAGCTGGTCAGGCAGCATCTGTGGAGGCAGAAGCAGAGTTTCAAAATTTCTGATTGGATTGGATTGGATTTGTTTATTGTCACGTGCACTGAGGTACAATGAAAAGTATTTTTCTGCGAGCAGCTCAAACAGATCATTTAGTACATGAAAAGAAAAGAAAATACATAATAGGGCAACACAAGGTACACAATGTAAATACATAGACACCGTCATCGGGTGAAACATACAGAGGTGTAGTATTAATCAGGTCTGTCCATAAGAGGGTTGTTTAGGAGTCTGGTACAGCGGGGAAGAAGCTGGCCGGGATTCTCCCTTTTGGGGACTAAGTCCCCACGCCCGCCGGAAAACATTTCCTCGAAAGTCCGGGGTGATTCTCTGTTTGCCAGGGGGCTAGAAGGGCCTCGGCGTGCGTCCCGCAGCTCTGGCTGCCGGTGGGGCCCTGCTGTCCAGACCGCGCGGCCACGCATGTGCACGGCGGCCGCAAGCGGGTCCGCGCATGTGTGCGACGACCCACCTCGGCGCGGGCGCCGCCGACATGGTGGACCCACACAGCGGGCCCACACGGAGTAAGGTAGGTCGCCCCCAGATTGCGATGGCCACCGCTGAGCCCCCCCCCCCCCCCCCCCCCGGAGGCAGACTCCCCCCGCCCCCACCAGGACCGTCACCGGGGCCGCGGGTTCCAGCTCCCACCAGGTGGTACCAGATGTAAACCACGCTGGCGGGAGTTCGGCCGGTCACCCACGGAGAATCGCCGTGGGGGCCGATTTCAGCGGCCCCCAACCTGCGCTGCTGCGACCACGCAGGCGCGATCGGTGCCGATTCGCCGGTCGGCGGAGAATCAATGGGCCGGCTTCGGAGCGGCGTGGCAGGAATTTCCCGCGTCCCCCGGCGATTCTCTGATATGGTGCGAGCTCGGAGAATCCCGGCCGCTGTTTTTGAATCTGAGGGGGGGCCTGGTAGGATTGGGGTGGGAAGGATTTGCATTATTTGGCAGGATGGGGGAGGAGGGTGGCCCTCCGATGGACTATGGGGGCAACTCCCGCAAAGAGTTACGCCCTTGGCCCGTTGCGATGTCCACCAGACCAGCACCACACTGGGAAATACCTAAGCCAATTCTCGCTCATGTGAATTACGGTTTAGTGAACTGGAGAATCATGTGGGCTTGAAGAATTTGCCCATCAATAGGATGCAAATGGCCCGAAGGCGGGCACCGATCCCGTTTTTTGGCCGACGCTGGTTTCTCTGCCTCATCGGGAACTCTGTTACTGGAGGCGGAAGGCAGAGAATCCGACCCATTATGTTTGAAAATGACATCCTGTAATCACAAACACAACTTTAAATTTAAACAAAGCCAATTAAAAAGGGCATGAGGGAGAGCTGACAACGCTGATTGGTAATTGAAATCAAATGTAGAGCAGTAAATATACAGTGGAAATAATTAAAGAAACAATTAAAAATTTTAAATAAAAATTCATTCCATTCAAGACCAGAAACCCAGGAAGGGTGACTGATCCGTGTCTTCCTTAGGAAGTTAGAGATAGTATTAGATTAAATCAAGAGGCTTACAACATTGCAAAGAATAGGAGTAAGTCTGAGGATTGGGAGGGTTTTAAAAATCAACATTGGGCCACCTAAAAGGAAAAAAATAGAATATGGGAGTAGCGTTTTCAAGAATCTAAAAAACAGATTGCAAAAACGTTTGGAAGTGTATCATGCGGAATAGAGGAGCTAAAGTAGACGGTAATCCCTTAAAAGCAGAGGCTGGAGAAATTATCATGGGGAATGATGAAATCATGGAAATATTGAACAAATATTTTGTGTGTTTTTATCGTAGAAGTGCAAAGAAATATCAATGTTTCCAATATTACTGTGGATTACTGTGAAGCAAGCTTGTGGGGGTGGTGTGGGGGTTGCTGCTGTGTATCTGGCTGTGTGTATGTGATTTAATTTAACTTAGAGGAGTCAGACTGCAAGGTTTAAATCACCAGAGGGTTAGGTTGAAAAGCATGCATTTTGAAGTGGAGATGAGCAAAATTACGATGGGATTAATAAATAACACAGATAAAAAATTTGCATGAGGAGATAAAGAAGGTCTATTTGTGTTTACTGGTTGGATTTCAGAGATAAGAGGAAGATTTGAAACTAGCAGCAGCATGAATGAATAAAGCAATGATATTGAGTTTAGTTTTCCCAAAATGTAAAAAACAAACTGTGAACATGTAAGATTTTTGTATTATGGGAAGGGTAACTTCCAAAGACCGTTAAGAACAAAAGGTTTAATAATGATAATAATCGCTTATTGTCACAAGTAGGCGTCAATGAATTTTTAATTTGATTTATTATTGTCACATGCATTAGCATACAGTGAAAAGTATTGTTTCTTGCATGCTGTACAAACAATGCATACCGTACAGAAGGAAGGAAGGAGAGACTGTAGAATATAATGTTACAGTTATAGCAAGGTGTAGAGAAAGGATCAAGTTAATACAAGGTAGGTCCATTCAAATGTCTGATGGCAGTAGGGAAGAAGCTGTTCTTGAGTCGGTTGGTACGTGACCTCAAACTTTGAAATGCAGAATTATAGAATTTACAATGCAGAAGGAGGCCATTCGGCCCATTGAGTCTGCACCGGCTCTTGGAAAGAGCACCCTACCCAAGGTCAACACCTCCACCCTATCCCCATAACCCAGTAACCCCACCTAACACTAAGGGCAATTTTGGACACTAAGGGCAATTTATCATGGCCAATCCACCTAACCTGCACATCTTTGGACTGTGGGAGGAAACCGGAGCACCCGGAGGAAACCCACGCACACACGGGGAGGATGTGCAGACTCCTCACAGACAGTGACCCAAGCAGGAATCGAACCTGGGACACTGGAGCTGTGAAGCAATTGTGCTATCCACAATGCTACCGTGCTGCCTTTGGTATCTTTTTCATGACGGAACGAGGTGGAAGAGAGTATGTCTGGGGTGAGTGGGGTCCTTAATTATGCTGGCTGCCGGACCTGTTTGTGGACGGGATGTTCGCGAGCTTGGGTGAGCTGGAGGAAAAGTACGGGCTCCCCCCCGGAGAACACCTTCAGGTACTTACAGGTAAGGGCGTTTGCCAGATGGCAGGTGGTGGAATTCCCGTGGCTACTGCCACACACAGTACAGGACAGGGTGCTCTCGGGGGGAGTGGGGGGAGGGGGGGGGCGGGGGGAGTGGGGAAGATCTCGGGAACTTATCAGGTGATGCAGGAGGAGGGAGGCCTCGGTGGTAGAGTTGAAAGGTAAGTGGGAGGAGGAGCTGGGAGAGGAGATCGAAGAGGGGACGTGGGCAGATGCCCTAGGGAGGGTGAATTCTTCCTCTTCGTGCGCGAGGCTCAGCCTCATACAGTTTAAGGTGCTGCACAGGGCACACATGACCGGGACAAGGATGAGCCGGTACTTTGGGGGTGAGGACAGGTGTGTTAGATGCTCAGGGAGCCCAGCAAATCACACCCATATATTCTGGGCATGCCCAGCGCTGGAGGAATTTTGGAAGGGCGTAGCGAGGACGGTGTCGAGGGTGGTAGGATCCAGGGTCAGACCGGGCTGGGGGCTCGTAATATTTGGGGTGGCAGAGGAGCCGGGAGTGCAGGAGGCGAAAGAGGCCGGAATTCTGGCCTTTGCGTCCCTGGTAGCCCGGCGAAGGATTCTCCTTCAGTGGAAAGATGCGAGGCCCTCAAACGTGGAATCCTGGATCAGCAATATGGCAGGGTTCATTAAATTGGAGAGGGTGAAATTCGCCTTGAGAGGGTCGGTATAAGGGTTCTTTAGGCGGTGGCAACCGTTCTTAGACTTTCTGGCAGAAAGATAGACATTGGTCAATGGCAGCAGCAGCTCGGGGAGGGGGGTGGTTTACTTTATTTTTGTTCATGTTATCACACTGGAGGGTCTGAGGGGGTGTATACACCTGTTGTGTTAAGTCGGGGTGTTAATGTTAATTTATTATTTATGCACGGGGGGGAGGGGTTTGGGGTTACTTTTTTAGATTGTGTTTTGTATTTAACCCTGTTGGGTTCTTTTTTCTTTCTCATTTTGTTATTGATATTTTATGAAAACCTTTAATAAAAATTATTTTTAAAAAAAATTATGCTGGCTGCCTTTCTGAGGCAGCGGGAATTATAGATAGAGTCAATGGATGGGAGGCTGGTTTGCGTGATGGACTGGGCTACATTCACAACCTTTTGTGGTTTCCTGCGGTCTTGGGCAGAGCAGGCTCCATACCAAGCTGTGATACAACCAGAAAGAATGCTTTCTATGGTGCATCTGTAGAAGTTGTTGAGGGTCGTAGCTGACAAGCCAAATTTCCTCAGTCTTCTGAGAAAGCAGTCGTTGGTGGGCTTTCTTAACTGTAGTGTCGGCATGGGGGGACCAATGAAGTTACTGTGACAAGCCCCTCGCCGCCACATTCCGGCGCCTGTTCGGAGAAGCCGGTACGGGATTTGAACCCGTGCTGCTGGCATTGTTCTGCATTGCAAGGCAGCTATTTAGCCCACTGTGCGAAACCAGCCCTTGGTTTAAAGATGAAAAAGGGGGAAGAAATCATATTTGAAGAAAGATTGAAAACTGTGTTGGGAGGAGTGGCCATGTGAGGTCTTGAAGTGTGTGCTGTGTTGAGAACAAGCCAGTGAGCAGTCTCTGGCTATCACCAGAGAAGTATTTGTTCAAGAAAGCAAGGTTTTGTTTCAAGCCTTGGATTTCCATTGTTCAGTGAGTGGAAGAGGGAATTCTTGTGAAATGTCTACTTTACAGCAATAGTGGGTAACTTTCAGTAATGTTACTAAATTTCTATAGAATAAAAATATATAGGGACTGTTTTCTGGAAAAAGGTACGTATTTGTGAGTCTAACTAGGTGGAAATCTTATGGCAAATGTTGTATCAAAAAGTGTAACTGTGTAACTATAATCTTATGTGTAATAGTTCTCTGCTTTTATTAATAAATGTTTTAACTTAATGTTTAAAAACCGCAAGAGTGGGACTGGGATATTTATTTCTGACTTCAGTGTGCATACCTTTTTTGAATAAAATATCAATTTCAAATAGTTGTGATAGCTTGGCCAAGTTTCCCTTTGGGATTTGGTCAGCACAGAAATTACTACCTGCCATGCCATAACAGACAATGCAACTTACAAAACAGAAGTAGAGGGTAACCTAGGGGCTAATAAGAGTGAAGAAATTAAGAACATAATAACATAAGAACTAGGAGCAGGAGTAGGCCATCTGGCCCCTCGAGCCTGCTCCACCATTCAATGAGATCATGGCTGATCTTTTGTGGACTCAGCTCCACTTTCCGGCCCGAACACCATAACCCTTAATCCCTTTATTGCTTCACTGGGCAAGGAATTCCATAGATTCACAACCCTTTGGGTGAAGAAGTTCCTCCTAAACTCAGTCCTAAATCTACTTCTCCTTATTTTGAGGCTATGCCTCCTAGTTCTGCTTTCACCCGCCAGTGGAAACAACCTGCCTGCATCTATCCTATCTATTCCCTTCATAATTTTGTATGTTTCTATAAGATCCCCCCTCATCCTTCTAAATTCCAACAGTCCCAGTCTACTCAACCTCTCCTCGTAATCCAACCCCTTCAGCTCTGGGATTAACCTTTTGAATCTCCTCTGCACACCCTCCAGTGCCAGTACGTCCTTTCTCAAGTAAGGAGATCAAAACTGAACACAATACACCAGGTGTGGCCTCACTAACACCTTATACAATTGCAGCATAACCTCCCTAGTCTTAAACTCCATCCCTCTAGCAATGAAGAACAAAACTCCATTTGCCTTCTTAATCACCTGTTGCACCTATAAACCACCTTTTTGCGACTCATGCACTAGCACACCCAGGTCTCTCTGCACAGCAGCATGTTTTAATATTCATCATTTAAATAATAAGCCCTTTTGCTGTTATTCCTACCAAAATGGATAACCTCACATTTGTCAACATTGTATTCCATCTGCTAGACCCTAGCCCATTCACCTAGCCTATCCAAATCCCTCTGCAGACTTCCAGTATCCTCTGCACTTTTTGTTTTACCACTTATCTTAGTGTCGTCTGCAAACTTGGACACATTGCCCTTGGTCCCCAACTCCAAATCATCTATGTAAATTGTGAACAATTGTGGGCCCAACACTGATCCCTGAGGGACACCACTAGCTACTGATTGCCAACCAGAGAAACACCCATTAATCCCCACTCTTTGCTTTCTATTAATTAACCAATCCTCTATCCATGCTACTACTTTCCCCTTAAGGTAATTAATATCATCAGAGAAAAAGCACTGGAGAAACTCAAAGTGCTAACATTTGAAATATCCCCAGGACCCATGGCCTATATCCTAGGATTCTAAAAGAGATAGCTGCAACTGTATAGAATCTTAGTTAGGCCACATTTGGAGTATAGTGTTCAATTCTGGTTGCCACACTACCAGAAGGATGTGGAGGCTTTAGAGAGGGTACAGAAGAGATTTACCAGGATGTTCCCTGGTATGGAGGGCATTAGCTATGAAGAGCGGTTGAATAAACTCGGTTTGTTCTCACTGGAACGACGAAAGTTGAGGGGCGACCTGATCGACGTCTACAAAATTATGAGGGGCATAGACAGAGTGGATAGTCAGAAACTTTTTCCCAGGGTAGAGGGGTCAATTGCTAGGGGGCATAGGTCTAAGGTGCGAGGGGCAAGGTTTAGAGGAGATGAACGAGGGAAGTTTTTTACATAGAGGGTAGTGGGTGCCTGGAACGTGCTGCCGGAAGAGTTGGTGGAAGCAGGGACGATAGTGACGTTTAAGGGGCATCTTGACAAATACATGAATAGGATGGGAATAGAGGGATACGGACCCCGGAAGTGTAGAAGATTTAAGTTTAAATGGGCAGCATGGTCGGCACAGGCTTGGAGGGCCGAAGGGCCTGTTCCTGTGCTGTACTTTTCTTTGTTCTTTGAGGTTGCCCTACGATGGATGGCTGAGTAAATAGGGTCTAGATTGACTGGAATTTAGAATATTGAGTGTTGATCTCATCGAAACATGCAATATTATGAAAGGGCTTGACAGCGTAGAGAGTTTGTGTGCCTGGATGGCGAATCTGAAACAAGGGAGGTACAGCCAAGGGAGTCTCAATCATTTATGACTGAGATCAGAGAAACCTCCTCACTCAAAGAATTGTGAAGCATTGGAATTCTCTGTCCCAGAAGGTTGTGGATGTTCCATCATTGAATATATTAAAGACAACATTAACAGATCTTTGGTTTCTCAGGGATCATAGAATATGGGAGCGGTTTCAGGTTAAACATAGGCTAGGATACATCCTGCTGATTACCACGTCGCGGCCACTATCAGCTGATGAATCAGTACTCCTCCATGTTAAAAACCACTTGGTGGAAGCACTGAGGGTGGTAGGGGTGCAGAATATGCTCTGAGCGGGGGGGGGAGGGGGGGTCTTCAATGTCCATCACCAAGTGTGGCTCAATAGTATCACCACAAACCGAGCTGGAGGGTCCTAAAGGATATAGCTGCTAGACTGGGACTGCAGAAGGTGGTGAGGGAACCAACAAGAGGGAAAAACATATTTGACCTCACCCTCACCAACCGGCCTACTGCAGATGCATCTTTCCATGACAGTATCGGTAGAAGTGACCATTGCACAATCCTCATGAAGACAAAGTCCCATCTTCACATTGAGAATATTCTCCATCGTGTTGTGTGGCACTGCCACTATGCTAAATGGGATAGACTTTAAACAGATCGAGCAACTCAAGATTTGGCATCCATGAGGCGCTGTAGGTCATCAGCAGCTGCAGAATTGTACTCAGCCACCCCTTGGCCTGGCATATCCTCCACTAACCACCAAGCCAGGGGATCAACCCTGTTTCAATGAAGATTACAGGAGCGCATGCCAGGAGCAATACTAGACATACAGAAAAATGAGGTGTCAACCTGGTGAAGCTACAACAGAGGACTACTTGTGTGCCAAACTGAATAAGTAGCAGTACTAGACAGAGCTAAGCAATTCCGCAACACCCATCAGATCTAAGCTCTGCAGTCCTGCCACATCCAGCCATGAATAGTGGTAGACAACATGGGTCCCTGGATCTGTGAGGCAGCAGTGCTGACCACTGTGCCACCGTTCCCCTCCAAGTCACTCACCATCCTCACTTGGAAATAAATCGCCATTCCTTCACTGTGGCTGGGTCAAAATCCTGGAACTCCCTCCCTAACAGCACAGTGGGTGTACCTACACCTCAGAGATTACAACGGTTCAAGAAGGCCACTCACCGCCAGCTAGAAGGCCAATTAGGGATGGGCAATAAATGCTGGCCTAACCTGCGATGCCCAAACAGGCTCAATGGGCCACATGGTCAGCTCCTGCTCCTATCTTGTATGTCCTTATATTACCTATTTGCTGGCTTCTCAAGTTCTGACACAGGACAAACTCTAACGTAGCCGGGAGTTGAGAGCCTTTTATTCTGCACCAAGTCCCACTCGTCCTGTCCTTGCCAATTTCCCGTGCTAGGTGTGCTGAATTCAAATGTCTCACATTACTTTTCAAAATCCCTCCACATGGTCATTCTTCCCCACCTTCCCAATCTCTTCCAGGTTTATGACCCAGAAGACCCTCTGCTCTTCCAGCACATATCATGAGAAGAACCTTGAATACACCCATCCTCATACTGCAGAAATCCCTCTCTGAGCCCTGTGACCAAATTCAACATTTTGCACCTTTTTAAGCCTCCTGCAGAACTGTATCCCCCAATCTCCCATTCTTGACACTATGCTGGTAATCACAACAGAATATTTTCAGTGTTATATACATTATTATTTTTAATTATGTGGCAAGCGTGTAAACCTGCTAAATTATCCGCGTGGGTGATAGAATACGAAACCTTAATGAGGTTCAGAAAGGAATGAGGTGTACTCTTATCAGAAAATAGGATTTAGAGTTATTAGAAATGCACTGGGAGAATACTGTAGACAGGTGGACTTCCTGCTTGAAACTGTTTCGATGCTAACAAAGTTGATGGCCGGGATTCTCCAGCCGAGTTTTCCAGCGCGGCGCGGCACGCCCCCGCCGGCAGCGGGATTCTCCGTTTCCGCACCCGGCCAATGGGGTTCTCCATTGGGGCCACCCCACCCCGTTGGGCTTGGTTGTGCTGCCGAATGGAGAATTCCGCTCAATATATTCATGCCAGCAATTACAATAAAGAATATTTATATCATATAACGCAATAATAAGGAGGGGCAGTTACCCCTTATTTCAAGGGGTGCTAGCTTTTGAAAATATGGAGCTTTGCAAGGATCATTTCACCGTCACCTGTTGGCTCCACTTTAATTTTATGTCAATATTTAATCCAAATTGCTTTCAAAATACTCCATTACCTAAGATGGGCTAGGCGATGAGATCATTGGGCTATTGATTATGTCACTGTGTTTTCCCCTTTTTGCAAACCTGCCAAAGTGTCTCATTTAGATGCCTTAGCGCTGGATCAAAGTACCATTAAAACATTGTCGTGTAATGAGCCACCCATTCAATGAGTTAATTGAAATGTGAAAATATATCAATGAGTTTGCTCCAGGGGCTGGCTGAAGTACTTTTAAACGAATGTAAAAATCATGAGGACACTCAGCATGATGTTCAAAATTAAATTGCTTCCTTTCCACCCCCATGGCATAGTGAGTTTATTCAGAGTTTGGAAAGCCACACAGAGCAGGGAGGTCCCGATCTCAGGCTGGATTCTCCATTTGGGAGGTACCGGTCAGAGGTGAATCACTTCTGGTTCGCCCTGGCACTGGGAAAGGCACTCAGAAGTGATTCAGTGTCCCCCACCATGCAAATATATGCATGGCAGGGATCACGAGGGATTCCATCGCAAATCCCGCTATCGGGCAGCCATTTTGAATGGGTGGCCCATTAGTGAGGTCCGGCGATTGGCCTCCTCACCGCTTCAATGCAAATCTTACACTCCCGTCCACACTGACAATTAGGGTCACCCCCCCCCCCCCCTCCCACCCTCCCCACAGTAATCTCACATGAGGGTGACCCAACATCCTCCACCAGACCATCCCATCAGACCACCACCAGAGCCCCCACCAGAGACACCCATCGGAGATCCCCACCAGAGATCCCTATCAGAGACCCCCATCGGAGACCCCCACCAGACCCTTCACTGCCGGACATCCCATCAGAGACCCCCACCTGACGCCCCGAGCAGACTCCCATCAGAGAACCCCTACTAGAGCCCCACCAGAGACCCCACCCACCACCAGCCATCTCCACCAGAGACACCCACCAGACACTCCCATCAGAGACCCCCATCCAACAGTGGTAGTGAGAAGTGGCTGAGGAGGATTCTGGGAGACGTCTGCTCGCTTACCACAATTAAAAAAGGGATCACGGAGAAGGATCCGGTGCTGAGCAGGACGAAGGACATCCAACAGAGGGTGGTAGTGAGAAGTGACTGTGGAGGACTCTGGCAGAAGTTAGCTCGTTCACCACAGCTAAGAAGGGGATTGTGGAGGTCCCAGTGTCGAAGAACGGTAAAGCCCAAAACATTACATTGATGTAGTGTTTCTATCTTTTCCTCCTCCTCAAACCAAAGAGAGAGAGGCTGTTAGATAATTGTTTGTGGCTTAGAAAGAGCATTGCCTCAACAGTGTGCATCATTTTGATCAGTAAAGATGGCAGGGTTTCTTGGAAAGCTTGTGATGTGTGTGGCATGCAAGATGTGAACGGTTTAGCGTCCACAAGGCATCCGGGCAGTCATATCTGCAAGAAGTGCCAGAGTAAAGCAGTCTTTGAACAACATGTGGCTGTTTTGGATCAGCGACTCTCTTCACTGCGCACCATAGAAGAGGGAGAAAGGTTTCTGGAACAGTCGTACCAGAGGGTGGTCACTCCACAATGTGATAGGTAAGCAAGGAGGACTGTAAGCAGGATGGCAGGAGAATGGGTGACCATTCGTCGAAAGGAAAAGAGATAGCAGGTCCAGGAAACTCAGGACTCCTTGTAGCCACAGGTATGACATTTTAGATGGCTATGAAATTAGCAACATAACTGAATCAGGCATAGATGACTTGAGAGAAAACAGTGGTGCCAGAGTATTCTGAGGCTATTCTGAGAAAAGAGAAGGAGGCTGGTAGGCAGATTAGAAAGGTGGTAGTAGTGGGTGACTCAATAATTCGAGGCACCGATAGTTTAGTTTGCAGCCACGATTGTGAGTCCCGAATGATAATAATAATAATTAATAATCACTTATTGTCACAAGTAAGCTTCAATGAAGTTACTGCGTTGCCCCTAGTCGCCACATTCCGGCGCCTGTTCGGGTACACAGAGGGAGAATTCAGAATGTCCAAATTACCTAACAAACACGTCTTTCGGGACTTGTGGGAGGAAAGTAGAGCACCCGGAGGAAACCCACGCAGACACGGGGAGAACGTGCAGACTCAACATAGACAGTGGCCCAAGCCGGGAATCGAACATGGGACTCTGGCGCTGTGAAGCAACAGTGCTAACCACTTTGCTACCGTGCCGCCCAACAACATAGGGAGGAACAGTTTTGAAGTCTCACAGGACCAGTGTCAGGAGTTAGGGAGTAGGTTGAATCGCAGGACCTCCAGGGTAGTATTCTCAGAAATACTACCTGTGCCGCGAGCTTCATCATTTTGGCAAAGGTAGATCAGGGAAATGTATGCGTGGCTTGAGGGCAGACGTCAAAGGGAAGGTTTAGATTTTGGGGTCATTGAGATCAGCTTTGGGAAAGCAGAAAGCTGTTTAGAAGAGATGGGCTTCATCTGAGCCGAAATGGAACCAATCTCCTGGCGGAGAGGGTAAATAGTGTAGTGGGGGTGGATTTAAACTTGCAAGGCGGGGGGGGGAGTTGACTAATGGGCCTAGTTTTAGAAGTATCAGTGAGGGCAAAAGAGAGAAGATGGAGAATAGGGATAAGGAAGTGAGAGAAGGCTTGAGTGTTGACAGTGAACAAAGAAATGGTCGCCTCCCAAAGGGCAAGATAGAGATAAGAGCAGGGTTAAATTGTATGTATGTAAATGCGGAGTGTAGTTAACAGAATTGGGGAACTGGAAGCAGAAATTGCTCAAGGGGCAAATGTCATAGTAACATTGACAGAAACTTGGCTCAAGCCAGAACAAGACTGGGGGCGGGATTCTCTGCCAGCGGATTCTCCTTTTGCCGGCGCCCGGGGTTTCCCGACGGCGGGGGGCTGCCCCACAACGGGAAACCCCATTTACCGGTCGGCATAACGGAGAATCCCGCCGGAGGGGTTGTGATGATATACATCAGCATATCATGGTGCAATCGCACACACACTGACACACTGATGGACATGCAGTGGGACTAACCAGCATACACAACATCGCAGCCAATCACCAGTGAGAGCACATGCACTATAAAGACAGGGGACACCAGAGTTCCCGTTGATTCTAGCAGCAGCCAGCTCAGAGCACAAAGCTCACAGCCTGCCTCTCAGACATTCACCATGTGCTGAGTGCCTCACCCAGATAGTGATAGGACAGGGTCCACAGATAAGCTGGTAATGCACGTACCCAAGCTTACAGTATGTTATTGCAGTTGAGTTGTTAATAAAATAGAGTTATACCATCTCCAGCCGTGTTGACCTGTTTGTCGACCAGAACACCCAACACAACATGGTTCCAGGAGTGGACGCATAGTAGCCCCTGTGAGACCTACCTGCAACCTTTCAGCAATCTACCATCCTGCAGCATGGAGAACATCAACCCACCGCCACCGCTACGCATCGCTGGCAATCTCGGGGTGAATTGGAAGCTTTTTAAACAGTGATTCCAGCTCTTCCTGGAGGCCACAGACAGGGAGAATGCATCGGACACCAGGAAGATTGCCCTTCTTCTCTCCACGGCGGGGCAACACGCCATCCACATCTTTAACTCCCTTACAATCGCGGACGGCGAGGACAAAACCAAATACAAGACGGTGCTCCTAAGATTTGATGAACACTTCAGCATTGAAGTCAACGAATTCTTCGAAAGGTACCTGTTCCAGCAGTGCCTGCAGGGTAAGGACGAGCCTTTCCAGTCTTATTTAACGCACCTCCGCATCCTCACGCAGTCCTGCGGCTATGGGACCACTTCTGACTCCATGATACGCGACCAGATAGTTTTTGGGGTCATGTTGGACACCCTGCATCAGCAGCTCCTTAAAATCAAGCAACTCACCCTAGCGACGGCCATCGAGATCTGCGTCCTGCATGAGAACACCACCAGCCGGTACTCACACATCCAGGCGGCTGAAACAGCGCGGCAGGGGCTCCACGAGGCGGAGCGGGTCCAGACGATCGAGTACCTCCTGGCCCGCGGCCCGGAGGAGGGCGGCCGTTTCCGGGTCAGGGCAGAAAGGTGGCGTGGCGGGGCGGAGAATCTAGCCCAAGGTGTTGATCAAGTGAGCTGCTTTGTTCCGGATGGTTTCAAGCTTCTTGAGTGTTATTGGCGATGCACATACCCAGGCAATAGGAGAGTATTCCTTCATACTCCTTCAATAGCACTTTCCAAACCCATGACTTCTACCACATAGAAGAACAAGGGCAGCAGATGCATGGCATCTGTAAGTTCCCCCCCAAGCCACTCTACATCCTGCCTTGGAAATATATCAAGGACCTTTCACTGTCACTGGTTCAATAACAGCTGTGATCTAGAACCCCAGGCTGTTTATCTGCGACCAGATGTCTCCTAATGCTCCAGTCAGCCGCGCACGATGATTCACTTACTATTCCCAGCTGCTGAAGGACTATGCGAGTTCTGGAGAGTGCATTCCCATCCCACTCATTTACTATTCCCACTCGAGCTTGGTACTCGGGAGGAAAACAATGATTAGCAGTGTTGGTGAAGATGGGCCTGGCGGGTGTTGTGCAGAGATGGATCAGCTTTTTGCTGTCACCTGTGGACATGAGGGACGGGATTCTCCATCCCCCCAGCCGCATGTTCCCCGGCAGCATGCCGCCGCTCTGAATGGAATTTCCCATTGAAGCCACCCAGACCGCCGCGGGTTCCGCTGGCACGGGTGGCTGCCAGCGGGAAAAGTGAATCCAAACGCCCGGAGAATATTCCAGCCTAGATTTCTGAAACGTTTCCACGGCATGAATCCTCCGGCATTGTCTCATTAATGTCCTTCGAAAAGACTCAATAAGCAACATACATGTAAATATCAAGAGATAAATATAACTGGAGCGGTGGATTCGACCACAGCAACAATGTGCTCTTGTAGCACCTTTAACAGAATAAAATGGCCCAAGGCACTTCACAGGTGCATTATAAAATGAGTTGTGACACCGAGCGAAATAGGCTTTGTCGAAGAGGTAACTTGTGAGCAGTTTCTTAAAGAAGGAAAGAGAAGTATAGAGAGCCAAGAGTTGTAGGGTGGGAATTCCAGAGCTTAGGACTTTGGTAGCTGAAGGCACAGCCACAGGCAATTAAAATGTTCAAGAGATCAGAATTTGAAAAGGACAGATATCTGGGAGGGCTGGGGAGCTGGTGGAGATGTCACAGCGATATTTGAAATCCAGGTGTGAGTAGTTGAAACTTGAGGAATTGCTGATCTGGGAATGAGCACAGGAATGGGGGAAGGGACTGTGCGCGGGGTAGGAGATGGACAGTTTTGGATGACCTCCAGTTTATGAAGGATTGACTGCTGGAGACCAGGGGCGTCATTCTCCGACCCCCCGCCGTTGGCCGCCGAAGTCTCCGGTACCGGAGATTGGGCGGGGGCGGGAATCGGGCCGCGCCGGTTGGCGGGACCTCCCGCTCAATTCTCCGGCCCAGATGGCCGAAGTCCCGCCAAGAAATTACCTGTCCCGCCGACGTAAATTAAACCTGGTATTTACCGGCGGGACCAGGCGGCGTGGGCAGGCTCCGGGGTCCTGGGGGGGGGCGCGGGGCGATCTGACCCCGGGGGGTGCCCCCACGGTGGCCTGGCCCGCGATCGGGGCCCACCGATCCGCGGGCGAGCCTGTGCCGTGGGGGCACTCTTTCCCTTCCGCCTCCACCACGGCCTCAACCATGGCGGAGGCGGAAGAGACTCTCCCCACTGCGCATGCACGGGAAACTTTCAGCGGCCGCTGACGCTCCCGCGCATGCGCCGGGTAACTGTCAGCGGCTGCTGACGCTCCCGCGCATGCGCCGCATTTCCGCGCCAACTGGCGGGGCAACAAACGCCATTTCCGCCAGCTGGCGGGGCGGAAATCCCTCCGGCGTCAGCCTAGCCCCTCAATGTTGGGGCTCGGCCCCCAAAGGTGCGGAGCATACCGCACCTTTGGGCCGGCGCGATGCCCATCTGATTGGCGCCATTTTTGGCGGCAGTCGGCAGACATCGCGCCGTTGGGGGAGAATTTCGCCCCAGATAACTGTGTCAGAATAGGTAACAATGGCTTTCATCAGCGGATGAACTGAGGTGAGGTAAAGTCAGCCAATGTTACAGAGGTGGAAATTGTCAAACCTCAGCCTGAATGAACAGCAATGAAAGTTGCAGGCGTCACAGCAATGAATCCACCATGTTGTTTTACCTCCCAGCTAGCTAATGTGCTATCTGACCTCGGTTGACCTTCATCAGTATGCACCATGCGATACAGTATCCAAGCCCATTCGGTTATCATTATGACATCTCTCCTTTATCAAATTGAAAGTAGATCATCTTTTTGTTTGTATTTTTTTTCTTCTTCACCTCAACTTGTGTCATTATGCTGCATGACAACTTAATGATGTGAATTCTCAAAATCTAACAAATAACGTTTAAGTCAAACCTTGTTCAACACTTTCCAAATTTGAGTATGGCATTTACATGCCAGTCAAATTCTCCTTTGTCACTTTCTGCTTGGTGTATGTAGTTTCAACTCCATCCCTCAATCAATTTTGCGAACAAATTAACAAATCATTATGCACTGCTCCTGAGACCCGGGATCGATTCTGACCTCGGGTGATTGTCTATGGGGAATTTGCACGCTCACCCCGTGTCTGCGTGGGTTTCCTCCGGGTGCTCCGGTTTCCTCCCACAGTCCAAAGATGTGCAGGTTAGGTGGATTGACCATGTTAAATTTCCCCTTGGTTTCCAAAGGTTAGCTGGGGTTATGGGGGCAGGGCACGGGTTTGGGCGTCGGTAGGGTGCTCTTTCAGAAGGTCGGTGCTGACTCGATGAGCCGAATGGCCCCCTTCTGCACTGTAGGGATTCTAAATTAATTTCTGCACTTATGGATGTCAGGTACGTTCAGTGCATCACAGACCAATATCGTTTCAGTTGGTCGTTCAGCTTTTTGCTTTCTGTAATTGCTATTTCTGTTTCTTCAGCTCGCGTAAGCTGAATTTCTGATTTCCCTCTCACAACTTAATTGTGGTATCCCTGGTGATCATCATCGGTATGTACTCCGGTGCTCCTTAATGATCCACTCCAATGCCTTCTATGTACTTGCAACTGTCACAAACAGGGACTTCAAAATGACAAGAGCAGCTTTCGGCATACACGCTTGTTGTTTGGACCACATAAAACTTTACATCTAGGCACGTACTTGGTGCCACAATTTGCTGTTTTGCAACATAAAATTGCATTGTTTTAAATCACAAATCATTGCTCCAAACTGACCCCCCAATTGTCATGTTCCATTGCTAAATCACGCAAAGTCTTCATATTGTTTTGCTGGCCTCCTCTGGTGCCACGCATGGTCTGCCTGCTGTCTGATCATTGCATCGTAGAATCACGGAATAATACACTGCAGAAGAGGCGCTTTGGCCCATCGAGTCTGCACCGACACATGAAGAACACCTAAGCTGCCACCTAACCCCATTTGCCAGCACTTGACCCCTTGGCCTTGCATGTTATGAGATGCCAAGTACTCACCCAGGTACTGTTTAAAGGATATGAGGCAACCTGCCTCTACCACCCTCCCAGGCAGCGCATTCCAAACCGTCACCACCCTCTGAGTAAAAAGGTTTTTCCTCAAATCCCCCCTAAACCTCCTGCCCCTCATCTTGAACTTGTGGCCCCTCGTAACTGACTCTTCAACAAAGGGGAACAGCTGCTCCCTATCCACCCTGGCCATGCCCCTCATAATCTTGATGTGGAGATGCCGGCGTTGGACTGGGGTGAGCACAGTACGAAGTCTTACAACACCAGGTTAAAGTCCAACAGGTTTGTTTCGATGTCACTAGCTTTCGGAGCGCTGCTCCTTCCTCAGGTGAATGAAGAGGTCTGTTCCAGAAACACATATATAGACAAATTCAAAGATGCCAAACAATGCTAGGAATGCGAGCATTAGCAGGTGATTAAATCTTTACAGATCCAGAGATGGGGTAACCCCAGGTTAAAGAGGTGTGAATTGTCTCAAGCCAGGACAGTTGGTAGGATTTCGCAGGCCAGATGGTGGGGGATGAATGTAATGTGACATGAATCCCAGGTCCCGGTTGAGGCCGCACTCATGTGTGCGGAACTTGGCTATAAGTTTCTGCTCGGCGATTCTGCGTTGTCGCGGGTCCTGAAGGCCGCCTTGGAGAACGCTTACCCGGAGATCAGAGGCTGAATGCCCTTGACTGCTGAAGTGTTCCCCGACTGGAAGGGAACATTCCTGCCTGGTGATTGTTGCGCGATGTCCGTTCATTCATTGTCGCAGCGTCTGCATGGTCTCGCCAATGTACCACGCTTCGGGACATCCTTTCCTGCAGCGTATGAGGTAGACAACGTTGGCCGAGTCGCACGAGTATGTACCACGTACCTGGTGGGTGGTGTTCTCACGTGTAATAGTGGTATCCATGTCGATGATCTGGCACGTCTTGCAGAGATTGCCATGACAGGGTTGTGTGGTGTCGTGGTCACTGTTCTGAAGACTGGGTAGTTTGCTGCACACAATGGTTCGTTTGAGGTTGCGCGGTTGTTTGAAGGCAAGTAGTGGGGGTTTGGGGATGACCTTGGCAAGATGTTCATCGTCATCAATGACATGTTGAAGGCTGTGAAGAAGATGACGTAGTTTCTCCGCTCCGGGGAAGTACTGGACGACGAAGGGTATTCTGTCGGTTGTGTCCCATGTTTGTCTTCTGAGGAGGTCGGTCCGGTTTTTCGCTGTGGCGATCGACGAATACTCCCGGTTCTCCTTCGCCATCCCATGCCCCGACATGACGTCTGCCACTGTCATTAAAGCCCTCAACACAATCTTCGCTCTGTTCGGTTTCCCCGCCTACATCCACAGCGACAGGGGATCCTCATTCATGAGTGATGAGCTACGTCAGTTCCTGCTCAGCAGGGGTATCGCCTCCAGCAGAACGACGAGCTACAACCCCCGGGGAAACGGACAGGTAGAAAGGTAGAATGGGACGGTATGGAGGGCCTTCCAGCTGGCCCTACGGTCCAGAAATCTCCCAGCCTCCCGCTGGCAAGAGGTCCTCCCTGATGCACAACATTCCATTCGCTCATTACTCTTCACTGCCACTAACAATACACCCCATGAACGTCTTTTTGCCTTCCCCAGGAAGTCCATATCCGGGGTGTCGCTCCCGACTTGGTTCACAGCTCCGGGAACTGTGCTTCTCCGTAAACATGTCCGACTCCACAAGGTGGACCAGTTGGTGGAGAGGGTGCACTTGCTCCACGCAAACCCCCAGTATGCAAACGTGGCGTACCCCGCTGGCCGCCAGGATACTGTCTCCCTCAGGGACCTGGCACCAGCAGGTTCCACCCCCACACCAACCCCTTCGCCCCCTGCGCTACCCTCCCCTCCCCCGTCGCTCACAACAGCAGCCCCCCCCCAGGACCGTCCATCCGTCCCCTGCCCACGCCCACTGATGAAGAGGATTTCGGCACGCTCCTGGAGTCACCTTCTACCAGGTCAGCACCAACATCGCCAACACCACTTTGTCGCTCCCAGAGGAACATCAAGGCCCTGGACTGGCTAAACCTCTGACCGGTCCACCGGACGTCAATGGACATTTGTTTGTTTTGTAAATATTATCTCATTATTGTATATAGTTATCCCCCCCCCCCCCCCCCCCGCCCCTGGCCGGACTCAATTTTTAACAGGGGGTGAATGTGGTAAACCACTGTTGTACCTATATTAGAGGATGTACGGTAGAACCTGCACTACAGGATCGCCTTTAGCCCCTGCCCGCAGGCTCTGCCCAGGAGGCGGGGTATAAATCTGCGTGTCCTCCAGCTCGCAGCCATTTCGCCAGCTGCTGTGGGAGGCCACACATCTGATAGTAATAGAGCCTCAGTTTGGATTCAACTATCGTCTTTAGTCCAATTGATCGTGCCTCAGGTGGCTATTGAAATATGGTATTGCATCCAAAGTGGGATCAGTCTAAGCTGCACCTGTTGACCCCTTGGGGGAGGGGGTGTTAGCGGCATTTATGAAGGAGCTGAGGAGAGTGGACCCGTGGCAGTTCCTACATCCAGGGAGCAGAGAGTATTCCTTTTTTTGACCAATGCATAATGTATACTCGAGGATTGACTTCTTTATTATGGGGAGGTCGTTGTTGTCGGAGGTGAGGAAAGTGGAATATTCGGCGATTTCGGATCATGTTCCGCATTTGATGGATGTTGTCCTGCAGAGGAGACCGGCAGAGAAACTGCGTGGAGCTTGGATGTGGAGATGCTTGGGTGAGGATAGCAAAGGTGATTGACGATGATGTGGGGTTTAATAAGAATGGGGAGGTCTCATCGTCGGTGGTTTGGGAGGGGCTGAAGGCGGTGGCAAGGGGCGAGATCATCTTGTCTAAGGCGCGGGCGGATCGTGAGGTAAGAATGAAGCGGCAGTGGCTAGTGGATGAAATCTTGGAGGTTGATGGGAAGTATACTGACGATATCACTCTGGAGCTTTTGGTCAGTAGAAAGGAACTGCAGACGCAGTTTGACCTTTTGTCGACAGGGGAAAGCGGTAATTCAGTTGGGGGGGGGGGAAAGGGTGTGGTGTTCACATATGGGGATGAGGCCAGTCATCTGCTGGTGGGATAGCTCCGCCGGCAGGCAGCCTCGCGAGATTGTTCGGGTCCGGGATGGGATGAGGGGGCTGTGGTGATGCCGGAGCAGGTGAACAGGGCATTTGAGGAGTTTTATCAGAGATTGTATAGGCCGGAGCCTACGAGGGATGAGTCGGTTATGAGGGAGTTTTTTGAGGGGCTGGAGTGTCCTAAAGCTGGAGATGAGTTGAAGGCAGGGTTGAAGGAGCTAGTGGGGATGGAGGTGGTCTGGACAACGATAAGCAAGGTGCAAACAGCTAAAGCACCAGAGTTAGATGTTGGTAGAGATGTTTGAGGAAGCGGTGACTAAAGGGGTGCCTAAGGAGATGATGTGACAGGTATCTATTTCGCTGTTGTTAAAAAGGATGAAATTGGATGTATCGACCAATATCTCTGTTGAATGTGGATTCCAAGATTCTTGCCAAAGTGTTGCCGCTTAGAATGGAGAACTGCCTTCCCCAGATGATTGTGGAGGATCAGACAGGGTTTGTAAAGGGTAGGCAGTTGTCCTCGAATGGTGATCCTCCCCATCGGAAAGGGGGGGGGGGGGGATGGAGCTGGAGGTGGTGGTGGCGCAGGATGTGGAGAAGACGTTTGATCAAGTAGAGTGGGGTTACTTGTTTGCATTGTTGAAGCAGTTTGGGATTCGGCCTACGTTTGTAGCATGGGTCAAATTGTTGTGTAAGGAACCGAAGGCGAGTATTCTTACAAATGAGTTGAAGTCGAGTTATTTTCAGCTGCAGAGGGGAGTGAGCCAGGAGTGTGCCATGTCCCCCTTTTTGTTTGCGTTGGTGATAGAGCATTTGGCCATTGCGCCGAGTAGCTTGGACAAGTGGAGGAGGATAGTGAGGGAGTGGGGTTAGAGCATAGGGTCTCCCTGCATGCAGATAATCTTTTGTTGTATATTTTTAAGCTGGATCCCGCAGTGAGGGATATAATGGGGCTGCTCAGGCGATTTGTGGTTTTTTCGGGATATAAATTTGATTTGGAGATGAGCGGTTACTTCTTGGTATCCCTGCCGGGGACGGGAGCTGGCTTGGGGGGAATTGCCATTTCGTGTGGTGACTTTCATTTCAGATACCTGTGGGAGCGTTTCCAGGGACTGACTATTGAGCTGGCTTTTACATGGGGATCCTCCCTCTTAGTTACGGCTCAGCTAAACACAAAGACCCACGGAGCAACAACTCTGGTTAAGGTGGCTTTATTTTCCAAGCTTGGTCAACGTATGAGAGAGGGTGATTTGGGTAAATGCCAAAACCACTCTACTTTACACTGCTTCAGGTGCAACAGTTATACAATTTCCAAAAATCAGTAGCCCACTCCAGTAGGAATCGATCCAATCCTTGTAGCTGTCGATTTTACCTTGATCAATTAATTTTATTTAGGCAGCAGCATGGTAACTGTGTGATCAGCTCATGATTTAACCCCATCCTGCCATTTTTTGTTTCCCGGATTCTTGAATCCGCTATCCCTTGTTCTCTCCTACTCCCATTTTCCCTTATCTCAGTGGTTCCTACTTGTATCATTGTTTGTCTGGGCGCAGGATGTTGAACCTGGTTCCTCTTTGTACCATGGATTGTCTGAGATGGGATGTTGGGGCTACTGATAAGAACTGTTTATTGAGCTGGCTATATTATTGCTGACCACATTATTTCTGTCTAATTCTGTTTGTCTTAAGAACATGGGCAAGTTAGCTAGCTTAAATCCCATCATGCATTGCGACAACTGCTTTTAGCAAGAGTTTAAATGCTTGTTACTGCTATGTTCTAAGAATACATGTTTAATGGTTAATAATTACAGGGTATATTTTCTATGATTAGTTTCAATCCTCAATAAACTAAATTGATACACCTGATGAAGGAGCTACGCTCCGAAAGCTAGTGATTCGAAACAAACTTGTTGGACTTTAACCTGGTGCTGGTGACGTCTTACTGTGCCCACCCTAGTCCAACGCCAGCCTCTCCTCAATAAACTAACTTATGTAGAACTATTCTAGTGTTATCCCAGCTATCCGGTTTTAAGGGGTCTCATCTCAGGACACCCCCCCTTCAGTATCTGTGGATGCAGGTGGCTCAGAACTGGGCCCAGCTCCATAAATTGAATTTTACGAGCCTGGTGGGCAGGGTCAAGGTAGATGTATTGAGGTGGGACAGAATTCCCCTATCATTGGCAGGGGAGGGCGCAGGCAGGAAAGATGAATACCTTGCTGCGGTTTTTATTATTAATCCAGTGCTTGTTGGTCATTTTGTCTGGTGACTGTCTGTGTGGACTTTGGACAATCTCGCTGTGTCTTCATGGGTTTCCTTTGGGTGCTCCGATTTCCTCCCACAGCCTGAAGATGTGCCGGCTGCGTGGATTGGCCATGCTAAATTGCCCCTTAGTGTCCAAAACGTTAAGTGAGGGTAGGGTGGGCCAAGGTTGGGTGCACTTTCAGAGGGTTGCTTATGACTTGATGGGCTGAATGGCCTCCCCTGCACTGTCGGGATTCTATGGGTCTATGATTTCTGGAAGTACTCTATAGGCCCCCTAACAGGCTGAGAGGAATAGATCAGATATGCAGGAAAATTTCAGCAAAGTGTAAAAGTAACAGAATCGTGACAGTGGGGGATTTCAACTTCCCCAATAGTAATTGTGGTAGGCATACTGTGAAAGGTTTAGAGAGAGCGGAATTCTTAAAAGGCACCCAGGAGAACTTCTTAAGCCAGCACAAGAAGGACCTAGAAGAGAGGTGGTGGTCGTGGACTTAATTTTCGGTATCGAAGCCAGCAACTGCTTGAAGTATCAATGGGGGAGCATTTTGCAGACAGCGACCATAACTTCGTTAGATTCAAGATTGTTATGGGAAAACACAGTAAGAAGTCTTGCAACACCAGGTTAAAGTCCAACAGGTTTGCTTCGAATCACTAGCTTTCGGAGCACAGCTCTTTCCTCATTCACCTGAGGAAGGAGCTGTGCTCCGAAAGCTAGTGATTCGAAACAAATCTGTTGGACTTTAACCTGGTGTTGTAAGACTTCTTACTGTGCTCACCCCAGTCCAACGCTGGCATCTCCATGTTATGGAAAATGACAAGAATGGGCCTGAGATCAAAGTTCTAAACTGGGGGAAGGCCGATTTTAAAAAGATCAGATATGATTTGGTCAGAATGGACATGGAGCATACGCATTTTGGTAAATCTGTGACAGAACAGTGAGACGCATTCAATAAGGAAATAGGGAGGGCACAGGACCAACATGTTCTAATCACGGGACCAACAAATCCAGTGAATCTTGGATATCGAGGGATATACAGCACTGGATAAAGAGAAAAAGGGAGACTTATGGCAGATATTGAGGACTCAAAAGAGCAGAAACCCGAGAGAAGCCTCTTCTGAGCAGAGGTAATGCTCTGGGGACCCGAGTTCGAATCCTACTATGGGAGATGTTGAAATCTGGAATTAGGTGTCTAAAGATGGCCATGAAATCAGTACCCATTGTCATAAAAGCCATCTGGTTCACTAATGCCCTTTGGGAAAGGAAATCCACCCTCCTTAGCTGGTCTGGCCTACATGGGACTCCAGACCCACAGCAATACGGTTGACTCCTATCTGTCCTCTGAAATGGCCTGTAAAGCCACCCAGTTCAAGGGCAATAAATGCTGACCCAGCCAGCGATGCCCCCATCCCATGAGCAAATTAGCAAAACAAGTTAACTCTGTGAAATCCTATGTAAAGCTTAGAGACGAGGTTGGATCAGCCTTTCAAGGAATTAGGAAGTTACATAACTGGCAAGTGAGACGAACGACTGATGAAAATGTGAAGCCTGCTCCTGCTCCTGTGTTCCTTTGATCCTACGTTCCACTACTTCAGTTGACGTCATTATTCATGGAGCCAATAAAGGCAAACATTCCGAGGGGCTGAGATTATTATTGGTTGGGCTGCAGTCAGCAGGACATAACGGTAAATGCCGACGAGGGTTGCTGGGATTGATAGAGCTAATGTTCACGGGACATAACTAACGAGCAGCAGAATCAAACCAGCCAAAGACAAGATAGAAGCAGCAGCAGAGGCACGTGAAACACTCAATGCCAGCGGGATGAGAGTTTTTCTGGGACTTGTGAACTACTTTGCGAGGTACATCCCAAACATCGCTACCCTGGCAGATCCATTGAGGAAATTGACCAGAACCACTGTCACAACTACTGAAAGAGGATCAAACATACAAGCTGGAAACTGGGAGAATTGCCCATCGCTATACAAGGTGAACTGTGGGCAATGGGGACATGTGTTCTCAAAGGAGTAGACATGGAGTGCCGCCAGATCCTAGGATCCGAATGCACCCACAAAAGTCACAACAGTTGTCAGCCATGTAGGATTCAGAACAGAGTTTGGTGCAAATGCATACTAATTATTTATAATGAGAATTATTTTGTCTTTGCAAGCAGATCTCTAACATATGTGGAGGGGAGATATTTTCAGACTGAGAAAGAGGCTCTAGGATTGGCAGGGGCATGTGAATGATTCCATGCATACTTGGTCAACATTGAGTTTGAATTAGTGACGGATCACAAGCCATTAGAGGTGGTTTATTCTCCCAGATCCAAATGTGGGCCAGAATCGAAAGATTTGAGACTCCAGCGGCAGCAATGTAGCGTAGTGGTTAGCACAGTTGCTTCACAGCTCCAGGGTCGCAGGTTCGATTCCCGGCTTGGGTCACTGTCTGTGCGGAGTCTGTACGTTCTCCCTGTGTCTGTGTGGGTTTCCTCCGGGTGCTCCGGTTTCCTCCCACAGTCCAAAGATGTGCAGGTTAGGTGGATTGGCCATGCTAAATTGCCCTTAGTGTCCAAAAAGATTGGGTGGGATCACTGTGTTACGGGGATAGGGTGAAGGTGTGGGCTTCGGTAGGGTGCTCCTTCCAAGAGCCAATGCAGACTCGATGGGCTGAATGGCCTCCGTCTGCACTGTAAATTCAATGATTCTATGATTCTAAGTACAAAGTGGTTCACATTTCTACAAACATTGGTGAACCACTATCACAACGACTGAAGGAGGATCAAACACACAAGCTAGAAAAGCATTACAAATTCTACATTCCGATCCCCGCTGTCGCATCGCAGTGAGGTTTTCGATGTGTGAGGATGGAACCTTTTGACACATTTTCGAGATATGCACTTGATTCTCTTTGTCTTCAGTTCCTCCCACAGAGCTCTGTCGATGACATTACTGTCACTGCCTGAATCGACAATAAAGCTCACTTCAACAATCACTGGATTCTTCTCATGTTGCTCCCACTGACTCTTCACTCTCAGCATCTTCCTGAACGCTTCTCACAGTTTGAGCTACTTTCATCTCTCTTTCCTTTTCGTGGTTTGCCCGGCTCCCCTCCCTGTTCGGCTTTACTTCTGCATTTCTTGGCATATTTTCTGCATGCCTTTCCCTTGGCAGGGCAGCAGACATCTTTCCCAAAGTGCCACATCTGAAGCTCTCCCTCAGGCATTTGCTGTTTACATTTACACATACCTGGATTCCATTGTGCACTTGTTTAATCGAAACATTTGATGTGCTGAAGGCAGAGGTGGGACCACGTTTCACGCTGTGAAGTTGTCCATCCATTGCTTTCAATGCAGCGACCATTTTCACAAGTTTACATCCAACATTAATGTAACCGGAATGTAACTGGAAATGTGATGTGAGGACAAACTTTTTCACACAAGTGTTTGGGGTCTGGAATGCGCTGCCTGCAAGTGTGGTGGAGGCAGATTCCATTGAGGCTTTCAAGAGGGCGTTGGACAATTACTTGGAAAGAGACAAAGTGCAGAGGTAATGGGAAAAGACAGGGGAATTGCACTAAGTCAAAATGCTCGTTTGACGAGCCAATACAGACATGATGAGCTAAATGACCTCCTTCTGTCCCGTGATAATTCTGTGATTCTGTTCAATCGCCTTCTCTTTCCTGCAGCCTACTTCTCAAATTATCTGACATGCAATATTGAATCGCCTGATCCATTACCTGGTTATTCAGATCAATCACACCATAACTGCATCCATCTGATGCCCGTCTCAAATGGGTCACACATTGGGCAACTGTTTCCCCCTCTTTCTGTCTCACCTGACAGAAAACAAGCCTTTGACATTGCGACATAATTGCCCTTCAAGTTTTCACTGTACATTCATAATCTGCCTTTACTCCCATGTCAGGCAATATCTTGAAAGTCTCCCCTGCCATAGCATCCACAGTGAACAACAGTAAGGCTCATTGCCATGTTGTCTACCTCATGCTGATAGTACTGGCATAACCCTTGGATCAAACGGCTCCAATCACCAGACTGCAGCCATACCAGCTCCGGCAAATGCCATGACACAATCTTAAATATCTTTGTATTTATCCTCATCGCCAATGCCACATCCCAGGCTGAAAAAGAAGACTCAGAGTAACAGGGTGGGATTCTTCGGCCTTATCCGCCCGGCGACCGGAAATTCCCGCCCAAGGACAATGGCCATGGCTCATGGTGATCTTGCGGTGGGCGCGGTCGAAGAATCCAGCTCGCATGTTTAGCTGCAGCTCTCACAGCATTTAATATAATAATACTCTTTATTGTCACAAATAGGCTTACATTAACACTGCAATGAAGTTGTCGTGTTGGGTGTTCCGATACACAAACGAACCAACACGGTTGTAGATGGTACAACTCTGTTTTATTATTCTGTACAATAATAACTATTAACTTCTGGCTGTGGTTCGTACTTCACCAGCTAACCTGTGGACCCAGCCTTTGCACTATCTGAGAGAGGCACTCAGCACATGGTGTATGTCTGAGTGGCACGCTGTGAGCTCTGTGCTCTGAGCTATCTCCTGGTGGAATGAGTGGGAACTGTGGTGTTCCCTGTTTTATAGTGCGTGTGCTCTCACTGGTGATTGGCTGCGATGTTGTGTGTGTGTTGGTTGGTCCAACTACCTGTCCATCAGTGTGTGTGTGTGATTGCACCATGATATGTTAATGTGGATATCATGACATCCCCCCTTTTCACAAGGATATGTGCCTACATGGTAATATATATTGGTGTGTACTGAGTGCGGCTGAGTATGTGTGTGCAATATTTACAACATGTACATGAAGCTAAACTATATACATAGGAAGGTGTCAGGTGCAACAGAGCAACGAGGTTGTACCACGAACAAAACAAGTGCAATCATCAAATATCGAAAGAGAACTCCTGGAACGACAAGAAAGAAACACGTTAACAGTACTGTCAAACAATTCAGTGAGTCCAATGTGCTAACAGGCTCCTCAGTCCACTCTATCAGGTGGGCGACGAATTTGGATTGACCGCCTAAAGGGTGGGTCAGAATCCACCGGCTGAGGAATGGGCCTGGCCAGGGGCGAGAGAGGAATAGGCAGAGTGGCAGGAAGCTCAACGAAGTCGACATCAGGGACAACAGTAGGGCGTGGCACCGGCGCATGATCACGTAGCGAGCGCGGAAGCAGCCGAAGGGCCCGCCGATTACGCCGGCGAATGGACCCACAGGCATGCGAACCAGGAACGAGCGGGGAGCCACGCAGCGGAGAACCTCGCCGATTGCCGACCAGCCACCCTCCGGCAGGTGTATGCGGACTTTGTCTCCAGGCGCCAGGGCAGGAAGATCAGTTGCCCGAGCGTCATGTGCCACCTTCTGCTGAGCACGCTGCTGTCGCATCCTTTGCAGTACTGGAGCATGGTCGGGTTCAGGAACATGAATGGACGGCACAGTGGTCCTGAGGGAGCGACCCATCAACAGCTGGGCTGATGAGAGGCCTGTGGACAGTGGGGCCGAGCGATAGGCCAGCAGGGCTGAACAGAAGTCAGATCCGGCATCAGCTGCCTTGCAGAGGAGCCGCTTCGCGATATGGACGCCCTTTTCCTCCTTGCCATTCGACTGGGGATGCAAAGGGCTGGACTTCACATGTGTGAAGTTGTAGGAAGCGGCAAAAGAAGACCATTCTTGGCTCGCAAAACAGGGCCCGTTGTCAGACATGACGGTGAGCGGAATGCCATGGCGAGCGAAGGTTTCTTTGCATGCTCGGTTGACAGCTGATGATGTCAAGTCGCGCAGGCGTATGACCTCCGGATAATTAGAAAAATAGTCAATTATAATGACGTAGTCCCTGCCGAGCGCATAGACGAGGTCCACACCCACCTTTGCCCAAGGGGGACGTGACCAACTCATGGGCTGAAGTGTCTCAGGGGGTTGCGCCGGCTGGAACCTTTGGCAGGTGGGGCAGTTGAGCACCATGTTAGCGATGTTGTCGCTGATGCCCGGCCAGTACACAGCCTCTCGGAGCCTCCGCCTGCACTTTTCAACCCCAAGATGGCCTTCATGCAATTGTTCGAGGACAAGCTGGTGCATGCTGTGTGGGATCACAATCCGGTCCAACTTTAGGAGGACACCATCAATGACGGCCAAGTCATCCCGGACATTATAGAATTGTGGGCACTGCCCCTTGAGCCACCCTTCCGTCATGTGGCGCATTACACGCTGTAGAAGGGGGTCAGCCGCAGTCTCACGGCGAATGTGGGCCAAACGTGCATCAGTAGCCGGCAGATTGGCCGATGTGAAGGCTGCTTGTGCGTCGACCTGACAAACCTGGTCTGACAGACCTGATGATGTCCTTTCCCGGGTGTAGACAAGTTGGAAGTCGTACCTCCGGAGCTTGAGCAGAATGCGCTGGAAGCGAGGGGTTATCTGGTTGAGGTCCTTCTGAATGATGCTGACCAGGGGGCGATGGTCGGTCTCAACAGTGAACTGCGGAAGACCAGACACATAATCGTGAAATTTGTCGATGCCGGTCAACAAACCTAGGCACTCCTTCTCATTCTGCGCATAGCGCTGTTCTGGGGGGGTCATGGCCCGCGAGGCATAGGCAACCGGGGCCCATGATGCAGTGTTGTCCCGTTGCAGGAGTACCGCCCCAATGCCGGAGTGGCTGGCATCAGTCGAGATCTTTGTGTACCGAGTAGTGTCGAAGAACGCCAATACCGGGGCGGTGGTGAGCTTGATCTTGAGCTCCTCCCATTCCTTCTGTTGTGCGGGCAGCCACTGGAACTCCGTTGTCTTTTTGACCAGGTGGCGATGAGCTGTTGTATGCGAGGCAAGGTTGGGAATAAACTTCCCCAGGAAGTTGACCATCCCGAGAAAGCGTAACACTGCCCTCTTGTCTGCCGGCTGCGGCATGGCTGCGATGGCTGCCACTTTGTCGGTATCCGGCCGCACCCCTGACCGGGATATGTGGTCCCCCAGAAACTTTAGCTCAGTCTGGCCAAAAGAGCACTTGGCTCGGTTGAGGTGCAGGCCCTGATCTCGTATCCGTGCAAAAACACGCTGGAGACAACTGATGTGCTCCTGTTGTGTGGTGGACCAGATGATAACGTCGTCAACATAGACGCGTACCCCTTCGATGCCTTCCATCATCTGTTCCATGATGCGATGGAACACCTTGGAGGCCGAGATGATGCCAAACGGCATCCTATTGTAGCAGTATCTGCCAAAGGGAGTGTTGAAAGTGCACAGTTTCCTGCTGGACTGATCCAGTTGAATCTGCCAAAAACCCTTTGCGGCATCAAGCTTGGTGAATATTTTTGCCCGTGCCATTTCGCTCGTGATTTCTTCCCGTTTGGGTATGGGGTAGTGTTCACTTATGATGTTGTTGTTCAGGTCTTTTGGGTCGATGCAGATCCGGAGCTGGCCGGAGGGCTTTTTTACGCACACCATGGAACTGACCCATGGCGTTGGCTCCGTGACCCGGGAAAGCACTCCTTGGTCCTGCAGGTCCTGCAGCTGCTGCTTGAGGCGGTCCTTGAGTGGTGCTGGGACCCTACGAGGTGCGTGAATGACTGGGGTGGCGTCCGGTTTGAGCCGTATACTGTATGTGTAGGGCAGTGTGCCCATGCCCTCGAAAACCTCCTGGTTGTGGGCGAGGAGTGAGTGGAGCTGCACCCTAAAGTCTGCATCGGGGAAATTGGACGTGCCTTCTGGAGACAGAGTGTGTACCCGCTGAACGAGGTGGAGGATCTTGCATGCCTGTGCGCCTAACAGAGAGTCCTTCGAGGATCCAACTATCTCAAAAGACAGTATGGCTGTATGTGAATTGTGTGCAACCTCGAGCTGGCAGGACCCCGTGGCCGGGATCACGTTTCCGTTATAATCAACCAGCTGACAGTGGGATGGCAGAATCGGTGGTTTAACCTTCAAGGTGTGGAAGGCTGACCATGCAAGGAGATTGGCAGAGGCACCAGTGTTCAAGCGGAATGTGATTGGTGATCGGTTGACCGTTAGGGTGGCACACCATTCATTGCCCGGATCAATGCTGTGCACTGGCATCGGCTGGTGGGTCCGACTTGGGGGCATCCGGTTCTTGTTTATTACCGCAATGTGGAAGGGTTCCCGGTCGTCGGTATCCCCGGTCTGCATGTCGTCAGGGTATGACTCAGTATATGGGAGCTGAATGGCCCGTACGTCCCTGCGAGGCTGGCGGAATTGCGGAGAGTTGGCAGGTTGAGCTGCTCGACAGCACAGTGGCCCATCCTGCCACAGCGGAGGCATTGTCGCGCTTTGGCCGGACATTGCCGCTTTAAGTGTGCGGATCCACAGTTGCCGCACGTCGTGACGTCACGGCGTTCGATGCGCCACCGCGCATGCGCGGTGCGGTCCTGCGTAGAGCGCGCCTGCGCATCCTGTCCCTCTACGTCGACGTCCCCTCTTTTGGCGCGTACAAGCGCGGGAGGCCTCGGAAAGCGCGCAAAATGGCCACCCTCGTCCGGGCCGCGGGCCGGGAGGAACTCGATCGACTGGACCCGCTCGGCCTCGTAGGATCCCTGCCGTGCCGATTCGGCCGCCTGGAATTGGGAGTACCGGCTGGTCGCGTTTTCGTGGAGGACGCAGGTCTCGATGGCGGTGGCTAGGGTGAGGCGCTTTATTTTGAGGAGCTGCTGGCGTAGGGTGTCCGAGGTGACCCCAAAAACTATCTGATCCCAAATCATGGAGTCGGAGGTGGCCTCATAGCTGCAGAACTGCGCGAGGATACGGAGGTGTGTCAAATAAGATTGAAAAGGCTCATCCTTACCCTGCAGGCGCTGCTGGAAGAGGTACCTCTCGAAGCTCTCATTAACTTCCACGCTGAAGTGTTCCTCAAATTTTAGAAGGACCGTCTTGTATTTTGTCTTGTCCTCGCCTTCCGCGAATGCCAGGGAGTTGTAGATGTGGATGGCGTGTTGCCCCGCCGTGGAGAGGAGGAAGGCGATATTCCTGGTGACCGATGCATTCTCCCTGTCTGTGGCTTCTAGGAAGAGTTAAGCGCTGTTTAAACAGCTTCCAGTTGACGTCAAGATTTCCAGCGATCCGGAGCGGCTGCGGCGGGCTGATGGTTTCCATGGCGCAGGATGGCAGGTTTCTGAAGAGGTGCAGGTAGGTCTCACAGTCGCTGGCGAGTTTCCAGTCCTGGTATCATGTCGTGTTGGGTGTTCCGATACACAAACGAACCAACACGTTTGTAGATGGTACAACTCTGTTTTATTATTCTGTACAATAATAACTATTAACTTCTGGCTGTGGTTCGTACTTCACCAGCTAACCTGTGGGCCCAGCCCTAGCACTATCTTAGTGAGGCACTCAGCACATGGTGTATGTCTGAGTGGCGCGCTGTGAGCTCTGTGCTCTGAGCTATCTCCTGGCAGAATGAGCGGGAACTGTGGTGTTCCCTGTTTTACAGTGCGTGTGCTCTCACTGGTGATTGGCTGCGATGTGTGTGTATGTTGGTTGGTCCAACTACCTGTCCATCAGTGTGTGTGTGTGATTGCACCATGATATGTTAATGTGGATATCATGACAGAAGTTACTGTGAAAAGCCCCTAGTCGCCACATTCCTGTTCGGGTACACAGAGGGAGATTCGCCTTGTTGGCTGGCTTCTGACCTTGGGTGACCTTTATCAGTATGGAACATGCGGTATATTACAATTCAAGACTCTGAAGGCATTCTGTTGCCACTATGACAGAAATAGATATTCTTAATCATGGAACAGATGAATGGTCAGCAGCTAATCTCAGGATCAGATGTGGCAACAAGGTTGTGATCAAACTGGCTTAATCTCAGTCTGTTGGCGGGCCGGGAGAGGGATAGAGTCATTGATGAGGGAACAAAGCTTGTGCAGGGACCAAAGGCAATGGCTTCAGCGATCCTGATATTTAGTTGGAGGAGATTTCTGCTAATCCAGTACTGGCTGTCGGACAAACAATCTGAGGGTGAGGTGGACCTGGGCGCCCTCCGTATGTATTTGGAACAGGGGGCGTCATTCTCCGACCCCCCGCCGGGTCGGAGAATGGCCGTTGGCCGCCGTGAATCCCGCCCCCGCCGAAGTCTCCGGTACCGGAGATTGGGCGGGGGCGGGAATCGGGCCGTGCCGGTTGGCGGGACCCCCCGCTCAATTCTCCGGCCCGGATGGGCCGAAGTCCCGCCCAGAAATTGCCTGTCCCGCCGGCGTAAATCAAAGCTGGTATTTACCGGCGGGACCAGCCGGCGTGGGCGGGCTCCGGGGTCCTGGGGGGGGCGCGGGGCGATCTGACCCCGGGGGGGTGCCCCCACGGTGGCCTGGCCCGCGATCGGGGCCCACCGATCCGCGGGCGGGCCTGTGCCGTGGGGGCACTCTTTCCCTTCCGCCTCCGCCACGGCCTCCACCATGGCGGAGGCGGAAGAGACTCTCCCCACTGCGCATGCGTGGGAAACTGTCAGCGGCCGCTGATGCTCCCGCGCATGCGCCGCATTTCCACGCCAGCTGGCGGGGCAACAAACGCCATTTCCGCCAGCTGGCGGGGCGGAAATCCCTCCGGCGCCGGCCTAGTCCCTCAATGTTGGGGCTCGGCCCCCAAAGATGCGGAGCATTCCGCACCTTTGGGCCGGCGCGATGCCCGTCTGATTGGCGCCGTTTTTGGAGCCAGTCGGCGGACATCGCGCCGTTGGGGGAGAATTTCGCCCCTGATGTTCTGTCAGCAGGTGAGGTCGCCAAGAGGTATCATTTGATGAGGAATATGGGGAAACCAAGGATTGATTCTTGGGGGATTCCAGGGGTAAAATATGTAAGAATGGGAAGAGAAACCATTGCAGGTGAACTCTGGCTGCAATTAGATAAGACGATAAAAAGAAAACCAACAAAACCCTCTCTCCTCACAGTTGCCAAATGTGTTTAAGGCTGCAGACAGTTCAAGAAGAATGAGAAAGGTTACTTTATATTTGCCACAGTCGCACAGTATGTCTTACAGAACTATTTCAAAAACTTCTGTTTGTTTCCCATTTTAACATAGCTCACTCACCCCCCGGTGAGTCTGCCTGGATGTCGAGGCAGTGTGTGCCAAATGCTATATGCACTGCAGCAACTCACCAAGCGTCCTTCGGCAGCACCTTCCAAACCACGACCACTACCATCTAGAAGGACAAGAGCAGCAGATCCCTGGGAACACCACCACCTGGAGATTCCCCTCCAAGTCACTCACTGTCCCGGTTTGGAAATATACCGCCGCTCCTTCACCGTCGCTGGAACAACATCCTGGAACTCCCTCCCTAACCGCACCGTGTGTGTGCCTACACCTCAGGGACTGCAGCGGTTCAAGGAGGCAGCTCACCACCACCCTCTGAAGGAAAAATTAGGGATGGACAATAAACGCTGGCCTAACCAGCGATGCACACAGCTCATGAAATAATAAATAAAGAAGTTGCCTCCCTCTTTTATAAATTTTGACTCGAGGTTGCTTGTCTTCTGAGACGGTGGAACCAGCCTCGTTTTCTGAACAGTCATAAAATGCAAAAAAATGATGAATGTTTGAAGCTGGAGTGATGGCTTCTTTCTTTCTGGAAATTTCTGTAGGTGTGATTTGACAGCCCTAGTGGGCATTCAGAAAATTACGCCCACGCTGTCTGCCTTAACAGCAATGGCTCAGTTAGTAACATCTGTCTCTGAGTCAGGTCATTCAAACTGTGCTTCATCTGGAGCACAAGCCTCTGCGCAGTACTGAGGGAGCGGAGCGCTGCATGGTTAGAGGTAAACCAAGGCCCTGATAGTCCATCAGTGGGTGCAAAAGGTTCCATGACAGCGTTTCAAAAAGGTTAGCTCCTCCCACTGGTGTCCTGGCCAATATTTATCTCTCAAACAACATCTAAAAGAGATGATCTGGTTATATTTATTTTATTCATTCATGGACCGTGGGCTGTGCCAGCATTTATTGCCCATCCCTAATTGCCCTTGAGGGTGCAGTTAAGAGTCAACCACATTGCTATGGATCTGGAGTCACGTGTAGACCAGACCAGGTAAGGGTGGCAGATTTCCCTCCAAGACATTCGTGAGCCAGGTGGGTTTTTATGACAATTGACAATGGTTTCATGGTCAGTATTAGACTTCTAATTCCAGATTTTTATTGAATTCAAATTCCACCATCTGCAGTGGCGGGATTTGAACCTGGGTCCCCAGAGCATTACTCTGGGTCTCTGGTTTACCAGTCCAGTGACAACACCACCACACAACCCCCCCCCCACCGCAAAAGTGTTTGTGGAGCTTGGTCTACACAAATTGGCCGCCATATTATTCCTATATTATGCCCCATTTAGGGGCAGCACTGTAGCATTGTGGATAGCACAATTGCTTCACAACTCCAGGGTCCCAGGTTCGATTCCGGCTTGGGTCACTGTCTGTGCGGAGTCTGCACGTCCTCCCCGTGTCTGCGTGGGTTTCCTCCGGGTGCTCCGGTTTCCTCCCACAGTCCAAAGATGTGCAGGTTAGGTGGATTGGCCGTGCTAAATTGCCCTTAGTGTCCAAAATGACCCTTAGTGTTGGGTGGGGTTACTGGGTTATGGGGATAGGGTGGGTGGTGTTGACCTTGGGTAGGTTGCTCTTTCCAAGAGCCGGTGCAGACTCGATGAGCCGAATGGCCTCCTTCTGCACTGTAAATTCTATTTAAATTATTTTAAGTTAAATTTAAATGTAAATTCTATTTAAATTCTACGTTACTCACATGTCTGCTCTTCAATACTATTTAATCAGCTGTGTTGCACTTTGAAAGGCACAATTATAAATGCAAGTCTTTTTCTTACTTTGCAACTCTATTAGTCTGTGGGTGAAAATGGTTCTGTCTAACTTTCATCCTTTTGCCACACTGGCTCCCCCTGGTCTTTTCAGCATTCATCAACTGAGTTACAGGTTCTCTTTGGCTAGTAATATGTTTTTCTCTCATTCTATTCTTTTAATGAAAGGGAGAGGGCCAGAACACAGTTGCTATGGCAACCTTGCCATAGTTTCTTCCAAATTACATTTTTCTAATGGATGGCTCCAATTATCATAGAATTTACAGTGCAGAAGGAGGCCATTCAGCCCATCGGGTTTGCATAGGTCCTTGGAAAGAGCACCCCACTTAAGCTCACGCCTCCACCCTATCCCCGTAACCCCACCGAACGTTTTCTTTGGACACGAAGGGCAATTGATCATGGCCTTATAATTCATCTAACCATGTAAAATGGCCACCTGCAAAGGACCATGGGAATTGTGGTCAATTTGGGACACAGACATGTTCACAGCCTCTCTGTGTTGCGCAAAGAAATCAGATTTGGCTGAAACTTGTATCCATTAAGAGTCAATCACCATTTCCCCCAGGACAATAGAGTTTTAATCAAGGAGTTACAACAGTAGCAGACTAACAGGCGCCACCCTGCCTTATTTGGAAAGGCCTACGTCCCTGAGACCCGCTCAGCTATCGAGGTATCCGCCCCCCAATTGGCCGAGATCGATGAGGGTGATTGAAAACCCTATCGATCCATTGGACCTGGAGTAAGGACCGCCCAAAAGGGCGCGAAAGAGATGAAGGATAAAAAGCCCTGCGCACTAGAGATCTGTCTCTTTTGGGACCGGCCTGTGTGCGACCAAATGCAGCAGAACAACCAAGTTCAAGGACCCGCGACCATTTCTGAAGGACGAGCCTAGCTGAGACGAACCCAACAACTTCCAAACCGACCACGTGGACCCGGATAAAGGCCTTATCTCGCACAGTGCCGGTCACTCGAAGTTAAATAAAGGTCATCATAGTCGTTAGGTAGAGTTTAGTACGGATCCGCGTGTGTTATTGCATAGAGATACAAGTCTTGTGTTGTTAATAAACTGTGTTTTTGAGCTAACATATTGGTTGTGTGGTCATTTGGTCGATATAAGAAACAGCTTGTGGTTCACCCCAAAGTAAAGAAGGCAACAACCTGCACGTCTTTGGACTGTGGGAGGAAACCGGAGCACTCGGAGGAAACCCACGCAGACACCGCGAGAACGTGCAGACTCCGCACAGACAGTGACCCAAGCCAGGAAGCGTACCTGGGACCCTCAAGCTGTGAAGCAACTGTGCTAACTACTGTGCTACCATGCTACCCTGCACATTCCCTACATATGTCAGAGACATGCGGCCACGAGATTACAGATTGTGGCTGAGTACAAATCTGCTGGTGCTGATGGCCCACGGTGCCTCATGGATGCCCCGTCTTGAGTTGCTACATCTGTTTGAAGTCTATCCCATTTAGCAGGGTGGTAGTGCCACACAACACGATGGAGGGCATCGTCAGTGTGAAGGCAGAACTTTGTCTCCACAAGGACTGTGCGGGGGTCATTTCAACCGATACTGTCATGGACAGATGCATCTGCGGTGGGTAGGTTGGTGAGTGTTATAACCCCTACGAGATGCACGGGGACAATCCGATTAATCCCCCCCATATTGTATTATAGGGCCAATCAACGAATTAGAAGAACTGAAACGAATTAATGGATAAATTAAAAGGGGCCGCTCCTACAAACAACAAAAGGATCACAGCCCAAAAAGAACAAAGTGGAACGGAAGCTTAAAAAACACCAAATCAAAATTTGAAAACTGGAGTCGATAAGGCAGTCCCACCTCTGCGGTGCCCATTGAGCATGGAAGGCAATGGGGCAGTGTCCCATCAGCAGGCTCCTTAATACCACTGGATAAAACCCAGTCCAGGTAGGAGACAGGGTGCCAGAATAGTCCCAGCTGGGACTTGGGACTATTGCTTCTATGTACTTTTCCTGCACATTCTCCCCATGTCTGCAAGGGTCTCACTCCACAACCTAAAGTTGTGCAGGGTAGGTGATCTGACCAGTCTAAATTTCCCCTTAATTGGAATTTTCCCCATGGTAGGCTTATGCAGAAAGTAAGGAGGCATGGGATAGTGGGAAATTTGGCCAATTGGATAACACACTGGCTAACCGATAGAAGTCAGAGAGTGGTGGTGGATGGCAAATATTCAGCCTGGAGCCCAGTTACCAGTGGCGTACCGCAGGGATCAGTTCTGGGTCCTCTGCTGTTTGTGATTTTCATTAATGACTTGGATGAGGGAGTTAAAGGGTGGGTCAGTAAATTTGCAGACGATACGAAGATTGGTGGTGCTGTGGATAGTGAGGAAGGCTGTTGTTGGCTGCCAAGAGACATAGATAGGATGCAGAGCTGGGCTGAGAAGTGGAAGATGGAGTTTAACCCTGAAAAGTGTGAGGTTGTCCATTTTGGAAGGACAAATATGAATGCGGAATACAGGGTTAACGGTAGGGTTCTTGGCAATGTGGAGGAGCAGATTGAAAGTTGCCACTCAAGTGGATAGAGCTGTGATGAAGACCTATGGTGTGCTGGCGTTCATTAGCAGAGGGATTGAATTTAAGAGCCGTGAGGTGATGATGCAGAACCTTGGTAAGCCCACATTTGGAGTACTGTGTGCAGTTCTGGTCGTCTCATTTTAGGAAGGATGTGGAAGCTTTGGAAAAGGTGCAAAGGAGATTTACCAGGATGTTGCCTGGAATGGAGAGTAGGTCTTACGAGGAAAGGTTGAGGGTGCTAGGCCTTTTCTCATTAGAACGGAGAAGGATGAGGGGCGACTTGATGAAGGCTTATAAGATGATCAGGGGAATAGATAGAGTAGACAGTCAGAGACTTTTTCCCTGGGTGGAACACACCATTACAAGGGGACATAGATTTAAGGTGAATGGTGGAAGATATAGGAGGGATGTCAGAGGTAGGTTCTTTACCCAGAGAGTAGTGGGGGCATGGAATGCACTGCCTGTGGAAGTAGTTGAGTAGGAAACATTAGGGACCTTCAAGCGGCTATTAGATAGATACATGGATTACGGTAGAATGATGGTGTGTTGATTAATTTGTTCTTAATCTGGGACAAAAGTTCGGCACAACATCGTGGGCCGAAGGGCCTGTTCTGTGCTTTATTTTTCTATGTTCTATATTCTGTATACTTTTCTTAAACCAAGGATTGAACATGAGACATTTTTGATTCTCCTTTCCAGACTTCTCCTTGACTACCGTAGTGAGGATGAGATCCAGTATATTTTTACCTCTTGTTGGTTCCCTCACCACCTACCACAGTGTCGCAGTCCAGCAACAACGTCCTTTAGGACCCAGCCAGCTCGGCCTGTGGTGGTACTACCAAGCCACATTGCAATCTCCCACCCAGAGTGCATTCTGCCCCCTTTGCCACGTTCAGTGCCTCCTCCGAGTGGTGGAGGAATACCGATTCATCAGCTGAGGGGGTGGGGGTGGTGGTAATAAGCAGGAGGTTTTCTTGCCCATGTTTGACCTGGTGCCATGAGGTAATGTGCCCAGAGTCTATGTTCAGGACTCCCAAGGCAGCTCCCTCCTGACTGCATGGCACAGTGCGCTGGTAGGACAGGAAGGGTGACGGTGGTGTCAGGGACGTTATCTGTAAGGTATGATTCCGTGAGTATGACAACATCAGGCTGTTGCTAGACTCATCTAGCTCTCCCAATTTTAACACAAGCCCCCAGATGTTAGTCACAAGGCCTTTGCAGGGTCAATAGGGATGGGTTTGCCGTTATCGTTTCAGATGCGTAGGTTGATGCTGGGCAGCCAGTCTGGTTTCATTACTTTCTATTCCATTTCCACTGAGTGACTTGTTAAAACATTTCATAGATTATCATAGAATTTACAGTGCAGAAGGAGGCCATTCGGCCCATTGAGTCTTCACCGGCTCTTGGAAAGAGCACCCCACCCAAGGTCAACACCTCCACCCTATCCCCATAACCCAGTAACCCCACCCAACACTAAGGGCAATTTTGGACACTAAGGGCAATTTATCATGGCCAATCCACCTAACCTGCATATCTTTGGACTGTGGGAGGAAACCGGAGCACCCGGAGGAAACCCACGCACACGTGGGGAGGATGTGCAGACTCCGCACAGACAGTGACCCAAGCCAGGAATCGAACCTGGGACCCTGGAGCTGTGAAGCAATTGTGCTATCCACAATGCTACCGTGCTGCCCATTTAAGAGTCAAACACATTGCTGTGAGTCTGGAGTCACATGTGGCCACACCAGGTAAGGGTGGCAGGTTTCCTTGCCTGATGGGTTTTTGCGACTATCAACTATTAATTCCGGATATTTCAGTAAGTTTTTCAATTCCACCATTGCCATGATGGGATTCAAATCCGAGTCCACACAGCATTACCCTGTGTCTCAGGATAACTAACCCAGTGGCAATGGGCGTGATCAAACCAAATTAATGCATGGTGCAGTTCTGGGGATTAGTGGGGTCACTCCCGGCACTTATAGCGCCGGGGAAAACCCTGCTATCTAACGGCACTCTGTCTTGCTCTCATGCCCCGGCGGGAATTCCCCACCAAGGCCGCACTTAGCTGCAATTCCTGCACTGAGGAGATCTGGCGAGCAGAGCCCCCGACGCAACCCCCCCCCCCCCCCCCCTCACAACACCCCAATTCACTTGTCGGGCCTGAGGACCCCCCGCAACACACCACGTACAGACAGGGCTCCCCTGCACCTGATCCCAGTGCGGACACAATGCCAGCTCAGCACCATGGCACTGCAGCCTGGCACCCTTGCAATGCCCAGGCTGGCACATGGATGGCACTGCCAGGGTGCCCTGCTGACACTACTAAGCTTTCAGACGGGCAGTTTCAAGGTGCCTGGGTGGCACCAGCAGAACCAGGGTGCCACCGTGCCCAGAGGCCAAACACCTGGGGTCTCTGATCGCCTGGGAGACTCTCCCCCCCCCCCCCCAACCAGGTACCGTTACACCTGGCCCCCGTTTGTGGGGACCAGTACTGAATGGTGCCTAGCTGAGGTCTCCTTGGCAAGGCCAGTGAATGGCAGGTTAGCTTTTGATCCAATAATGGCAAAGATAAGGCAGCTTCTGAGCGGACTCCACTCTGCGAGATTGGATCCCACCCATTGTGTGTCAGGGATGACGACCGCAAAGGCTTAAGGACTATCACAAATACACCACATCAGACATAGTTAAAGTGCATCACACAGACTGGAAATATTAACTCTTTTTCTCGCTTCACAGGTGCTGCCAGACCTGCTAAGTTTTGCCAGCATTTTCTGTTTTTATTTATGGTTAAACTGGAAGTGAACAATTTTTGTATCAGTGTGATAAATGCAACATTTCCATTGTAACCACCTCTGAATTCAAGACGTCTTAATTAACCTCTCCCTGCCATTTTGTCAAGTGGTCTATTGACATCTTCAGCAAGGGTGTAGGCAGCCTGCTGACCGGTCGGCCTTGTTGTCTTGGGTGACCTTGGCAGCTGTCCTCTGGAGACTCGAGGCCGGGAGGGCCCTGACTTACTATGTCTGTTCCGCTGCAGTGACAGAGGATGAGGTTGAAGGGGTCACAGGCAATGGGGACATGGAAAGGCCGGACAGCTTCAGGGAGTCGTGAGTGGAGGTCCCAGGTATGGCCAACTGCCACTTCCCTTAAAGCCTTTCAGTCCCCAAAGGGCCCTGCCTAACTCCTTGAGAGGATGGGGAATCTGGTCAAGATGCCTGCCCCCCACCCCCCACCCCCGCCTCCCACCCCCCCACTTTAGGAGCTTACCCATGGCGACAGTGATGGAATGCAGGTCTGCCCATATCTCCAGCAGAATCTGTTGGGCTTGGTTATCCATGGAGTCCACCACCCTCTCACTGGAGTCCTCCATGCGAGCACAGGTCGGCATCACTGCACCAGGGAGCAGACGGATGGACTCCTACGGGCCACCCTGTTGAGAGCCTCCACCACCTGTACCTGATGTTCCCTGCCTCTATGATCTTGCGGTATCTCCACCATCAGTTGGAAGGTTGATTCTAGAGGCCCATTATCATAACCTGCACGGGTCTTATGGGGTGGGAATGATTAATTACCCGATGGACCTTGCAGAATACGAACTCCCGCGATAAGGGGGCTGGGGCCTCTAACAATGTCTGGTTATGTATAAATAGAGTCAGTCAGTAAGGCACCGACTAGAGAAGACCCAATAGGGAGTTACTGGAGCTGAAAATAATAGTAGTTGTAAAATAAAGTAAGTATTGGTTTCTACAAACTCGGTGTAAATTCTTTGTGACCTTATAAAATCCGTCATCAAACTCAGACTTTGCAGATACCTCTTTCCCAGCAGTTCTCCAAGTGCTGGTGACCTCGGCTGACCCTGTACCCTCTGCTGCGGACAGGTGGCAATGCAGTGACCACCATATTCTGACACCCCTCTTACACTTGAACCAATACCATTGAGGTGTGTGTCTCTGGGCTGGTGCAGGGGACAGGTGTTTTCTGTGATGCCTCTACAGGTGCACTTTGGTCATCTGGGAAGTCTTTGCTCCTCTTTGCACTTGTGTTTGACTATCATAGAATTTACAGTGCAGAAGGAGGCCATTCGGCCCATCGAGTCTGCACCGGCTCTTGGAAAGAGCACCCTGCCCAAGGTCAACACCTCCACCCTATCCCCATAACCCAGTAACCCCACCCAACACTAAGGGCAATTTATCATGGCCAATCCACCTAAACTGCACATCTTTGGACTGTGGGAGGAAACCGGAGCACCCGGAGGAAACCCACGCACACACGGGGAGGATGTGCAGACTCCACACAGACAGTGACCCAAGCCGGAATCGAACATGGGACCCTGGAGCTGTGAAGCAATTGTGCTATCCACAATGCTACTGTGCTGCCCCGTGTGGGCAGGGCTTTCTAAGTCTTGGTGCATCACCTCTTCCTGGTAGCAGCTTTAAGTGTGTGAGGAGAGAGCAAGGAGCTACATGAGTTGCTGTGAACATGGAGGCAACGTTGAACCTGGGGTTTCTATGAGGCTCATGGATCCCCACTGAATGGAGTCCGAAATCCAATCTTTCCATCTCCAATGTCTCAGTCCCACTCCACCCCTGCCAGCTGGGCAGATTGCACCACAAAATCTGTGAGTTCTTTCAAGTGTGTGGCTGACTTCACTCCCATCTGCTTCCTCTCTGGACAATTCTGGATTAACTTCTCCTACACAAGAGAGAATATGGGTTTAGCAGGAGCTTTGACAAAGGGTCATCTGGACTAGAAACGTTAGCTCTTTTCTCTCCTTACAGATGCTGCCAGACCTGCTGAGATTTTCCAGCATTTTCTCTTGGGCTTAGCATGTAGTTGTATATAACAATTGCACAAATCTTTCCCATGCCTCCAGTCTCACACATAACCCACTGAATTGTGGGCCATTTGCTTGAGGCACTGCAGGTTGGGGTTCTAAGCCAACTCACCCTCCAGAGCACTGAGTCCATGCAGTTAGAAAGAAAGGGCTCAGAGAGGCAAGTCATTTGCAGAGCTTGCGGATGCCCTTTGTTTTATACATTCCTCTCCATTATCCCCACCAAAATAAATCACTTCACACTTGAACTTCATCTGCCACTTGTCTGCCCATTCCATCAGCCTGTCTGTGTCCTTTTGAAGCGACAGATAGATAGGTTTTTGATCAGTAAGGGGATCAGGGGTGATGGGGAGAAGGTAGGAGAATGGGGATGAGAAAATATCAGCCATGATTGAATGGAGGAGCAGACTTGATGGGCCGAGGGGCCTAATTCTG
This sequence comes from Scyliorhinus torazame, assembly GCF_047496885.1. NCBI lineage: Eukaryota > Metazoa > Chordata > Chondrichthyes > Carcharhiniformes > Scyliorhinidae > Scyliorhinus > Scyliorhinus torazame. Next base: position 329,679,525 of record NC_092709.1, read on the forward strand.
CTCCTATGTCTTACGGTCTTATGAAGCGCGACACAATCCACCTCACAGTTTACAGTACTTCCAAGTTTTGTGTCGTCCACCAGTTTTGGAATTGTGCCCTGCACACCAAGATCTAGGTCAATATGTATCAGAAAGCCCAGGGATCACAACACCAGCGCCTTGGACAACTCCGCAATATCCCCCAGTCTGAAAGACAACCTTTAACCACCTCCCTCTGTTTACTAATTTCCTATCCACACTTTATTGTGCAGATTTTTGGAACTTCATGTCCGCCACATCAATAGCATAGCCTCAGGCAAGTTATTTAAACGCACTAAACGCAGACTGGGTGACCGCTTTGCAAAACACCTCCGGTCCGTCCGCAAGCAGAACCCAGACCTTCCTGTCGCTGCCATTTCAACTCACCGTCCTGCTTTGTCCACATGTCCGTCCTTGGCCTGCTGCAATGTTCCAGTGAAGCTCAGCGCAAACTGGAGGAACAAAACCTCATCTTCCGACTAGGCACGTTACAACCTTCCAGACTTAACATCGAGCTTAAAAACTTCAGACCATGAACTCTCCCCTCCACCTTCACCCTCAATTTATTTTAACTTCTTTCATTGATCTGTTTATCCCTCACCATTCCCCCCCCCCCCACCCCCCAGAATTTTGCCCAGAAGAATTCCATGCTGGCTTTCCTTAATTAAATGCATTTGTCCCAGTAACTATTAATTTTCTCCCGAATTGTCATTTCCAAAGGTTTTCCGGCACTAAGGTTAAACAGCTTGACCGATAGCTGTTGGGCTTATTTTTTTTCGAACAAGGGAAACACTTGTAATTATCCCGTCCCCTGGGCCCACCCGGCTATCTAAGGAGGATTGCAAGGTTATGGCCAGTGCCTCTAAAATGTGTGCTCATGATTCCCTTAGTATCTATCTCTTACTGTTCCTTTGATTTTTTTTTAAATTCATCCGCAGAATGTGGGAGCTGCTGCCTTGGTCAGTATTTATTGCCCAACCGCATTGCCCTTGAGAATCTGACTTACCAACATTAAGCACAAGCAGTCTATTCAACATGTACTCATTATCAACTTTAAAGCCTTCAAGTGACTCAACTACCTCCTCCTTCACCCAGGCAGCATTTCCTTCCTTGATAATGACAAAGGTCTGAACTTTGCTTCTGGGATGCAGAGTTAGGGCAATCCCTAGTTCTGCAAATCCAACCCAGGATTAATAACTGCTCCGGATGTCCGGATTTTCCGATGCGGGGGGGCGGGGGGGGGGGGGGGGGGGGCGGGGTTGGGGTGAGGGGGGGGGGGGTTGGGGGGGGTGAAAATGGGAGTCATGGTGGTAAACCAGAAAGAACTTGGAGGCTGTCAGGTGCAGAGGGACTGGCTGAAAGTCTTGGTACTTCAGCACCTTGTTGAAGATATGAAGAAACCAATGAAATGAAAATCAACCCTCCAGCACTCACCCTCCCGTAACAGTCTCCATACCAGCCCCCATGGCCCCTAACACCCTCCAGGCCAACCTATGCCCCTATCCACCCCATGGACCTTTATAGCCCCGATGCCAACTTAATGCCATCTCATGCCAACCCATGCCGCCACAAACCACCCTTTTCCATTATACTTACCATGGAAACTCATCCAGTATTCACCATGGAGTGACCTCTGGAGCCATGCTGAAATTAAATAAAGTTCCAAAGTGTCCATTGAAGAATTCATTATTTAAAGAAAAGCTCAATCATAAAACCCCATTCACTACATTTAATTTATTTTAATCCCTTAGAAAACAGGCATTTGTATTCAAGCTTCTACTTCAGAGAGTTTTTCGAACCACTTACAGATGACAATCAAACCATGAACTGTCAGGTACCCCGCTATGAGAATGAAAGAACAAAGAAAATTATAACACAGGAACAGGCCCTTCGGCCCTCCCAGCCTGCGCTGTTCCAGATTCTATATCTAAACCTGTCTTCTATTTCCAAGGATCTACTTCCCCCTGTTCCCCGCCCGTTCATATATGTGTCTAGATGCATCTTAAATGATGCTATCGTGCCTGCCTCTACCACCTCTGCTGGCAAGGCGTTCCAGGCACCCACCACCCTCTGCGTAAAAAACTTTCCACGCACATCTCCCTTAAACTTTCCCCCTCTCACCTTGAAATCGTGACCCCTTGTAATTGACACCCCCACTCTTGGAAAAAGCTTGTTGTTATTCACCTTGTCCATACCTCTCATAATTTTGTAGACCTCAATTAGGTCCCCCCTCAACCTCCGTCTTTCCAACGAAAACAATCATAATCTACTCAACCTTTCTTCATAGCTAGCACCCTCCATACCAGGCAACATCCTGGTGAACCTCCTCTGCACCCTCTCTAAAGCATCCACATCCTTCTGGTAATGTGGCGACCAGAACTGCACGCAGTATTCCAAATGTGGCCTAACCAAAGTCCTATACAACTGTAACATGACCTGCTGACTCTTGTAGTCAATACCCCGTCCGATGAAGGCAAGCATGCTGTATGCCTTCTTGACAACTCTATCGACCTGCGTTGCCACCTTCAGGGTACAATGGACCTGAACTCCCAGATCTCTCTGTACATCAATTTTCCCCAGGACTCTTCCATTGACCGTATAGTCCGCTCTTGAATTAGATCTTCCAAAATGCATCACCTCGCATTAACATAAGAACAGAAGAACTGGGAGCAGGAGTAGCCCCTCTGGCCCCTCGAGCCTGCTCCACCATGCAATGAGATCATGGCTGATCTTTTGTGGACTCAGCTCCACTTTCCGGCCCGAACACCATAACCCTTAATCCTTTTATTCTTCAAAAAACTATCTATCTTTATCTTAAAAACATCTAATGAAGGAGCCTCTACTGCTTCACTGGGCAAGGAATTCCATAGATTCACAACCCTTTGGGTGAAGAAATTCCTCCTAAACTCAGTCTTAAATCTACTTCCCCATATTTTGAGGCTATGCCCCCTAGTGCTTCTTTCACCCGCCAGTGGAAACAACCTGCCCGCATCTATCCTATCTATTCCCTTCATAATTTTATATGTTTCTATAAGATCCCCCCTCAACCTGCTAAATTCCAACGAGTACAGTCCCAGTCTACTCAACATCTCCTCATAATCCAACCCCTCCAGCTCTGGGATTAACCTCGTGAATCTCCTCTGCACACCCTCCAGTGCCAGTACGTCCTTTCTCAAGTAAGGAGACCAAAACTGAACACAATACTCCAGGTGTGGCCTCACTAACACCTTATACAGTTGTAGCATAACTTCCCTAGTCTTAAACTCCATCCCTCTAGCAATGAAGGACAAAATTCCATTTGCCTTTTTAATCACCTGTTGAACCTGTAAACCAACCTTTTGCGACTCATGTACTAGCACACCCAGGTCTCTCTTCACAGCCGCATTTTTAAATATTTTATCATTCAAATAATAATCCCTTTTGCTGTTATTCCTACCAAAATAGATAACTTCACATTTTTCAACATTGTATTACATCTGCCAGACCCTAGCCCCTAAACCAGGGGCTGGTTTAGCACACTGGGCTAAATCGCTGGCTTTTAAAGCAGACCAAGGCAGGCCAGCAGCACGGTTCAATTCCCATACCAGCCTCCCCGAACAGGTGCCGGAATGTGGCTACTATGGCCTTTTCACAGTAACTTCATTGAAGCCTTCTTGTGACTATAAGTGATTTTCATTTTTCATTTCATTCACTTAGCCTATCCAAATCCCTCTGCAGACTTCCAGTATCCTCTGCACATTATGCTTTACCACTCATCTTAGTGTCATCTGCAAACTTCGACACAATGCCCTTGGTCCCCAACTCCAAATCATCTATGTAAATTGTGAACAATTGTGGGCCCAACACTGATCCCTGAGGGACACCACTAGCTACTGATTGCCAACCAGAGAAACACACATTAATCCCCACTCTTTGCTTTCTATTAATTAACCAATCCTCTATCCATGCTATTACTTTCCCCTTAATGCCATGCATCTTTATCTTATGCAGCAACCTTTTGTGTGGCACCTTGTCAATGGCTTTCTGGAAATCCAGATATACCACATCCATTGGCTCCCCATTATCTACCGCACTGGTAATGTCCTCAAAGAATTCCACTAAATTAGTTAGGCACGACCTTCCCTTTATGAACCTATGCTACATCTGCCCAATGGGACAATTTCCATCCAGATGTCTCACTATTTCTTCCTTGATGATAGATTCCAGCATCTTCCCTATTACCGAAGTTAAGCTCACTGGCCTATAATTACCCGCCTTCTGCCTACCTCCTTTTTTAAACAGTGGTGTCACGTTTGCTAATTTCCAATCCGCCGGGACCACACCAGAGTCGAGTGAATTTTGGTAAATTATCACTAGTGCATTTGCAATTTCCCTAGCCATCTCTTTTAGTACTCTGGGATGCATTCCATCAGGGCCAGGAGACTTGTCTACCTTTAGCCCCATTAGCTTGCCCATCACTACCTCCTTAGTGATAACAATCCTCTCAAGGTCCTCACCTGTCATAGCCTCATTTCCATCAGTCACTGGCATGTTATTTGTGTCTTCCACTGTGAAGACCGACCCAAAAAACCTGTTCAGTTCCTCAGCCATTTCTTCATCTCCCATTATTAAATCTCCCTTCTCATCCTCTAAAGGACCAATATTTACCTTAGCCACTCTTTTTTGTTTTATATATTTATAGAAACTTTTCTTTCTGTTTTTATATTCTGAGCAAGTTTACTCTCATAATATATCTTACTCTTCTTTATAGCTTTTTTAATAGCTTTCTGTTGCCCACTAAAGATTTCCCAGTCCTCTAGTCTCCCACTAATCTTGCTACTTTGTATGCTTTTTCCTTCAATTTGATACTCTCCCTTATTTCCTTAGATATCCACGGTCGATTTTCCCTCTTTCTACCGTCCTTCCTTTTTGTTGGTATAAACCTTTGCTGAGCGCTGTGAAAAATCGCTTGGAAGGTTCTCACCTGTTTCACCATAAAATCTTTGCTCCCAGTCGACCTTAGCTAGTTCTTCTCTCATCCCATTGTAATCTCTTTTGTTTAAGCACAAAACACTAGTGCTTGATTTTACCTTCTCACGCTCCATCTGTATTTTAAATTCCACCATATTGTGATCTCTCCTTCCGAGAGGAACCCTAACTATGAGATCCTGAATCAATCCTGTCTCATTACACAGGACCAGATCTAGGACCGCTTGTTCCCTCGTAGGTTCCATTACATACTGTTCTAGGAAACTATCGCAGATACTTCTGTAAACTCCTCCGGCTGCCTTGACCGACCTGGTTGAACCAATCGACATGTAGATTTAAATCCCCCATGATAACTGTTGTACCATTTCTACACGCATCAGTTATTTCTTTGTTTAGTGCCTGCCCCACCATAATGTTACTTTTTGCTGGCCTATAGACTACTCCTATCAGTGACTTTTTCACCTTACTATTCCTGATTTCCACCCAAATGGATTCAACCTTATCCTCCATAGCACCGATGTCGTCCCTTACTATTGCTCAGATGTCATCCTTAAATAACAGAGCTGCACCACCTCACTTACCATCCACTCTGTCCTTCCGAATAGTTTGATACCCTTGGATATTTAACTCCCAGTCGTGACCATCCTTTAACCATGTTTCAATAATGGCCACTAAATCATAGTCATTCACGATGATATGCGCCATCAACTCATTTACCTGATTCCGAATACTATGAGCATTTAGGTAAAGTACACATATGTTGGCTTTTTTACCTCTGTTCTGAATCTTAACACCTCGATCAGTAACCTCTCCTAAGTTATATTTCCTCTTAACCTTTCTCCTAATTTTCCTTATTGTTGAACCCATATCTTCATGTAACAACCTGCTGCGTTGCTTACCATGAATGATTTTACTTTCCGTTTTATTCCTTTTAGTATTCCTGGTCCTATTCACTGAGCTCCCCTCAGTCACTGTACCTTGTGCTGTCGCCCTTTTTGATTTTTGACTATGGCTTCTCTGCCTTACACTTTCCCCCTTACTGCCTTTTGTTTCTGTCCCTGTTTTACTACCTTCCAACTTCCTGCATCGCTTCCCATTCCCCTGCCACATTAGTTTAAACTCTCCCCAACAGCTCTTGCAACTCCCCCCCCCCCTCTAGGAGATCAGTTCCAGTCCTGCCCAGGTGCAGACCGTCCGGTTTGTACTGGGCCCACCTCCCCCAGAACCGGTTCCAATGCCCCAGGGATTTGAATCCCTCCCTCTTGCACCATCTCTCGAGCCACGCATTCATCCTATCTATCCTGAAATTCCTACTCTGACTAGCTCGTGGCACTGGTAGCAATCCTGAGATTACTACCTTTGAGGTCCTACTTTTTAGTTTAACTCCTAACTCCCTGAATTCAGCTTGTAGGACCTCGTCCCGTTTTTTTACCTATATCGTTGGTGCCTATGTGTACCACGACAGCTGGCTGTTCACCTTCCCCCCCCCCCCCCCCCCCAGAATGTCCTGCAGCCGCTCCAAGACATCCTTGATCCTTGCACCAGGGAGGCAACATACCATCCTGGAGTCTCGATTGCGTCCGTAGAACCACCTGTCTATTCCCCTTACGATTGAGTCCCCTATCACTATAGCCCTGCCATTCATCTTCCTGCACAGCTGCACAGCAGAGCCAGCCATGGTGCCATGAACCTGGCTGCTGCTGCCTTCCCCTGGTGAGCCATCCCCCTCAACAGTATCCAAAGCGGTATATCTGTTTTGCAGGGAGATGACCGCAGGGGACACCTCCACTGCCTTCCTACTCTTACTCTGTCTTTTGGTCACCCATTTTCTATCTCCCTCAGTACCTTTCACCTGCGGTATGACCAACTCGCTAAACGTGCTATCCACGTTGTCCTCAGCATCGCGGATGCTCCGAAGTGAGTCCATCCCTAGCTCCAGAGCTGTCAAGTCACAGAGCTGCAACTGGACACACTTCTTGCACGTGAAGGAGCCAGGGACAGTGGATGTGTCCCTGAGCTCCCACATCGCATACGAGGAGCATTACACGGGTCTGAGATCTCCTGCCATGTCTTATCCTTCGGTTAACTTCAACAACTACAATTTCCCCCCAAAAAAAATAAACAACGAAGAAAAAATAAATAAATATACCAATGAAAAGAAAAACAAAATCAGAAAAACTACTTACCAGTCACTTACCAGGGATGAAAATCACTTCCTCCCCACCCAGCTTTGAATTCCCACCAAGATTCAAATTCCCAAACTCACTCTTTGCTGTCTCACTCTGGCTGTGTCTTCTCTGGCTCACTGGGAGAACTTTGCCTGGATTGAACTCCATCTGCCATTTCTCTGCCCAACTCTCCAATCTATCTATATTTTGCTGTATTCTCTGACAGTCCTCCTCACCATCTGCAACTCCACCAATCTTAGTATCATCTGCAAACCTGCTAATCAGACCACCTATACCTTCGTCCAGATCATTTATGTATATCACAAACAACAGTGGTCCGAGCACTGATCCCTGTGGAACACCACTAGTTACATTTCTCCATTTTGAGACACTCCCTTCCACCACTACTCTCTGTCTCCTGTTGCCCAGCCAGTTCTTTATCCGTCTAGCTAGTACACCCTGAACACCATACGACTTCACTTTTTCCATCAACCTGCCATGGGGAACTTTATCAAATGTCTTACTGAAGTCCATGTATATGACATCTACAGCCCTTCCCTCGTCAATTAACTTTGTCACTTCCTCAAAGAATTCTATTAGGTTTGTAAGACATGACCTTCCCTGCACAAAACCATGCTGCCTATCACTGATAAGTCTATTTTCTTCCAAATGTGAATAGATCCTATCTCTCAGTATCTTCTCCAACAGTTTGCCTACCACTGACGTCAAGCTCACAGGTCTATAATTCCCTGGATTATCCCTGCTACCCTTCTTAAACAAAGGGACAACATTAGCAATTCTTCAGTCCTTCGGCACCTCACCCGTGCTCAAGGATGCTGCAAAGATATCTGTTAAGGCCCCAGCTATTTCGTCCCTCGCTTCCCTCAGTAACCTGGGATAGATCCCATCCGGACCTGGGGACTTGTCCACCTTAATGCCTTTTAGAATACCCAAAACTTCCCCCTTCCTTATGCCGACTTGACCTAGAGTATTTAAACATCCATCCCTAGCCTCAACATCTGTCATGACCCTCTCCTTGGTGAATACCGATGCAAAGTACTCATTAAGAATCTCACCCATTTCCTCTGACTCCACGCATAAATTCCCTCTTTTGTCTTTGAGTGGGCCAATCCTTTCTCTCGTTACCCTCTTGCTCCTTAAATACGAATAAAAGGCTTTGGGATTTTCCTTAACCCTGGTAGCCAAAGATATTTCATGACTCCTTTTAGCCCTCTTTATTGCGCGTTTGAGATTTGTCCTACGTTCCCGAAATTCCTCCAAAGCTTCATCAGTTTTAAGTTGCCTAGATCTTATGTGTGCTTCCTTTTTCATCTTAGCTAGTCTCACAATTCCAACCGTCATCCATGGTTCCCGAATCTTGCCATTTCTATCCCTCATTTTCACAGGGACATGTCTGTCCTGCACTCGAATCAACCTTTCCTTAAAGGACTCCCACATCTCAAATGTGGATTTACCCTTAAACAGCTGCTCCCAATCCACATTCCCTAGCTCCTGCCGAATTTTGTTATGCTTGGCCTTTCCCCAATTTAGCACTCTTCCTTTAGGACCACTCTCTTCTTTGTCCATGAGTATTCTAAAACTTACGGAATTGTTATCGCTATTCCCAAAGTAATCACCGACTGAAACTTCAACCACCTGACCGGGGTGATTCCCCAATACCAGGTCCAGTATGGCCCCTTCCCAAGTTGGACTATTTGCATACTGCTCTAAAAAACTCTCCTGGATGCTCCTTACAAATTCTGCTCCATCGACGCCTCCAACACTACATGAGTCCCATTCAATGTTGGGGAAGTTAAAATCTCCCAACACGACCACCCTATTGCTCCTACATTTTTCTATAATCTGTCTACATATTTGTACCTCTACTTCACACTCGCTTTTGGGAGGCCTGTAGTAAAGTCCCAACAATGTTACTGCACCCTTCCTATTTCTTAGCTCTACCCATATTGCCTCAGTGCTCGAATCCTCCATTGTGCCCACCTTAATCACAGCTGTGATAGCATCTCTGACCAGTAATGCAACTCCTCCACCCCTTTTACCTCCCTCTCTATCCCTCCAGAAACATATATATAGACAAAGTCAAAGATGCAATACGATACTTTGAATGCAAGTCTTTTCAGGTAATTAAGTCGACAGGTCCAGACGGAGCAACTGGAGAGAGGGATAATCACAGGTTAAAGAGCTGTGAATTGTCTCAAGCCAGGACAGTTGGTAGGATTTAGCATCATAGTCCAATGCCGGCATCTCCACTTAAAAGAGATGGTCAACGAAATAGTGGATGCATTAGTTGTTATCTTCCAAAATTCATAGATTCTTGAACAGTCCATGCAGATTGTAAGGTGGCAAATATTTTCGGAAGGCTTTTGATAAAGTCCCATATAAAAGGTTAGTGTGCAACATTAAAGTGCATGGGATTGGGGGTACTATACCGGCATGGATTGAGAATTGGTTAGCAGAGAGGAAACAGAGGAGCAAATGGGTCTTCTTCAAAGTGACAGGCAGTGACTAGTGAAGATCCCACATGGATCAGTGCTTGAGTCACAGCTATTCACAATATACATCAATGATTTGGATGAGGTAACCAAAAGTAACATTGCCAAGTTTGCTGATGGCACAAACCTTGGTTGGAATGTAAGTGGTGGGAGGGATGTTGCGAGGGTTCAAGGTAATTTAGCCAAGTTGAGTCAGTGGGCAAATACATAGTAGATGCAGTATAACTTGGATAAATGTGAAGTTCGGAGTCCAAAGATGTGCAGGTTAGGTGGATTGGCCATGATAAATTGCCCTTAGTGTCCAAAATTGCTCTTAGTGTTGGGTGGGGTTACTGGGTTATGGGGATAGGGTGGAAGTGTTGACCTTGGGTAGGGTGCTCTTTCCAAGAGCCGGTGCAGACTCGAAGGGCCGAATGGCCTCCTTCTGCACTGTAAATTCTATGATAATCTATGAAACAGAATGGCAGAGTATTACTTAAATGGTGAAAGATTAGGAAATATACATGTTCAAAGGGACCTGCGTGTCCTTGTACACCAGTCACTGAAAGTAGGCATGCAGGTTAGGCAAACAGGTAGAAAGGCAAATGGTATGTAGGCCTCCATTGGAGGAGGACTTGAGTCCAAGAGCAAGAATGTCATATTACAGCTGTACAGGGCCTTGGTGAGACCACACCGGGAGTACTGTGTGCAGTTTTAGTCTCCTTATCTAAGAAAGGATATACTTGCCACAGAGGGAGTGTAGCGAAGGTTCACTAGACTGATTCCTGGGAGGGTTATCATATGAGGAGAGATTGGGCCTCTATTCACTGGAGTTTAGATTAATGAGAGGGAATCTAATTGAAACGTATAATATCCTAACAGGGCTGGACAGACTGGATGCAGGGATGTAGTTTCTTCTGGCTGGGGGGCCTAGAATAAGGGGCGACAGTGTCGGGTTACTGGGCAGGCCATGTGGGATTGAGATGAGGAGAAGCCTCTTCACTCAGAGCATGATGAACCAGTGGAATTCTCGACCAAAGAAGGCTGTGGAGGGCAAATCACTGAATATTTTAAAGAAGGGAATAGGTCAATTTTCAGACTCTAAAGGCACCAAGGGGATAGGGAGATCTGTGTAGTATGAAATTGATCCTAGGCAACACGGTAGCACAGTGGTTATCACTGTCGCTTCACAGCGCCAGAGTCCCAGGTTCGATTCCCGGCTTGGGTCATTGGCTGTGCGGAGTCTGCACGTTCTCCCCGTGTCTACGTGGGTTTCCTCCGGGTGCTCCGGTTTCCTCCCACAGTCCAAAGATGTGCAGGTTAGGTGGATTGGCCATGCTCAATTGCCCCTAATGTCCAAAAAAAAAGGTTAATTGGGGTTAAGGGGATGGGGTGGAGGAGGTGTGTGCTTGAGTGGGGTGCTCTTTCCAAGAGCCGGTGCAGACTCGATGGGCCGAATGGCCTCCTTCTGCACTGTAAATTCTATGAAAATTCAAGAGGATCAGCCACAATCATATTGAATGTTGGAGCAGGCTCGAAGAGCCAAATGGCCTACTCCTGGTTTCTGTGGGCGCGATCTACCAGCCACGTTGCACCCGAAAGGCAACACAGCATGGCACTGTGATGCCAGGATATCCCTCTTCTGGGATCTACCCGGCTCGCCACACCTCCCGACATCCAACGCGATCTCACGACACATTGTGATCTGAATCCCGCCCATTGTGGGCAGGATCATTATTTTGCAAATTTGCATATTAGAGCGAGACAGCTAGTCTCACCCTAACATGCATTTCCCCAAAGTTCCTGAGGTGTTGGGATTTAACCCTTTTGCCTTGGAGACCTTGGTTGAGTGCTGGTCTCCCCAAACGGAGACCTGATGGAACGGCACTCATGGGGGGGGGGGGGGTCGTCTGGAGAATTGGAGGCTCCCCAGGTTCTTGCCCTCTGGACATAGTGGCACCCTGGCAGTGTCACCTGGGTGCTGACCTTACAGTGCCAGGTAGCATTGCCAGCTGGTAGGGTCCACAAATGGCACTGCCAATGTACCAAGCTGGCATTTTTCCTGCACTGGGGATTGGGCCCCGGGGTGCCCAGTACAGGTGCAGTGGGTTGTTGGGGACCCGAGGACTCTCTTATAGGTGGGTTGGGGCTTTGGAAGGGTTTGGGGATTGTGTCGGGGGGTTGAGAGATCGAGATTCCATTTAAAAATGGCGTCCTGATGTCTGTCATGATATTCAAACATACATCATAACACATACATAATGATAGACAGACCAACAGACCAATTAGCACACATAACACGACAGCCAATCACAGACAAGAGCAGACACAGTATAAGACAAGAAACACAACACTTCCTGGGCAGTCCATCTGGAGACAGCACAGGGCCAGGACCTCATTAGCAAGACACTCACACAGTCACAACGTGCTGAGTACCAAGTCAGATGTATAAATAGTTGGATGGAATAAAACTGCGTTGTACCAATCGCAACCGTGTTGGTTCGTCTGTACCTCAGAGCACCCAACACCTCAATGTCTCCCTACACTGAGGAAACACCTGGCTAAACACGTCTGTCCTGGCACTCTGTTCCAGTCGATTTGGTTACATCGCGCCCTATGTATCTGCACCCTACTTACCTTTCCCAGACGTGTACTGGGACCAAATCCAAAAGGATACTTTGCCTCTCGAAACAGTATCCTACCTCTTCAAAGAACTCTGATAGATTTAGATTGGATTGGATTTGTTTACTGTCATGTGTACCAAGGTACAGTGAAAAGTATTTTTCTGCGAGCTGCTCAAACAGATCATTTAGAACATGAAAAGTAAAGAAAATAGAAAGAAAACACACAATGCAGCTGTATAGAACCTTAGTTAGGCCACACTTGGAGTATAGTGTTCAATTCTGGTCGCCACACTACCAGAAGGATGTGGAGGCTTTAGAGAGGGTGCAGAAGAGATTTACCAGAATGTTGCCTGGTATGGAGGGCATAAGCTATGAGGAGCGATTGAATAAACTCGGTTTGTTCTCACTGGAACGAAGGAGGTTGAGGGGCGACCTGATAGAGGTATACAAAATTATGAGGGGCATAGACAGAGTGGATAGTCAGAGGCTTTTCCCCAGGGTAGAGGGGTCAATTACTAGGGGGCATAGGTTTAAGGTGAGAGGGGCAAGGTTTAGAGTAGATGTACGAGGCAAGTTTTTTACGCAGAGGGTAGTGGGTGCCTGGAACTCACTAGCGGAGGAGGTAGTGGAAGCAGGGACGATAGGGACATTTAAGGGGCATCTTGACAAATATATGAATAGGATGGGAATAGAAGGATACGGGCCCAGGAAGTGTAGAAGATTGTAGTTTAGTCGGGCAGTATGGTCGGCACGGGCTTGGAGGGCCGAAGGGCCTGTTCCTGTGCTGTACATTTCTTTGTTCTTTGTTCTTTGTAATAGGGAAACACAAGGTACACAATGTAAGTACATAGACACCGGCATCGGGTGAAGCATACAGGAGTGTAGTATTAATCAGGTCACTCTGTAAGAGGGTCGTTTAGGGGTCTGGTAACAGCGGGGAAGAATCTGTTTTTGAATGAGTTTGTGTGTGTTCTCAGACTTTTGTATCTCCTGCCCGATGGAAGCAGTTGGAAGAGTGAGTAAGCCGGGTGGGAGGGGTCTTTGATTATGCTGCCTGCTTTCCCTAGACAGCGGGACGTGTAGATAGAGTCAATGGATGGGAGGCAGGTTCGCGTGATAGACTGGGCGGTGTTCATGACTCTCTGAAATTTCTTGCGGTCCTGGGCCGAGCAGTTGCCATGCCAGGCTGTGATGCCGCCAGATCGGATGCTTTCTATGGTGCATCTGTAAAAGTTGGTAAGAGTCAGTGTGGTCATGCCGAACTTCCTTAGTTTCTTGAGGAAGTATCTTCTTCCTGGATCTTCTTCCAGCAAGTCTAAAATGCACAAGCCATGATCTGAACATCCCACTGACCAAAAGCAGACGTGACTGAGGAACCCGAACTTTAACATGCGCAGTTGGCTCCGTGAGCCCCGGGTGTGAAGTTTAGGACCTGCTCCATTCAGCCTCAGCAAAACTGGTGGGCACAGCTTCGGGTGTGGAACTTCCAGAGTCATGTCCTTGCCACCATTTTCTCTAAAATGGTGACGCTTTCCATCTGCACAAAATTCAGGCCATTTAGTACGTCAGCAATGCCCCTTGCTTCCATATGTAAATCCCCTTCTGGCACTGCCATTGACCCCACTCCCCCTTTCACCAGTCGTTTACTGTGCATATGCCTATGGAAGACATTTGGATTCCCTTTCATGTTAACTGCCAGCCTCTTTTCATATTCATTGCTTCTCTGAGTTGTTTTTTCCCCAATTTTCCTTTGAACCTTCCGTAATGAGTGTGATTGATTGAACACACAAGTCTTGATTCAAAAGTGAGAATGCCACTCACTGAGCGAGGGCCACACTGATGTCTCCATATTTTGCTTTGATTTTCTGAGCAATCCTCTGCAAGAAAATTTCCAGTGCAAAATGCAGGGAGACGTGCACATGACCACGGGTGCTTGGTGCCTACATTCTTTGAACAACCAAGCCATGAAGCAAGCCGAGCATTTCATTTTTTTTTTGTGGCTTTTAATGATCCTATTTGTTGAGTTCAGCTAACAGCAGCTTGCAGCTGAGCATGTTTGTGTCTGACTCAATGGACTCCCATTGTTGAACAACGACCAAATTTACAAACACAGTTGGAAGAGTGAGTAAGCCGGGTGGGTGGGGTCTTTGATTAACTGCCTGCTTTCCGTAGGCAGCGGAAGATGGAGATAGAGTCAATGGATACCAGCATGAAAAGATGAGGGTTTAGGCGAGAGAGAGAATTCACCATGAAGGAGTTGCAGATTGAAAAAATGTGCATGTGAAAGGAAAAATAATGGGCTGGATTCTCCGTTTGGGAGACTAGGTTCTCACGCTAGCGTGAAAACGATGGTGTTTTACGGCAGGAAAACTGGCGCAAAACGGCCACCGATTTGCCGTTTTACTGGGGGCGAGCAGGGAGGCATGGTAGAGCCCCCAACTCTAGCTGCTGATATGGCCCAGAAACTCCGGATCCGTGGCCGCGCATGTGCACGGCGGCGGCCTACAGCGGCCGCGCCGTGCTTCATGGCGGACTCAGCCCGCGGACCCGGACTCCAAAATTAGTACCCCACTTCAGCCGCTCGCGCGCACCGGACCACCCGCCCACAGTGCCCCCAGCCCCGAATGAAACCCCCCCTGCCCACGGGTCGGCCCTCCCCTGAATGTAGCGGCACTGGACAGAGTCCGCAGCCGCCACGCTAAGTTCACGATGGGTGAGACCACGCGTGTCCGACGCCGTCGGGAACTCGGCTGATCGGGGACGGAGCATCGCGTAGCAGGCCTCAGGCCTGAGGCCGTGGATACATGGTGCCGCATACTCCTAGAGTACACTGCTTTTCAGTGGGTGGAGCATCGCAAAAGCGGCACCGCCCCCGATTTCGGCGTGATCGAGGATTCCCCGCCCCCTCGCCAAACACGATTTCGGAGTCGGGGAGCGGAGAACCCACCCTGAATGTGTTCAAAATTAGCTTTACATTAATTCTTAACTTATTCCTGAAGGGAATCGAGACTTCCGTCCAGCAATCTGCCCTGGGTCTTGTGGCTCAGTCCGTAGCATCCCTGCCCTGAGCAAAGCTCGGATTCAAGTCCCACTCCAGGTCTTGTTCACCATGGGAATGGTGCTCAGGGCACTGTTCCAGCAGGTTAATAATCAGCCTGCGAATCCTTCCACCACTTCCCAAAGCACTTGTGAAGACGCAAAACAAACAGGTTGAGGTGACCTGGAACGCACTACCTGCAGGAACAGTGGACGCATATTCAACAAAGGGCATCTGATGAACAGGTGAAAAGGAACGATTTTCAGGCTGTAAGGAAAGATGACAGAGGTGGCACTCAATGGATAGCACTTTCAAAGGGCTAGCATTGGCACACAGGGCCGAATGGCATCTTTCTGTCAGCCTGGCTAAGGTGCATGTGGAATCATAAAATTCCGATAGTGCAGAAGGAGGCCATTCAGCCTATCGAGTCTGCACCGGCCCTCTGAAAGAGCTCCCTAACCAGCATCCCACCATGTCCCTGCAATATGCTCCAATAAGCAACTGTAAAATGGAATTTGAGCCTTGTCTGATCTTCTGAGGAACTGGAGGGAGATTGAGCTCCACATTTTTACCCTTTCGCATACTGCCTGGGTAATAATTGTTGTAGTTAATTGTAAGTGTTATTCTTTACTGCTGCCTTCTCTTGTTGTGTGTCTTAAAGTTAAACAAATGTTTTGTTATTTGAATAAATTACCACATGACTGGCCCCTTTCCTCACTGGGTTTCATCTCTTTTCTCACATTTTGTTTCCAAATCGCAGAAATACACAGTTAAGAACCAACATTCCAAGTTTTCTTTCTGGGATTTGGGATGCCCCTCTCATTGAACATCAGCAAGATTGATAGCAATGAATAAATATTTGTCAGCATTTAAAAGGATTATGAAGCTAAGGCAGGTAAATTGAGTGAATGACCAGATGAGCCAAGGTCAGTGTAATAGCAGATCAGGCCTGAGGGAGTGAATAGCTACCAGTTCAAATCAACAACCTCCCCTATTCTCTGCAAAGTTGAGCAAAAGAGCTTTTCTCTAATTCCAGCTTTCCAAAGCACTCTGTTAAATAGATTCTTATCAGCTTTCCTGTGACTTCCAGCACTGAGGACCCTGTAAAAGCCTTGAGCAGCATCCTCTGAATTGCTAAGAGACACTTCTCCACTCTCAAGCAACTTTTAAAAGCATTGAGCAGTTCACCTTCCTCGCTGATATCTCTTTCTTCAGGTCCAGGATCATTTAAAAAATGGATTAACTAGTTATTGGCATTTAAGACCACAAGAAATAGGGGACAGGAGTAGGTCGTTTGCCCCTCGAGTCTGCTCGGCCATTCAATAGGATCACGGCTGACCCGACATTCCACATGTCCACTTTCCTGCCCATTCCCCGTAACCCTTGATTCCCTTACTGATCAGGAATCTACCGATCTCAACCTTAAATACACACAAAGACTCTGCCTCCACAGCTCTCTGTGGTAAGGAGCGCCAAAGAGTCACAACCCTCTGAGAGAAGAAATTCCTCCTCATCTCAGTCTTAAATTGCTACTCCTTTATTCTGAGACTGTGCCCTCTGGTCCTAGACTCTCCCACGAGGGGAAACATCCTCTCAGCATTTACCCTATCAAAACCCTTAAGAATTCGATATGTTTCAATGAGATCACCTCTCATTCTTCTAAATTCCAATGAGTAGAGTCCCAGCCTGTTCAATCTTTGCTCATAAGACAATTCCTCCATTCTGGGAATCATCCTAGTGAACCTTCTCTGAATCACCTCCAATGACATAATATCTTTCATTAAATAAGGCGACCAAAACTGCTCACGGTGCTCCAGACATGGCCGGGATTCTCCGAGCTTCCGTGCTACAATCGCGCTCGGCGCGGGGGCAGAGGATGGACGTTAGAGCCGCGATTGGATCCGAGGCCGCTCCTGTGATTTCCGGGGATCAATCACGTCACGTAATATGGCGTCAATCACGCCATATTAATTAGGGGTCCGCCATTTTTCGAGGGGCGGTCGACACAGGCCGCCACCGCGCACATGCGTGGACCCCGGGCCGGAGGTGCAGGGCCCCTTATCGGCAGCCGGAGCTGCGAGGAGCACTCTGGGAGCCTGCTAGCCCTCTGCAAAACGGAGAATCACTCTGGACTTTGTCCAGGAAAGTCCAGGGTGATTCGCACCCGTTTTCACGCGGGCGTGGGGACGTAGCCCCGTTATCAGAGAATTTCGCCCGCGGTCTCACCAATACCTTGTACAGCTGCAGCAAGACTTCCCCACTCCTATACTCCAACTACCTTGAAATAAGGGTCAACATTCCATTAGCCTCCCTGATTACCTGCTGCAGCTGTGTGCTAGCTCTCTGTGTTTCGTGCACAAGTGCCTCCAAGTCCCTTTGTGATGCAGCTTTCTGCAGGTTTCCTCCATTTAAATAATACTCTGCTCTTTTGTTCTCTCTTCCAAAATGAACAACTTCACATTTTCCCACAATATGCTCCATTGGCCAGGTTTTTGCCCACTTACTCAACCTATTAATATCTATTTGCAAACTGTTTGTATCCCTCTCGCTACTTGCCTTTCCACCTACTTTTGTGTCATCTGCAAATTTGGCTACAGTCACATTTGCTTCCTTCCTCCAAGTCAAGTTAACCTTCTGTGAGGCACCTTTCAAAACGCCTTCTGGAAATCCAAATGCAGTACATCTACTGGTTCCCCTGTATTCACTCTGGTTGAGGTGTCTTTATCAGTCAGACATGATTTCCCTTTCATGAAGTCATGCTACTTGATTAGATTATGATTTTCCAAATGGGCTGCTTCTACTTCCTTAATAATTGGTTCCAACTACGGGCTAATCGGCCTACAGTTACCCACATTATGACTCCCTCTCTTTTTGAATAGAATGTCATATTTCCAATCCTTCGCTACTTCTCCAGAATTCAAGGATTTTTGGAAAATTACGACCAATGCACCCAGTATCTCTGTGGCTACTTCTTTTAGGATCCTCGAATGCAGGCAATCAGGGCCAGGGGACTTATGTGCCTTTAGCCCCATTAGTTTATCTAATACTAGTGTAGATGTCATCATTGCCTCATTCACATCCCAGCAGGTTGTCTCAAAGGGACTCAAGGAGGTAGCCCACTCATTCCTGCAGTTGGAGATACTCCAGAGTCATCTGGCAAGGAGAAAATTAGGAAGCAAATAATAATTAGCACTAATTTCCTTTATTCCCATTTACTTCCCATTGCACTTCCAGTCACTGTTCTGTGACTATGAACCATAATCCAATGCATTACATACTCAAACTCATTTGAATCTGAGCAAGTACCTTCCATCACCCCAAACTGGGTTATTTTTACTACATTACCGACTCCCAACCCCGATCCTGCCATCCACTAACCAAGGCATGCAGCAGAATAGGCTAATGCAAATCTTTTAATATTTCAAATTGCTTAACTTCAAGACCCAACACAAACTCCAATCCTTGCCTACTGATTCATCCCCCTCCTTGGCCACCATCTCAGTTTGAACAAGTCGTTTGGATCCTTGACCGCAAGGTGAAGCTCCCGCAGAATTTCCATTCCCTCACAAAGACTAGCCACCTCTATGACAACGCCCTTCTCCATTCCAGACTCAGCACGTCTGCCGCTGAAAGTCACATCCATGTTTTTTCCACCTCCAGACTTGACCATTCCAATGCTCTCCAGAGCAGCTGCCCATCGCACGCCATCCCTAAACTGGAGCTCATCCGAAACTCTACTCCGAAGTGGACCACGTTCCATTCAGCCATCATTCCTGAGCTTGCTGGCCCACATTGGCTTCCAGCCCACCACTTTTAAAATTCTCATTTGTGTGTTTCAATCTGTCTATGACCTCAATCTTCTCTATCTCTGTAACCTCCTTCAACCCCATAATTCTCCAAGATTTCTTGACTTCATCCCTTCTCTTGTGCATTCCCTCTTCCTTTCTCCCATAGAATTCCTACAGTGCTGAAGGAGGCCATTCAGCCCATCCAGTCTGCACTGGCCCTCTGAAACAGCACCCCACCCACGCCCACTCCCAAGCCCTGTCCCCGTAAGTCCATCTAACCCACACATCTTTGGACTGTGGGAGGAAACCGGAACACCCGGAGGAAACCCATGCAGATGCAGGGAGAACGCTCAAAGTCGGGCAGCACGGTGGCGCAGTGGTAGCACTGCTGCCTCATGGCGCCGAGGTCCCGGGTTCGATCCCGGTTCTGGGTCACTGTCCGTGTGGAGTTTGCACATTCTCCCCGTGTTTGCATGGGTTTCACCCCCACAACCCAAAGATGTGCAGGGTAGGTGGATTGACCACGCTAAATTGCCCCTTAATTGGAAAAATATAATTGGGCATTCTAAAAAAAATGTTTTAAAAGAAAGTTCAAAGTCCACACAGACAGTCACCCAAGGTCACCATTGAACCCATGTCCCTGGTGCTGTGAGGCAGCAGTGCTGACCACTGCACCACCATGTCTCCCCACCATTGCCACCCATGCATTCAGACATTTAGCCACCCAGCTCTGCAAATTCCTTTGTAAACATTTCCGAATCCCCATTCAACAAAATTGATTTTTCTTCTTGAAGAACACAGGCATCTTTCCAAAATCCAAGGTCCCCGCCATTAGTATTTGCCTTTACAGGGAAGAGTGGATGCTCCGCAGCTAACAATGCACTGAAGGAGCTCCATTGGTATTTTATTCATTCAAGGAATGTGTGCTTCGCTATTTAGACCAGCATTTATTGCCCAGCCATAATTGCTCTTGCAAAGGTGTTGGTGAGCTGCTTTCTTGAACTGCTGTAGTCCATGTGGTGTAGGTATACCCACAATGCTGTTAGGGAGGGAGTTCCAGGATTTTAACTCAACATTAGTGAAGGAACGGCGATATCTTTCCAAGTCAGGATGGTAAATGATTTGGAGGGGAACTTGTCGGTGGTGGTGTTCCCATGTGTCTGCTATCCTTAGCCTTCTGGATGGTCGCAGATCAGTTGTGGGTTTGTCGAAGGAGGTGCTGTTGAAGGAGCCTTGGTGAGTTGCTGCAATGCATCTTGCAGATGGTGCACAGGGCTGCCACTGTGCATTGATTGTAGAGGGAGTGAATATTTGTGGTTGGTGTGCCAATTAAGCAGGCTGCCTTGACCTGGATGGTGTCAAAATCTTTTGAATGTCGTTAGAGCTGCACTCATACATGCAAGTGGGGAGTATTCATAGAATTTACAGAGCAGAAGGAGGCCATTCAGCCCATCGAATCTGCAACGGCCCTTGTAAAGGGGCAGCACGGTAGCATGGTGGTTAGCACAATTGCTTCACAGCTCCAGGGTCCCAGGTTCGATTCCCCACTGGGTCACAGTCTGTGCGGAGTTTGCACGTTCTCCCCATGTCTGCGTGGGTTTCCTCCGGGTGCTCAGGTTTCCTCCCACAGTCCAAAGATGTGCAGGTTAGGTGGATTGGCCATGCTAAATTGCCCTTAGTGTCCAAAATTGTCCTTAGTGCTGGGTGGGGTTTCTGGGTTATGGGGATAGGGTGGAGGTGTGGACTTGGGTAGGGTGCTCTTTCCAAGAGCCAGTGCAGACTCGATGGGCCGAATGGCCTCCTTCTGCACTGTAAATTCTATGTAAAAAATTCTATGTATTCTATGTAAAGATTACCCCATTTAAGCCCACACTTCCAACTCCCCGTAACCCAGTAACCCCACCAAAATGTTTTGGACACTAAGGGCAATTTAGCATGGCCAATCCACCTAACCTGCACATCTTTGGACCTGTGGGAGGAAACCGGAGCACCCGGAGGAAACCCACGCAGACACGGGGAGAACGTGCAGACTCCGCACAGACAGTGATGCAAGCTGGGAATCGAACCTGGGACCCTGGAGCTGTGAAGCAACTTTGCTAACCATTGTGCTACCTTGCTGCCCCTATAGTATTCTAGTATTCTATCACACTCCTGACTTGTGCCTTGTAGGTGGTGGACAGGCTTTGGGGAGTCAGGAGATGAGTTACTCACTGCAGGATTTCTAGCCTCTGGCCTGGTCTTGAAGCCACAGTATTTGCATGGCTGGTCCAGTTCAGTTTATGATCAATGGTAACTATCAGGATATTGATAGCGGGGGATTCAGCAATGATAATGCCATTGAATGTCAAGGGTTGATGGGTAGTTCTCTCTTGTTGCCGATGGTCATTACCAGGCACTTGTGTGGTGCGAATGTTACTTGCCACTTTTCAACCCAAGGTAGGATATTGTCCAGGTCTTGCTGCATTTGGATATGGACTGCTTCAGTGTCTTAGGAGTTGTGAATGGTGCTGAATATTGTGCAATCATCAGCGAACATCCCCACTTCTGACCTCATTATGGAAGGAAGGTTATTGATGAAGCATCCAGTTGCTTTTTACCCCTTCTACAAATATTCAATCCTTCACCGACCGAACAGTGGCAGCCGTGTGTATGATCTCCAAGATGCATTGCTGGAACTCACCAACCCCATGCCCACTACCATCTATAAGGATAAGAGCAGCAGATAGCTGGGAACCCCACCACCTGGAGGTCCCCTCCAAGTCACTCACCACCCTGACTTGGAAATATATGGCCGTCCCTTCACTGTCGCTGAGTCAAAATGCTGGAATTTCCTTCCTAACAGCACTGTGGGTTTACCTACACCTCAGGGACTGCAACGGTTTAAGAAGGCAGCTCACCACCACCTTCCCAAGGGCACCTAGCGATGAGCAATAAATGCTGGCCGAACCAGGGATGGCCACATCCTGTAAATGAATTTTTTAGAAGTTCTTCCTTCAAGTCCTGTTCAACATGGAGGAGTACCGATTCATCAGTTGAGGGGGCTGTAAATGGTAATCAACATGAGCCTTTCTTGCCCATGTTTGACATGAGGTCCATAGTCGATCCTGAGGACTCCCAGGATAACTCTCGCCCAACTGTATAATAATAATAATACTCTTCATTGTCACAAGTAGAACACTGCAATGAAGTTACTGTTAAAAGTGCCTAATCACCACATTCCGGCGCCTGTTCAGGTACACAGAGGGAGAATTCAGAATGTCCAATTCACCTAACAGCACATCTTTCGGGACTTGTGGGAGGAAACCGGAGCACCCAAAGGAAACCCACGCAGACACGGGGAGAACGTGCAGACTCCTCACAGACAGTGACCCAATCTGGGAATCGAACCTGAGACCCTGGAGCTGTGAAGCAACAATGCTATCCACCATGCTACCGTGCCGCCCACAGTATCCCCGTGTGCCACCATCTCTAAGGCGACCTTTGTCATTTTGCCGCTTCAGATGATGCTGGGTGGTCCATCCCATTTTATTTCTTGCTGAAGTTTTAGCAGTTTAATACAAATGAGTGACTTGCTGGCCATTTCAGTGGGTAGTTAACAGCCAACCAAATGTCTGTGGATCTGGAGTTACATGTAGGCCAGGTCAGGTAAGGACATTAGTGAACCAGATAGGCTTTTACAACAATCGACAATGGTTTCACGGTCATCATTAAATTTCAATTCCAGAGTTTAATTTATTGAATTCAAATCCTACCAGCTGCTGTGACGGGGCCCGAACCTGGTCCCTAGTGTGTTACTCTGGATCTCTGGATTATTAGTCGAGTGACAATATCACTATTCCACTTCTTTCCCTAATTTAGCCGGAGACTATCAAATTCCTTGGAATTTCAAGATCGAACCATATCAAATTACAAGCAAGTAAAACGAAAAGATAGCAAGAGGATGTTGACATTGACCACCATTCTTTGATAATTTGGAAGATGTATTGAAAGGGTGTTTTAATTTAAAAAAAAAACATTAGACAGTAACTTCAGTAATGCGATACTTCAATGTTATTTTTCTGCTGTAATGGTACAGCCATTAAACAATTTGAAAGTTATTTTTGCTGCATCACTCAGTTCCTCAGGGAACATGTCCCCAAGTTGCAAATTATTTCTGGAATAGCCTCCAGAGCTTGGACAAGTAGAAACAATTCCATTAGCGTTGCTTGTTCAGTTTACACTGCTCTCAGACCTTCATCAGCGCAGAACTGTTGACTTTACATCTATTTCGCAGAGTAGGATGTCGGAGTTCTCATAAAACAGGGCTTTGTATTTCAGATCGTCCTTTCTGTTGCCACCAGCAGGAGAGGGTGAGGAAGGGACAGAACCGAAGGGGGTCAAACATTGACATATGCTGATTTCAAAAGACACAGAAGGCCATGTTCATTGAATGGCGTCTTTCTCTTCCTTCTGCTTTGAGGCAGACAAACGTCTATCTCGCCTTCGAACAGAAGGAGTGTTATGCATTTGAAAACTGACAATGTTCTGTTAGACGTCTGCGAGAGTGAGTCACCCCAGTCAGAAGCAGCTAAATTCATCCATTCATGTCTCAAACATCAACATGTGATATCATTCAAAGCCACTGAAATGTGTGCGTGTGATGATCACACATCCATTAGTCTGGCTATGATGGGAAAAGGCAAGCGCTAATTTATTTCTACAGAAGTGGGTCAGTATTGTATAATATAAGAATGTGTTTGATGTGTAGCTCTGGGAGCTGTGTTTGTTATTTATACCGCCGGACTTGCTGAATCTCATTGCCTTTCTGTTTCACTGTATGAATGATAAATGAGTATTACACATACACTAAGAACGGAAGGAAAGTAGCATTTAAAAAGCACTTTACCAGGTCCAAGAGACACCCTGAAGCATTTCATATCCAACCAATCATTTCTCAAGTGTAGCCATTTTTGTTTTGGTGGCAAACACAGCAGTTAATTACACACAAGGGTCCACAAAAGTAGTGAAATAAACGAAGAGGTAATCTAATCTTGTTATCTGAAAACTGACTGAGAAAATATTCTTTAGAAGACACCAATATGAGCTTTCCGTTTCATCATGCACATTTTTCCAATGCACTCCATATTTGGATAATTTAAATCTCCCATGTTAAAACTCTCTGCCCCCCCCCCCCCGCGGCGTGTTTCTTGGTGGTGGGAGGCGGCCGGTTGTTGGCCAGTGGCGGGATATTCTGGTCCTGCCGCTATCAATGGGATTTTCCACTGAATCACCGCACAATGCCAGGAAATCCACTGCGGGAGTGCGCCTTCACTAACTCCCCTTCTTGGGTGCCATGCTATTTTAGCATTTCCATCCATCATGCCCTCCTTAGTCCCAAGGGAAATTTTGTGGACAGTTGCCATCAATTCTGTTTCAGGCCTCGGAAAGGAAGCTGATTGATCTTGAAACCAATTGGGTACCTTCTCTGGCACAAATGTTGCTTCTGTGGTGAAAAGGCTTCAATATTTCAATCCATGGCCCCTGACATTGCTTCAAGACTCTGCCATTCTGGTGCTTGAATGCCATTCTAATTCTGCTCCTGGCAATCGATTGTGGAGGGGGCAGGGGTTCGGGTGGGGGGGAGGAGCAGAGGGAGGGGGAGCTGTGGGCATGGGAGAAGTGGGGCTATGGTACCTCTGTTGTCTCCAGAACAGCCCAAACTGTATATTTTTTAAATATAAATTTAGAGTACCCAATTCATTTTTTTTTCCAATTAAGGGGCAATTTAGCATGGCCAATCCACCGAGCTTGCACATCTTTGGGGGCGAAACCCACGCAAACACAGGTGTGGTGATATGCATCACTCTAAATACACAAGGGGTTAATGTAAATACATTACGACTAAGTAAACACTAGAGGGAGCACCGGAGATGTTATGACATGCAGACATACAGCTAATGAACACAGAATAGGACACGACCAATGGGCAGTCAAGACACCCAGAGGTGACACTACCATAGAACATAGAACATAGAACATAGAACAATACAGCGCAGTACAGGCCCTTCGGCCCACGATGTTGCACCGAAACAAAAGCCATCTAACCTACACTATGCCATTATCATCCATATGTTTATCCAATAAACTTTTAAATGCCCTCAACCCACACCCACAACCCATATATAAGGACAGGGCACACATGCTCTGTCTCTTTCCACAGGCGACACTGAGAGAGTAGGACAGGGGCAGATCAGAAGCATCACACCCACCACGTGGCTTAGAGCAGACTGGTTAGTTAGACTGAGTTACTATAGCAAGATTAGCAGGAGAGTTGAACTCATAGAGAACTGTGCTAATGGTTCAATAAATCACATTGATCTTACTTCAAAGTCTGGAGTATCTTTTAGGCAAAGCTGCATCAAGTTGCAGCCTGTGTTATCCCAGAGTACATAACACAACAATGGGGAGAATGTGCAAACACCACACGCACAGTGACCCAGAGCCGGGATCGAACCTGGGACCTCAACAGGTGAGGCAACAGGGCCACCGTGCTGCCCTAACCCAAAATATTTATCTGGTCCACTTACCCAAAGTTTAAGATGGGAATCACAGCCTATAGGTGCTGATGAACCAGAGTTCCACTTCAATGTGCTTCTGTAGTAGAACAGGCTTCTTGAAATTTCAGGGGCCTTGTGCCCAATGTGGGATTGTGGCCCAATGGATGCAAGGGGAATTTTGAATGAGTCATCAAACCAAAACCCCTCTTCCTGGTCCAGTGGTTTAATTGGACATTAAATTTCATAGAATTAGAGTTTGTAATGCAGAAACCAGGCCACTCATCCCAACTAGCCCACCTCAGCCCCCTTCCTCCATACTTCATCCAATCCCATCAAAATATCCATCTCGTCCATTCTCCTTCATGTGTTTATCCTTTCAGTGTGTCGGCGCTATTCGCCTCAGCTACTCATTGTGGCAGCAATGACCGCGTTTTGACAATGAGTCATTTAGACTCGAAACCTTAGCTCCATTCTCTCTCCACAGATGCTGACAGACCTGCTGAAATTGTCCAGCATTTTCTGTTTCAGTTACACATTTTAACCACTCGCTGGATAAAGAATTTTTTCCTTAGTTTCTTACGGCCTCTCGTTCTGGCCTCCTCAGAATTGGAAATGTGGGAACATAGGAAAATGGAGCAGGGGTAGGCTATTCGGTCCATCGAGCCTGTTCCAGCATGCAAACAGATGATGGCTGATCATCTACGTCAATCCCGCTTTCCCACGCTATCTCTGAATCGCTTGATGTAGTTGGCATCCAAAAATCTATCTATTTTTGTCTTGAACATGCTCAGAGCCTCCACAACCCTCTGGGGTAGAGAATTCCAAAGTTTCACCACCCTCTGTGGGAAGAAATTCCTCCTCATCTCAATCCTCAATGGCTTTCCCCCTTATTCTCTCCATGTAACCCATCAACTCTTCCAGAATTTTAAAGACCTCTGTCAGATCACCCACTCAACCTTGTCTTTTTAGAGAAAAGACACTTTCCTCTCAGTTTATCTAACCTTTCATGGTAAGTAAAGCTTCCAAAGATCATTGGTTAAAAAATCACCAGAGGTCTTCTTTTAGGGTGGTTGGATATGCAGCAGAACAGAATTTTCAGCTGCCCCGTGCATGTCACCTAGTCCAGGCCCAAATCCCACAATTGGGAGGGCCACTGTTGTATTTTTGACAATGACCATTATTTGAGGCATTCAATTGAGCTGAGAAGTAAATAATAATCCACATGCATCCTGAAACTTTTGCCATGGACAACAAATGCTCTCTGTTGACCAATAGATTTTAGCGAAGCTCGGAGTTTCAGATCCTTTATTGTTTTGGCACTGCAGAACATTGCCAAAGACTGTGAAAGCTGGCTGAAGATCTTCAAAAGATGCTTAAAAAGCTACAGCATTAAGCCCTCACACAATAAAGTTGCTATCATCCCAGATGATCAGAGGCTGCTTTCCCTTTTGAGGGGGAGAGCTGACTAGTGGTGATTGAACCTGAGGATCACCACACCTCCGGCAAGAGGCAAGGTTGAGCCTTCATGAGTAACCTCAGCTGGTATGGGGATTAAACCTGCCCTGCTGGCCTGGCTCTTGCATCATGAACATGTCTAGCCAACTGAGCTACACTGGCCCACAACATCAGACAGGAGTCAATGAAGGCTGAACTGGTGGGAAATTCTGGTATTAAACATCATCCCACCACTCTCTGTGACACAGTTAAGGGAGAGTTTCTACTTTGGCTCCATCGCCAACGTGGGTGCAAATTATGCTCAGAATTGCACTAGTTTTCTGAATTTAACATGTTTGCAATGCTGTGCTCTGTGGGTTGTATCTTTAACTCTGTGTCAGAAGGTTCTGAGTCCGAGTCCCAACCCAAGGTGGAGATTTTCTGCTCCAACCCACAGTGAGACCCACCACAGGTGGGACGGAACATCTGGCGGACTGGCAAAAGTTGGGAGTCATGCCTGGCACAAAGGACGATGGCTGCGGATGTTGGAGGTCATTCATCTCAGTTCCAGGACATCTCTGGAGGAGTTCCTTGAAGTGCCCTTGGTTCAACCTTCAGCTGCTTCATCAATGACTTTCGTTTCATCATAAGACCAGGATCGGGGCTCTCCGTTCTGGGAGCTAAGTGCTCCCGCCAGCGGAGAATCGCTACTGGTCCGTTGGTGCTAGTCGCAGCACTCAAGTGCAAATCTCACTCCTTTACCATGCTAATTGTAATGGGGGAGAGCTGACCATATTCCATCGGCATCCTGGTATCGGACCGCCATTTTGAGTGGGTAGCCCAATACCAAAGTCCATCAGCGGGCACCCCCACAATACAAATCCGACCCCCCCCCCCTCACACACACCACTGACAAGTATAGACTTTCCCTCCCTCCAACCATGGGAATAATAATAACAATAATAATCGCTTATTGTCACGAGTAAGCTTCAATGAAGCTACTGTGAAAAGTCCCTAGCAGGTCCCCCCCCCCCCCACCCCCCCACAGTACGCATGCATGAGGGGGACTCGATTCCCCCTCCCCCCCACCGATCCCCTCAACCCTCTATCGAACCTCCCAGCAGATACCCCCAATAGAAACCCCAGCCTCCTCATCAGACACCTTATCGGAGACCCCCAACAGAGACCCCCATCAGTCACTGCTGCCTGAAAGTGGAAGAACAGTCCAGACAGTAGAGAGAAAATCGTTGCATTTTCACTTACCCCTCCCTAATATCTGCTGTCTCAGACAGAAGTGTTTAAAGCAGCAGTTGTTACAAGTGTCAGAGGCTTTCTCGAAAGCCAAGTACCCTTCAAAGGGCTTCAAATCCCTTGGCAACCTTTGAAATGCCAGTCTTCCATTCAAATTCACACAGTAATACATCGCATTAGACTGCGATTGGCAGCTTTATTTCTATAGAGACAGGTGCACGATCTGGATCACGTCCTCAATATACCCTGGCACTCAGGCACCCTGAAGTTCCCAACCTGGCCTGAGGGGGGCCATGCACATGAAAGGGGGATGAAGCCGGGTTAGAAAGAGTGGGGGTGGGGGTGAGGAGGTTGCGAAAGAGCTTCATAAATATTGGGGAGGGTGAAGGAGGGGCCTGAAAGGGAGGAGGGCCTCATCGACTCCATAACTGGGTGTGCTCATTTTTGGGGGCGGGGCTTGTTGGGTGTAATGCCCACGTCTGTGGAGAGTGGTATTGTCCATGGGCAGGAAGTATGGAAGCTCCTCAAGCTCACTTGGAGATCGGGGCACCCTTTCAAAATGGCCCCCCCGATGGCTGAGGAGTCGGTCACCCTGGTGATTTCACCCCCCCAATGCTGAAAGGATTTCTAAATGTGGGCTAGACTGGGGAGAAACTCCCCGAGGCCCGAAGAAACGACTAAGTGTACGATCTAATGGCCGCTTTGCATCCAGCGAGGATCCTTGCGAGTCGGTTCGATCGTGGGAGAGACCGAAATCGGGATCCGCGCAGGGAGCCGATCGATTTCCAATCTAACCGGCCCACTCCCGTAGGCGGGTTCCGGATCCTGACTGGACGCGGTGATGTACCAATTAACACCAATTGGCAGCAATCTCCATACTATCAACGGGACAGATACCCTATCTACCAGCCACCTCGTGATCCAAGTGGGAGGTCAGGCAGATCCCTTTCGCAAACCTATTTAAAAACGGAAAGATGGCGAAATGGCGGATGAGGGGATCGGAGGAGATGAGTAGCCATTTTTGAAGTTGGGCATGCAGCCCAGGGATCCTGGAGCTGCTGCCCCAGTGCCCGGGGGTTGGGGGGGGGGGAGTCCGGGGAGTAGCGGGGGGTGCCTGGTCAGGGGCCTGGGCGACACCAGTTGGGGGTCACCCCTGGGCTGGGGGGATGGTGGTGAGGGGCGCAACACCTGCGGTTCCCACAGGCCACCACCCTCCCCCCCCCCCCCCAGGTAGTGTATACCCATAACAGAGGCAACTTCACCCCCTGCCCTTCGGTCTCACTGAACTCCCTCAGGGCAGAGCCCTGTCTGGGGTGATATGGTGAAGGTCACTTTAACTCCCTCTAACTGTGAGCAGCCTCTGGCCGCACAGCTGAAGGCCATTGTTAATAAGGAATTGGTGCTGTTAGTTATATGAGCAGTTCACAGCTCCTAAGGGGAATCCCGTGGATTCACATGTCTCAGGCGAGTATTATTGCCCAGCATCCCCATCGAGCTATCAGGTCTGGACACTTTTGCCTGAAACGTGGATGCACCAACACCACCGTGACAGCAGCCAACAATCAAACACCCTCGAGTTGAGCACAGGGGATATCCCCGCGACCAGAGGGTGCGTGTGCTGGATGGGGACCTGAGCCTGGCCCAAGTAATGTTCCAGACAGGGGTCTAGGGTCCAGGGTCTGGAGTCCGGTGTCCGGGGCCCCTACTGTGGCTGGGGGTGCGTGTGCAGGGCAGGGTTCCCCAGCACAATCAGGTCATTGGACCCTGAGAGAAGGCATGTAACGTAAGGGTGGACCCAGGGGAGCAGCCGGTGGATGAAGGACAGGCGACAAGGGTCCAGCATGCCCGGGCAACCAGGGGGGGGCCTCATCTTCACCCGCTTCTCATAAGGTGGGTCTTTGTCCGTCATCCCATCCATCTCCACCCCCTCCCACCCATCTCCCCTCCACCAATCTCCCTGCCCCTCCCCAATTCCCCCCTCCCTCCCCACTCCCTGTTCCACTCTCCCAGGATCTGTGTAACATCATCCCTGGGTGATGGGTCTGTGTCGGCACTGTCAGCAGGTCAATATACAAGGCAGGAAGGAGGGTGATGATAACTCACTGTGAGCTGGGCTCCTCAATCTATGCCATAGTCTGACTCCTGTCCGTCTGCTGACAGCAGGCTCACGCCCATCGCCTGCATGTGGTGTGCCTTAGGACCACTGGGCAGGGACTGGGGTGGAGCGGAGGCCAACAGGGTTTGGGGATGCAGGCCTGCAATGTGGAATCACATGGCATAGGGTTCTCAGGTCTCAGATGTATCATATTTTAATGGTGAACAATCAAAACGCGAACTGTCCCGAGGTCCACATGCGCCTGTGACACGTTCCCCAGCGATCAAGTCCGTCACTGACTGAGCAACACCTTGGACACCACCACTCGTGATGCTGACCTCGTGTTGCAGGCCTTCCACTGTGGTCGCCACCCCAGCAGTGTTGGCCTCGGTGCCTTGTATTGCCGGTGCCACCTTCTGTGCCCCGAGCCTTTGGGACTCCTCCAATCGGCTATGGACCCGCTGGAGTGTCGCTGCTATCCCTTCCTGAATCTCACGGCCGCACCAGCTCCAGGATAACCTTATCCAGAGACTCAACATCTGATTGGGACACAGCTGGGTCCCGGGATCCAGCAGACCTCCGACTTGGATGTTCCTGCCTCCACCTGATGTACATCAGCATCTGCGTGGTGCTCACCAGATTGTGCCCCTGAAGCGTGTCCACTAATGTCGCCCAACAAGGTGTGTGCCTCTGCGTTGGTGGAAGACGGGGATGATAGCCGTGACGGATCGATGGTGGGCTCATCGGAGTTCTCTTCTGAGGTGCTCTCTTGGAAGGTTGGGGGGGTGGGGGGCATCTTGGATGGGCCGGCACCATCAGATGGAGATCCTGTGGGAGGATGGACATGTGGTCAGTGAGAGGAAAGGATCGGGCAGTACGGTAGCACAAGTGGATAACACTGTGGCTTCACAGCGCCAGGATCCCAGGTTCGATTCCCCTCTGGGTCACTGTCTGTGCGGAGTCTGCACGTTCTCCCCGTGTCTGCGTGGGTTTCCTCTGGGTGCTCCGATTTCTCCCGCAGTCCAAAGACGTGCAGGTTAGGTGGACTGGCCACGATAAATTGCGCTTAGTGACCAAAAAGGCTAGGAGGGGTTATTGGGTTACGGGAATAGGGTGGAAGCGAGGGTTTAAGTGGGTCGGTGCAGACTCGATGGGCCGAATGGCCTCCTTCTGCACTGGATGTTCTATGTTCTAACTTTATGTCTAGCATGAACATCTCTCTTGCGACAGGTTATCTGGGTCGGGGGCGATAGATCCTCACCTCGACAGTGCAGGCCAGCCTTGCTGTCGGTGACCACTCTATCCTCGGGTCACCCCTGTGATCTCTAGGGCCTGTTCCTCATAGGGGATGAAGTCTCAACTTCTCCTGCAGGGACAAAGAGAGGGCATTGTGAGCCGCAAGCTTCATGCATTGGTGTGGGGGGGTCTCTGGTGGGAGACAGGCATGGGCACCCCTCCTGGGCATGGGTGGGTTGTGCTGGTAGGTGTCAGGGTGTGCAGGGGCACAGATGCGCTTATTGGGGGAGGTGGGTGGTCCGGGGTGGCACGTGGGACCGGTGCCAGGGGCCAATGCCAGCTCACCTGTTGGAGGTCGTTGAGGTTCTGATGACACTGGACTGGGATTCCCCCTTGCAATGTTCCCTGACCTGACGCCCGCTACCACTGCCTCCCGGGCAGCTCTGGCTGACCTGTGGCTGACCCTCCAACCCCCCTCGGGGGGAAAGGGTGTCCTGTCTCAACTCCACCTTGGACAGGTTGGCATCTTCAAAACATGGGGCGGATCTGCCTGGTGTGTGCTGTCTGGGGCTTGCTCAGAGGGAGTGGTTTATGTGCTGCTCCCCCTCGATAGTGGGGAGCTGCCGGGCACGGTTCAGGCGAATCAGGTGGCAGGACAACTGTTGCCGCAGTGAAGCCCTTGGGGGGTCATTACCGGCTCTAATTGACAAGAGGCACCGGTCGCGGTCTTGCTGGTTCTGCCGTTGGGAAGCACCCAGCAAATCGCACTCGCTACCGCACTGAGTCCTTCTCCTGTTCGATAGCACACTCAATGTGGATGAATTCAGGTCTGGGTCTCACCCAAAAGCAAATGGGAAACACCTCGCCAAACTCGCCCAAAATGGCACATCAGTCATTTACTGGGTGAATTGCTACCCTAACTTCTCTTCATTTTACAAGTGTACCAGATCTTTGAACAACAAGCTGGTGGTTGTACCTGCTGCTATCTCTGGTCTGGCTGCAGTGGGTGTGGCTGGTGAAGCAGTAAATCTCATTGTTAATCCCCGGGGTGCATGTTCATCGTGGTCCTTACTGAAACAGAGTTGCTGATCAGAAAATCGTGTGTGTACCATCCATAATTTCCTCATCCTTTTGAAGGTTAGAGAGAAGGAATCTAAATCGAACCTGGCGGCTTCCTGCCCTTTCACAGCCTAAGAACATCCAAAAGTGCTTCATGGCCAATTACATAATTTTGGAAGTGTAGTCACTGGTGTGGTGGAAGAACCAGCGACCACTCACAGTAATGAAACAACAGAAGGAAGAGGGCAGTGGTGTTACTGGGCTAGACGTTCAGAGAGCCAGGGCAGGATTCCCCGTCCATTCACAGCAGCGGAATACTCCAATTCCCCGGTTCATCAAATTGGAGAAATGGCTGAGCGCCAAATCCTCCCTCCTCGTTAGCAGTGGTAGCAGGACGGACTCGCAACGGAGAGTCCCGGCCCCAGGCTAAATGCCCTGTGGACGCAGGTTCAAACCCCACCACAGGAGCTGGTGGAACATAAATTACGTTAATGAAAAATAATGTGGAATTGAAAGATGAAATGAAAAATGAAAATGAAAATCGCTTATTGTCACGAGTAGGCTTCAATGAAGTTACTGTGAAAAGCCCCGAGTCGCCACAGCCTGTTCGGGGAGGCTGGTACGGGAATTGAACCGTGCTGCTGGCCTGCCTTGGTCTGCTTTAAAAGCCAGCTATTTAGCCCAGTGTGCTAAACCAGATAGTCTCAGTGATGTACACCATGGACGTCTGATCAATTGTTTAAATCTCAACTGCTCCCCTGGTGCTCTGTCGGGAAGGAAATCTGCCGTCCTTATCCAGTCTGACCTACATGTGACTCCAGACCCACAGCAATGTAATTGGCTATTAACTGCCCTCTGGAATGGCCCAGCAAACCACTCAGTTGGGCAATTAGGGATGGGCAATAAATGCTGGTCCAACCAGTGACACAAGCATCCTCTGACGGGTGTTGCTAACTTTTGGTTGGTTCAATTGGCTCTGTTTTATAACCTTTGCTCTCGAGTCGCCAGGTATCATTATGATACCGCCACGAGGTTCAAGTTCAAGTAATGACCAATAACTCAATACACCAATTAGTAAGATTCAAATCAAAGCACATTTATTATACACAGTAATCGCTACTCATGCACAAATTCTACTTATAAGCTACTTCTACAACTAACAGGCCTATACTTAGCTTCAGACTGGCCCACCAGGTCAGGGGAACAAATGGCTTTCGTTCGGGTTCTGAGTCTGCGGGATTCGAAGTTGGTACGGATTGGTAGCTAGGAGCACCTATCTCGTAGCGAGCGTTGACTTAAGACTTACTGGATATCGGCGGCAGCTGCACCGGTCACGGTCAAGGGTTAGTTCGCGTTGCTGAGTGACTCGGTTAAGAAGAACGATTTGAACTTGGGGGCTTAACTTTATAGTCCCCAGGGGCTTCCCGCCTTTCGGGGCGGACCCTGTACCTGCTTCCAAGTGATTGGACTTCGTTCCAATCGCTTGGTTCGATTTCTCCAATACTGGAGCGGTTCCCTGATCGATGGGCGGTCTTGAAGTGCCCATTAACCTCTTTAGTGTTGGCTCCTGCTGGCGCCGGGGAGTCTGGCTTAGCTTTGTTTGTCCCAAATGTTGCGATTGTACCCGGGGATCGTTCATCGGTATGTTGATGGCTGCTACATTATTATGCAGATGGCTGCTTGTATCGATGCTGTCTGGGCTTTTGCAGAGTTTAATACACAGTAAACTCGCACCTGCTGGTTTCTGCCTATGTTGGTTGAATTCCCCTGCAGCCTTTGCTGTTCTCCATTTTACATCGGGAGTTGGCCAACCCAGGTGGCTACAAGAGATACATTTTTAGAATTGACCAGATAATCAATTTGATTTATGTTAGCTGGGGGATAAATATTGGCTCACACATTCTGGAAAATTCACTGCTCTTCTTCAAAGTTGTGCTAGGGGATCTATTATATTGTTGCTAACTTTTGGTTGGTTCAATTGGCTCTGTTTTATAACCTTTGCTCTCGAGTCGCCAGGTATCTTTATGATACCGCCACGAGGTTCAAGTTCAAGTAATGATCAATAACTCAACACACCAATTAGTAAGATTCAAATCAATACACATTTATTATACACAGTAATTGCTACTCATGCATAAATTCTACTTCTAAGCTACTTCTACAACTAACAGGCCTATACTTAGCTTCGGACTGGCCCACCAGGTCAGGGGAACAAATGGCTTTCGTTCGGGTTCTGAGACTGCGGGATTCGAAGTTGGTACGGATTGGTAGCTAGGAGCACCTGTCTCGTAGCGAGCGTTGACTTAAGACTTACTGGATATCGGCGGCAGCTGCACCGGTCACTGTCAAGGGTTGGTTCGCATTGCTGAGTGACCCAGTCAAGAAGAATGATTCGAACTTGAGGGCTTAACTTTATAGTCCCCAGGGGCTTCCCGCCTTCCGGGGCGGACCCTGTACCTGGTTCCAAGTGATTGGACTTCGCTCCAATCGCTTGGTTCGATTTCTCCAATACTGGAGCGGTTCCCTGATCGATGGGCGGTCTTGAGGTGTCCGTTAACCTCTTTTGTGTTGGCTCCTGCTGGCGCCAGGGCGTCTGGCTTAGCTTTGTTTATCCCAAATGTTTCGATTGTACCTGGGGATCGCTCATTAGTATGTAGATGGCTGCTACATTATTATGCAGATTGCTGCTTGTATCGATGCTGTCTGGGCTTTTGCAGAGTTTAATACACAGTAAACTTGCACCTGCTAGTTTCTGCCTGTGTTGGCTAAATTTCCCTGCAGCCTTTGCTGTTCTCCATTTTACGTCGGGAGTTGGCCAACCCAGGTGGCTACAAATATCCACCTGGGAGGGCAGATGGGCCTTCAGTTTCATCCAAAGGGTAGATTACCCCATATTTACTGGCGTGATCATCTCAGAACCTGGAAGAATGAGAGGAGACCCAATCAAAATATATGAAATTCTCAGGGAGCCTGAGTGGGCAGGGAGGCTGGGAACTATCTTCCCCGGCTGCTGGGGGAATTTAGAGCATCGGGTCACAGTCTGAGTATAATTTAGGACTGAGATGAGGAGGAAGTTCTTCATCCAAAGGCTTGCAAATCTTTGGAAATTTCCACCCCCCAAATAAGAACTAGGATCAGGAGTAGGCCATCTGGCCCCTCGAGCCTGCTGCACTATTCAATAAGATCATGGCTGATCTTTTTGTGGACTCAGCTCCACTTACTCACCCTCTAACCATATCCCTTAATTCTTATACCGCTCAAAAATCTATCTATCTCTGCCTTAAAAACATTCAACAAAGGGCGGCACGGTGGCACAGTGGTTGCCACTGCTGCCTCACTGCGCCAGGGTTCAATTCCTGCCCCGGGCCACTGTCGGCATGGAGTTTGCACGTCCTCCCCGTGGGTTTCCTCTGAGTGCTCCAGTTTCCTCCCACAGTCCAAAGATGTGCAAGTTAGGTGGATTGGCCATGCTAAATTGCCTCTTAGCGACCAAAACGATGTGTACGTTAGATTAAGGGGTTAATGGGATAGGGTGGGGGAGTGAGCTTGGGTGAAGTACTCTTTCAGGGGGTCGGTGCAGACTCAATGGGCCGAATGGCCTCCTTCTGCACTGTTGGGAATTCTATGAGGTAGCCTCAACTGCTTCACTGGGCAGGGAGTTCCACAGACTCACAACCCTTTGGGCGAAGAAGTTCTGACTCAATCTGCTCCCCCTTATTTTGAGGCTATGCCCCCTAGTTCCCGTTTAACCCACCACTGGAAGAAATCTCCCTGTTTCTACCTTATCTATTCCCTTCATAATTTCATGTTTCCGCATAAGATCCACCCTCATTCATCTAAATTCCAATGAGTATATGGCTGTGGGTGTTCAGTCTGTGAGGATGTTCAAGACAGAGGTTGATAGATTTTTGGGTACTAGGGAAGTAGGGATATAGGGACAGTGCAGGTAGGTGGAGTCCAGGCATAAAATTAGCCATGATCTTCATAAATGGCAAGGCAGGTATCGAGGATCAAAACCTGCTCCTATTTCATATATTCTTAAGTCAATATATTCCCGTGGTCCTTTTGTTTAAGACATTCGCAAAATAGAGAGAGCTCTGGCAGTGCGGCAAAGGCATATTATTCTCAGGCCACGTAGTTCTTGAATCTTTTGTTGTAAATGTGACAGCTGGGAGGCATCACTCTCATAAAGACAACACTTCAATAAAGAACGGTACAGCTTTTGTCATCTACTTAAGGCTGGATTCTCAAATCACAAATGAAAAAGACTTTTAGTTCTTAAAAGCTTTATTCAACACTCAGCACTGAAGTGCAATTTGAGGAGAGTTAAAAGAAAATTGATAAAAAATCTTTTGACAGCTGACCCCCCTCGCCTCAGGGATCCAGAGAGCCCAAACTGAGATAGTTTCTAACAATATATAAAGGGACACTAAGATGATGTACGACGGTAGAAAGGGACAATGGTAAAGATGAAGTGAATCAAGTTGTTGATGAATAAGTATGTTTCAAA
Source organism: Scyliorhinus torazame (assembly GCF_047496885.1). Taxonomy (NCBI): domain Eukaryota; kingdom Metazoa; phylum Chordata; class Chondrichthyes; order Carcharhiniformes; family Scyliorhinidae; genus Scyliorhinus; species Scyliorhinus torazame. The sequence goes on from NC_092709.1 coordinate 329,716,741, forward strand.
AATCTTTGGAGTGACGGAGCGTGGATCATAGGCCCATTGGTGGTGCCAGCCAGCAGAAGTGGATACACTCAACCTATTGGATGGAAAGGCCTGAGTTACCAGGGAAGCAGATCTTAAAAATGACTCATGCCTGAGTCTTACATAAACTGAACCAGTAATAGAATTGTCTTTGCAGGGGAGGCATGCCAGTATTAAAGATAGAGGGGGACGGTTCCAGCATCAGTTGTGGGGTGAGGGTGTTAGTATTAAAGATGGAGGGAGGGGAAGGTTCTCGCATTAACTGTATAGAAAAAGGTGCCAGTATTAAAGACAGTTGGGGGTGGGTTCCAATATTAACTGTGGGGAAGAGGATGCCAGTATTAAAGATGGAGGGGGGAGGGTCCCAGCTTTAACTGCAGGGAAGAAGGTGCCAGTATTAAAGGTGGAGGGACGTGGGTTCCAACATTAACTGTGGGGAAGGGGAAGCCAGTATTAAAGATGGAGGGAAAGGGTTCCAGCTTTAACTGTGGGAGAGAGAGTATCTGTGTTTAGGATGGAGGGGGGAAGATTCCAGCATTAACTGTAGAGGTGACAGTGCCACTATTATCCATGGAGAGAGGGGGTTTCTTATTTGTGGGTGTTGCTGGTTAGGCCAGCATTTATTGCCCATCCATAGTTGCCCTTCAGAAGTGATGGTGAGCTGCCTTCTTCAACTGCTGCAGTCCCTGAGGTGTAGGTACACCCAAAGGATTGTTTGGGGTGGAGTTCCAGAATTCTGACCCAGCGACACTGAAGGAACGACGATATCAGAGAGTAACTTGAAGGGTAACCTCCAGTTGGTGGTTTTCCCAGATAACTGCTGCTCTTTTCCATGAGGGGGAACCAGTATTAATGGTGGGGAAAGGGAGATAGGGGGACAGGATTTTCCTGTCCGCGAGCTGCGTGTTTCTCAGCGACGCGTCGTTCGCTGGTGGTGGGATTCTATCTTCCCGCTGATTGTCAATGGAATTTCCCGTTGTAACCACCCCAGGCCTGTTATATTGCACTTTGTGGTAATATGTCATTAATCTTTGCTTTGTGATCCAGAATGGTCTGATGAGTTGATGATAAAGAAACCACCAATCTTTAGATTGAAGCAAAACTAATTTATTGAATAAAGATTAATTAAATAAAGTTCGCACACACTACTGAGCTATAACTATTAATACAGAAATCTATAATCTAATATTAACTAATGATGTACACATGCTACTTCTCTCTGATGTACATTAGTCCCTGAGCTGTGATCAATACATCTCTCACTGATAACACTCACTAATCTTCGACCCAAGATTCCCGGAGGTTTGATATTTATACTGGGAACTGGTGGTGCCCTCTAGTGTTTGAGTTACACTAAGATATAATAATTAGCCCTTCACTGGTGTACCTATATACAAATCATTACAAGGCTGCCACGGAATGGGTGCGCTGCCAGCAGGAACATTGAAAGGCAAAGACTGGAGTATTGCGACCTGTATTAACTGTGGGGAGAGGAAGCCAGGGTTAACTGTGGGGAGAGGGAGCCTGGATTTACTGTGGGAGAAGGAGTCAGTACTTAGTGTGGCGAGAGGGAGTCAGTATTAACTGTGGGGAGAGGGAGACAGTATTCACTGCGAGAGAGGATTAGTATTAACTGAGGGGAGGGGATCAGTTTTAACTGTGGGGAGAGTGGGTCAGTATTAACTGTCGGGAGAGTGGATCAGTATTAACTGTGAGGAGAGTGGATCACTAGCATCTGTGGGGACAGGGAGGCAGTATTAATGTCGGGAGAGGGAGTCAGTATTCACTGCGGGGAGAGTGGATTAGTATTAACTGAGGCGAGAGGATCAGTATTAACTGTGGGGAGAGGGAGTCAGTATTAACTGAGGGGAGAGGGAGTCAGTATTAACTGAGGGGAGAGGGAGTCAGTATTAACTGAGGGGATAGAGAGTCAGGATTAACTGAGGGGAGAGGGAGTCAGGATTAACTGTGGGGATAGGGAGTCAGTATTAACTGAGGGGCGAGGGAGTCAGGATTAACTGTGGGGAGAGGGAGTCAGGATTAACTATGGGGGAGGGGATCAGTATTAACTGTGTGGAGAGGGGATCAGTATTAACTGTCGGGAGAGTGGATTAGTATTAACTGTGAGGAGAGTGGATCACTAGCATCTGTGGGGACAGGGAGGCAGTATTAATGTGGGGAGAGGGAGTCAGTATTCACTGCGGGGAGAGTGGATTAGTATTAACTGAGGCGAGAGAATCAGTATTAACTGTGGGGAGAGGGAGTCAGTATTAACTGTGGGGAGAGGGAGTCAGTATTAACTGAGGGGCGAGAGGATTAGTATTAACTGAGGGGAGGGAGAATCAGTAATATCTGTGGGGAGAGGGAATCAGTATTAACTGTGGGAGATGGAGTCAGTATTAACTGAGGGGAGAGGGAGTCAGTATTAATTGAGGGGAGAGGGAGTCAGTATTAACTGTGGCGAGAGGATCAGTATTAATTGTGGGGAGAGGGGATCAGTATGAACTGTGGCGAGAGGATCAGTATTAGCTGTGGGGAGAGGGGATCAGTATTAATTGAGGGGAGAGGGAGTCAGTATTAACTGCGGGGAGAGTGGATTAGTTTTAACTGAGGCGAGAGGATCAGTATTAACTGTGGGGAGAGGGAGTCAGTATTAACTGTGGGGAGAGGGAGTCAGTACTAATTGAGGGGAGAGGGAGTCAGTATTAATTGAGGGGAGAGGGAGTCAGTATTAACTGCGGGGAGAGTGGATTAGTTTTAACTGAGGCGAGAGGATCAGTATTAACTGTGAGGAGAGGATCAGTATTAACTGTGGGGAGAGGGAGTCAGTATTAACTGTGGGGAGAGGGAGTCAGTATTAACTGTGGCGAGAGGATCAGTATTAATTGTGGGGAGAGGGGATCAGTATGAACTGTGGCGAGAGGATCAGTATTAGCTGTGGGGAGAGAGGATCAGTATTAACTGTTGGGAGATGGAGTCAGTATCAACTGCGGGGAGAGGGGTCAGTATTAACTGTGGGGAGAGGGAGTCAGTATTAACTGCGGGGAGAGGGAGTCAGTATCAACTGCGGGGAGAGGGAGTCAGTATTGACTGCGTGGAGAGGGAGTCAGTATTACCTGTGGGGAGAGGGAGTCAGTATTAACTGTGGGGAGAGGGAGTAAGCATTCACTGTGGGGAGAGTGGATCAGTATTAACTGTGGGGAGAGTGGATCTGTATTAACTGTGGGGAGAGGGCATCAGTATTAGCTGTGGGGAGAAGGGATCAGTGTTAACTGTGGGGGAGGGGATCCGTATTAACTGCGGGGAGAGGGGTCAATATTAACTGCGGGGAGAGAGAGTCAGTATTAACTGCGGGGAGAGGGAGTCAGTATTACCTGTGGGGAGAGGGAGTCAGTATTAACTGTGGGGAGCGGAGTGAGTATTAGCTGTGGGGAGAGGTGTGAGCATTATCTGTGGGGTGATGGAGTCAGTATTAACTGTGGCGAGAGGGTCAGTATTAACTGTGGGGAGATGGAGTCAGTATTAACTGTAGGGAGAGGGAGTCAGCATTAATTGTGTAGAGAGGGAATCAGTGTTAAGTGTGAGGAGAGGGGTCAGTATTAACTGTGGGGGGATGGAGTCAGTATTAACTGCGGCGAGAGGATCAGTATTAACTGTGGGGAAATGGAGTCAGTATTAACTGTGGGGAGAGGATCAGTATTGACTGTGGGGAGAGGGTGTCAGTATTAACTGTGGGGAGAGGATCAGTATTAACTGTGAGGAAAGTGAGTCAGTATTATTTGAGGGAAGACATACTCAGTATTAACTGTGGGGAGAGGGAGTCAGTATTAACTGTGGGGAGCGGGGATCAGTAATTAACTGTGGGGAGATGGTGTCAGTATTAACTGTGGGGATAGGGGTTATTATTAACAGTGGGAGCAGGGAGCAGTATTAACTGTGGGGAGAGGGAGTCAGTATTAACTGTGGGGAGAGGGGTCAGTATTAACTGTGGGTAGCAGGGAGCAGTTTTAACTGTGGGGAGAGGGAGGCAGTATTAACTGCGTGGAGAGGGTGTCAGTGTTAACTGTGGGAAGAGGGGATCAGTACTAACTGTGGGGAGAGTGGATCAGTATTAACTGTGAGGAGAGTGGTTCACTATTATCTGCGGGGACAGGGAGTCAGTATTAACTGTGGGGAGAGGGAGTCAGTATTCACTGTGGGGAGAGGATCAGTATTGACTGTGGGGAGAGGGTGTCAGAATTAACTGTGGGGAGAGGATCAGTATTAACTGTGAGGAGAGGGAGTCAGTATTATTTGAGGGGAGAGATACTCAGTATTAACTGTGGGGAGAGGGAGTCAGTATTAACTGTGGGGAGATGGGATCAGTATTAACTGTGGGGAGATGGAGTAAGTTTTTTCTGTGGGGAGAGGATCAGGATTAACTGTGGGGAGATGGAGTCAGTATTAACAGTGGGGAGAGGGAGTCAGCATTAATTGAGGGGAGAGGGAGTCAGTATTAACTGCAGCGAGAGTGGATTAGTTTTAACTGAGGCGAGAGGATCAGTATTAACTGTGGGGAGAGGGTGTCAGTATTAACTGTGGGGAGAGGGAGTCAGTGTGAACTGTGGCGAGAGGATCAGTATTAATTGTGGGGCGAGGGGATCAGTATTAGCTGTGGGGCGAGGGGATCAGTATTAACTGTGGGGGAGAAGATCAGTATTAACTGTTGGGAGATGGAGTCAGTATTAACTGTGGGGGGGAGGGTCAGTATTAACTGTGGGGAGAGTGTGTCAGTATTAACTGCGGGGAGAGGGAGTCAGTATCAACTGCGGGGAGAGGGAGTCAGTATTACCTGTGGGGAGAGTGGATCAGTATTAACTGTGAGGAGAGTGGATCACTATTATCCGTGGGGACAGGGAGTCAGTATTAACTGTGGGGAGAGGGAGTCAGTATTCACTGTGGGGAGAGTGGATCAGTATTAACTGTGGGGAGAGGGTCAGTATTAACTGTGGGGAGATGGAGTCAGTATTAACTGTGGGGAGAGGGAGTAAGCATTCACTGTGGGGAGAGTGGATCAGTATTAACTGTGGGGAGAGTGGATCTGTATTAACTGTGGGGAGAGGGCATCAGTATTAGCTGGGGGGAGAAGGGATCAGTGTTAACTGTGGGGGAGGGGATCCGTATTAACTGAGGGGAGAGGGAGTCAGTATTAACTGAGGGGAGAGGAAATCAGTATTAGCTGTGGGGAGAGGGGATCAGTATTAACTGTGGGGGCGGGGATCAGAATGATCATAGATTATCATAGAATTTACAGTGCAGAAGGAGGCCATTCGGCCCATCGAGTCTGCACCGGCTCTTGGAAAGAGCACCCTACCCAAGGTCAACACCTCCACCCTAACCCCACAACCCAGCAACCCCACCCAACACTAAGGGCAATTTTGGACACTAAGGGCAATTAATCACGGCTAATCCACCTAACCTGCATTAACTGAGGGGAGAGGGGATCAGTGTTTCCTGTGGGGAGAGGGAGTCAGTATTAAATGAGGGGAGAGGGAATCAGTATTAACTGAGAGGAGAGGGAGTCAGTATTAACTGAGGGGTGAGGGGTGCAGTATTAACTGTGGTGAGAGGGAGTCAGTATTAACTGTGGGGGAGGGGGTCAGTATTAACTGTGGTGAGAGAGAGTCAGTATTAACTGAGGGGAGAAGCAGTCAGTATTAACTGTGGGGAGAGGGTCAGTATTAACTGTGAGGAGAGGGAGTCAGTATTATCTGAGGGGAGAGATTGTCAGTATTAACTGTGGGGAGAGGGAATCTGTATTAACTGTGGGGAGCAGGGAGCAGTATTAACTGTGGGGAGAGGGAGTCAGTATTAACTGTGTGGAGAGGTTGTCAATATTAACTGTGGGGAGATGGAGCCAGTATTCACTCTGGGGAGAGGGTCAGTAATAACTGTGGGGAGAGTGGATCAGTATTTACTTTGGGGAGAGGGAGTCAGTATTCACAGCGGGGAGAGAGGGTTAGTATTAGCTGAGGAGAGGGGAAACAGTATTAACTGTGGGGAGAGGGAGTCAGTATTAACTGTGAGGAGAGGGAGTCAGTATTAACTGAGAGGAGAGAGGATTAGTATGAACTGAGGTGAGGGAGAATCAGTAATATCTGTGGGGAGATGGGATCAGTATTAACTGTGGGGAGATGGAGTCAGTATTAACTGTGGGGAGAGGGTCAGTATTAACTGAGGGGAGAGGGGATCAGTATTTACTGTGCTGAGAGGGAGTCCGTATTAACTGAGGGGAGAAGCAGTCAGTATTAACTGTGGGGAGAGGGTCAGTATTAACTGTGAGGAGAGGGAGTCAGTATTATCTGAGGGGAGAGATAGTCAGTATCAACTGTGGGGAGAGGGAGTCTGTATTAACTGTGGGGAGCAGGGAGCAGTATTAACTGTGGGGAGAGGGAGTCAGTATTAACTGTGTGGAGAGGTTGTCAATATTAACTGTGGGGAGATGGAGCCAGTATTCACTCTGGGGAGAGGGTCAGTATTAACTGTGAGGAGAGGGAGTCAGTATTATTTGAGGGGAGAGATAGTCAGTATTAACTGTGGGGAGAGGGAGTCAGTATTAACTGTGGAGACTGGGGATCATTAATTAACTGTGGGGAGATGGTGTCAGTATTAACTGTGGGGAGAGGGGTGAGTATTAACAGTGGGGAGTGGAGATAGTATTAACAGTGGGGAGAGGGGATCAGAATTTACTGTGCTGAGAGGTAGTCCGTATTAACTGAGGGGAGAAGCAGTCAGTATTAACTGTGGGGAGAGGGTCAGTATTAACTGTGAGGCGAGGGAGTCAGTATTATCTGAGGGGAGAGATAGTCAGTATTAACTGTGGGGAGAGGGAGTCAGTATTAACTGTGGGGAGCGGGGATCAGTAATTAACTGTGGGGAGATGGTGTCAGTATTAACTGTGGGGAGAGGAGATAGTATTAACAGTGGGGAGCAGGTATCAGTATTAACTGTGAGGCGAGGGAGTCAGTATTAACTGTGGGGAGAGGGGTCAGTATTAACTGTGGGGAGCAGGGAGCAGTATTAACTGTGGGGAGAGGGAGTCAGTATTAACTGTGTAGAGAGGTTGTCAATATTAACTGTGGGGAGATGGAGTCAGTATTCACTCTGGGGAGAGGGACAGTATTACTGTGAGGATAGGTAGTCAGTATTATTTGAGGGGAGAGATAGTCAGTATTAACTGTGGGGCGAGTGAGTCAGTATGAACTGTGGGGAGCAGGGATCATTAATTAACTGTGGGGAGATGGTGTCAGTATTAACTGTGGGGAGAGGGGTGAGTATTAACAGTGGGGAGCCGGGATCAGTATTAACTGTGGGGAGATGGAGTGAATATTAACTGTGGGGAGAGATTCAGTATTAACTGAGGGGAGAGGGGATCAGAATTTACTGTGCTGAGAGGGAGTCCGTATTAACTGAGGGGACAAGCAATCAGTATTAACTGTGGGGAGAGGGTCAGTATTAACTGTGTGGAGAGGGCATCAGTATTAACTGAGGGGAGAGAGGATTAGTATTAACTGAGGGGAGGGAGAATCAGTATTATCTGTGGGGAGATGGGATCAGTATTAACTGTGGGGAGATGGAGTCAGTTTTTACTGTGGGGAGAGCGTCAGTATTAACTGGAGAGATGGAGTCAGGATTAACTGTGGGGAGAGGGAGTCAGTATTAATTGAGGGGAGAGGGAGTCAGTATTAACTGTGGGGAGAGGGAGTCAGTATTAACTGTGGCGAGAGGATCAGTATTAATTGTGGGGAGAGGGGATCAGTATTAACTTTGGGGAGAGGGCATCAGTATTAGCTGTGGGGAGAGGGGATCAGTATTAACTGTGGGGGAGGGGATCAGTATTAACTGTGGGGAGATGGAGTCAGTATTGACTGTGGGGAGAGTGTGTCAGTATTAAATGCGGGGAGAGTGAGTTAGTATTAACTATGGGGATGGGGAGTCAGTATTAACTGTGGGGAGGGGGAGTCAGTATTAACTGTGGGGAGAGGGGTCAGTATTAACTGTGGGGAGAGGGAGTCAGTATTAACTGTGGGGAGAGGGTCAGGATGAACTGAGGGGAGAGGGGATCAGTATTTACTGTGCGGAAAGGGAGTCCGTATTAACTGTGGGGAGAGGGTCAGTATTAACTGTGAGGAGAGGGAGTCAGTATTATTTGAGGGGAGAGATAGTCAGTATTAACTGTGGGGAGAGGGAGTCAGTATTAACTGTGGGGAGCGGGGATCAGTAATTAACTGTGGGGAGATGGTGTCAATATTAACTGTGGGGAGAGGGAGTCAGTATTAACTGTGGGGAGAGGGAGTCAGTATAATCTGGAGATTTGGTGGGAGTTGTTCTTCCGCATCTGAGGTAATCAACGTGCTTCCTCTTCACTCGATCCTGACCTCGAACCTGGTCTGACACTGTCAACCTACCGTCCTGGGACCCACTTGGTGCCACCCGCAAAGTTCCGAATGTAAACAGCATCACCCAGTCTGAACGGTCTGGTCTGCGTCTACCTGTCTGGGCAATGCCCCGCTGCTTCTGACTGCAGCGCACCTTCCCGCCAGTATCTGGAACTGCGAGGCTGAGTCGGGTTTGGAGTCTCCGGCCAGCGTTACACCGGTCATAGCACGCGGGGTGGGACGGTCACAAAATAAAAATCTGGCCAGAATTGTGATGCGAGATCCCGAGGTCTGCTTCTTCATGCCTCTTTTGAATGTTTGCACCGCCCTTTTGGCCAGCTCATTTGAAGTCTGCTGCGAATGTGGCGTGCCCCGAATGCCTTCGCAAAACTCCCAATCTCTTCGGCAGTAAAAGCCGTCACCGACACCTCCGTGATACCGTGTGCGCTGCACGAGAGTTGCAGTTTTGCAATCATCGCCTTCGAAGTAGTGGACAACATCCTGTGGCCCTCTCCCCACTTTGAATGGCCATCCACAACAACAACGAGAAACATGGAGCCCTGGAAAGGACAGGCAAAGTCAGCATGATGCCCCACCCAAGGCCGACCCGGCCATTCCCATTGGTGAAGACGGGAGGGAGTTTCTGCTGCTTCTGGCAAACACTGCTCTGCTGAGCCAGCCGCTCTGTCTCCTGAGATATCTAAAATAAGGAGCTGTGATCACATGTTAGGGGTAACTCAGTGAGAGGCCATTAATGATGTGAGGATGAGACATGTGGTGGGAGAGCATGCAAATATAACAGCATACAAAATAGGAGAAAAGTAGGCCATTCGGCCCTTCAAGCCTGCTGTGCCATTTGATCAGATCATGGCTGATCTGTTTGTGCTTCACGTTCAGCATCATGACTAGACACTCCTTTTTTTTAAATAAACATTTTATTGAGGTATTTATGGTTTTACAACAACAACAAAGTAAACAACATACATGAATTTATAAACATAGTGCAAAAGCCGCCTTCCTCCCTTACAGGTCCCACCTTTATTAACCCCCTACTCTATACTAAGCTAACCCACCGGCACCCCCCACTTCTGCTGACGATTAATTTGCCGCAAAGAAGTCGACAAACGGCTGCCCCCTTCGGGCGAACCCTAACAGTGACCCTCTCAAGGCGAACTTGATTTTCTCCAAACAGAGAAAGCTAGCCATGTCAGATAGCCAGGTCTCCGACTTTGGGGGCTTTGAGTCACTCCAAGCTAATAGTATCCGTCTCTGGGCTACCAGGGAAGCAAAGGCCAGAATGTCTGCCTCTTTCTCCCCCTGGATTCCCGGATCTTCCGACACCCCGGAAATCGCCACCTCTGGACTCAGCGCCACCCTTGTTTTTAACACCGTGGGCATGACATCTGCAAACCCCTGCCAGAATCCCCTAAGCTTGGGGCATGTCCAGAACATGTGGACATGGTTCGCTGGTCCTCCCGCACACCTTGCACACCTATCTTCCATCCCAAAGAACCTGCTCATCCGGGCCACTGCCATGTGAGCCCGGTGAACAACCTTAAATGGTATCAGGCTGAGCCTGGCACATATTGTGGACGCGTTGACTCTACTCAACATGTCCACCCAGAGACCATCCTCTATTTCTCAGCCCAACTCCTCTTCCCACTTGTGTTTTAGCTCCTCTGTCTGTGTCCCCTCTGACTCCATGAGTTCCTTGTAGATGTCAGAGACCCTCGCTTCTCCCACCCACACTCTGGAAACTACCCTGTCCTGTATCCCCCTTGGTGGTAGGAGCGGGAAGTCCCGCACCTGCAGGTACCTAAATTTGTTTCCCCTCGCTAATCCAAATTTCTCCTCTAGCGCCCTCATACTCGGAAAGCTCCCCTCTATAAACATATCCCCCATCCTCTCAATCCCTGCTCTCTGCCATCTCCGAAACCCTCCATCCATCCTTCCCGGGGAAAACCGGTGATTATTACAAATTGGAGACCACACCAATGCTCCCTCTGCTCCCACGTGCCTCCTCCATTGCCCCCAGACCCTCAGGGCCGCCACCACCACGGGGTTGGTGAAGTACCGTGCTGGCAGGAACGGCAGAGGCACTGTTATCAACGCCCCCAAGCTGGTGCCCTTAAATGAAGCCGCCTCTACTCGCTCCCATACCGACCCTCCCCCCACCACCCACTTCCTAATCATGGCTATATTCGCCGCCCAATAGTAATTACTGAAGTTTGGCAGCACCAGCCCGCCCTCCCCCCGGCTCCGCTCAAGCATCCCCTTCTTTACTCGCTGGGTCTTACCCACCCATACAAAGTCAGTAACTATCTTGATGATCCGTTTAAAAAAGGACTGCGGAATAAAGATGGGGAGACACTGAAACACAAACAGGAATCTCGGGATGACCGTCATCTTCACTGTCTGCACCCTCCCAGCCAGTGACAACGGGAGCGCGTCCTGGCTCCGAAAATCGTCCTTCATTTGGTCTACTCGTCGGGCCAGATTTAGCTTGTGCAGCCGTTCCCATTCCCGCGGCACCTGGATGCCGAGGTACCGAAAGCTTCCCCCTACCACTCTAAACGGCAGCTCCCCCAATCGCCTCTCCTGCCCCCTTGCCTGGACCGTAAACATCTCACTTTTTCCCATATTTAGTTTATACCCCGAAAACCGGCCAAATTCCCCCAGATTCCTCATAATTGCTTCCATCCCCTCTAATGGGTCCGATACGTACAGGAGCAGGTCATCTGCGTAAAGTGAGACTCTGTGTTCCACTCCCCCCTGGACCAGCCCCTTCCAGCCCCTTGAGCCTCTCAGCGCACTTGCCAACGGCTCGATGGCTAACGCGAACAACAGTGGGGAGAGGGGGCATCCCTGTCTTATCCCCCGATGCAGCCTAAAATAGTCCAATGTTGTCCGATTCATCCGTACGCTCGCCACAGGAGCCTGACACAACAACCTGACCAGTCAATAAAGCCCCACCCAAATCTGAACCGTCCCAGTACCTCCCACAGATATTCCCATTTTACTCGATCAAAAGTCTTCTCTGCGTCCATTGCGACCACTACCTCCACCTCGCTACCTTCCGGGGGCTTCATGATCACATTTAACAACCTTCTTACATTGGCAACCAACTGCCTTCCCTTAACAAACCCCGTCTGGTCCTCCCCAATAACGTCCGGAACACAATCCTCAATCCTAGAGGACAAGGTTTTGGCCAGCAGTTTGGCGTCCACATTCAACAGGGATATCGCCTGTAGGACCCACACAGCTCCGGGTCCTTGTCCCTCTTCAGGATCAATGAAATCATGGCCTGTGACATCTTCGGAGAAAGCACCCCACATTCCCTTGCCTCAATGAATGTCCTCATCAACAGCAGCCCCAATATCCCACAGAACTTTTTATAGAACTCATCTGTTTACCCGTCCGGCCCCGGGGCTTTACTCGACTGCATGGCCTTCAGACCCTCCGCTATCTCTTCCAACCCAATCGGGGCCCCCAGCCCTTCTACCAGCCACCCGTCCACCTTCGGGGAATTCAGCCCCCCGAAGAAGTGCCTCACCTCCTCCTCCCCAGCTGGGTGTTCCGACCCATACACCCTACTGTAAAACTCCTTAAAGGCCTTATTCACCCCGGCTGAGTCTCCAACCAGGTTCCCATCACCGTCCTTTACTTTCCCTATCTCCCTAGCTGCCTCCCTCTTTCTAAGCTGCTGTGCAAGCATTCTGCTGGCCTTCTCTCCATGCTCATAAATCGCTGCCATCGCCTTTCTCAGCTGCTCTACTGCCCACCCTGTGGTTAACAAGCCAAACTCCGCCTGTAGCCTCCGCCGTTCCCTTAAAAGCCCTGCCTCCATCCCCCATCAGTGCAAATGTAAACTTCAACTCACTCAGCTCTGCAACTGGCCCCAAATCAATACAGAAGGCATTACAAATAACGTCCAGCAAACGAAAAGCAAGAAATCTTTTTTTAAAAACTTGAACGTTGCAGCAATGTTCAAAGTCCTCAGTCCACCACCAGTCCTTTCCTTTTCGCGAAGTCCATCGCTTCCTCAGGCGACTTGAAATAAAAATGTTGCTCCTCATACGTGACCCAGAGACGGGCCGGATACAGCAGTCCAAACTTCACCTTCTTCTTAAAAAGGGTCGACTTTATCTGATTGAAACCCGCTCTTCTCCTGACCACCTTCGCACTCAGGTCTTGATAGATCCGTAGGATACTGTTCTCTCATTTACAGCTCCGTGTCTGCCTGGCCCACTGTAAAATACGCTCTTTGTCCAAATACCTGTGGAATCTCACCACAATTGCCCTCGGGGGATCCCCCACTGGCGGCTTCCTCGCGAGCGCTCTGTGAGCCTTGTCCACCTCCAAGGGTCGGGGGAATGTCCCATCCCCCAGCAGCTTCTCGAACATGCCCGCTATGCATGCCCCAGTTTCCGCTCCTTCGGACCCCTCCGGAGACCGACAATTCTCAGGTTTTGCCGGCGGGACCTATTCTCTTGGTCCTCCACCTTCTCCAGGAGCCTTTTCTGCTGGTCTCTCTGCATCCCCACCTCCAACTCCACCGCAGTTTGATGTTCCTCCTGCTCAGCCAGCGACTTCTCTACTTTCTGGATCGCCCGATCTTGGGCGTCCAATCTGAGCTCCAGCCACGCAATTGATTCTTTAATCGGGTCCAAGCATTCCTGCTTTTGCTTGGCGAAGCCCCCCTGGATAAATTGCATCAGCTGCTCCATTGACTGCTGGGTCGACAAGCCAGGACTCCGGTCCTCCGCCATGCTGTCTCCTGCTGCAGCTTCAGCCCAAGCCTTCTCTGTTCATCTGTTTCTTCCTTTGCGAGCACTTCTAATCCGCCTCTCCATGCACAGATGTGGGAATCCAATCAACAATTGTCTCTACCATCAATTTTCCAAATCAAGTCCGGTAAAAAATCGGGGGAAAATGTCCAAAGGTCCGACCCGAGCGGGTGCCACCAAATATGCGACCTACTCCTTCATAGCCGCCACCGGAAGTCATAGATATCACCATAGATATCATAGAATTTTCAGTGCAAAAGGAGGCCATTCGGCCCATCAAGTCTGCACCGGCTCTTTGAAAGAGCACCCCACCCAAGGTCAACACCTCCACCCTATCCCCATAACCCAGTAACCCCACCCAACACTAAGGGCAATTTTGGACACCAAGGGCAATTTAGCATAACCAATCCACCTAACCTGCACATCTTTGGACTGTGGGAGGAAACCGGAGCACCCGGAGGAAACCCACGCACACACGGGGAGAACGTGCAGACTCCGCACAGACAGTGACCCAAGCCGGAATCGAACCTGGGACCCTAGAGCTGTGAAGCAATTGTGCTACCACAATACTACCGTGCTGTCGACTAGACACTCCTTCTAACAAACACCCTCCCCCCACCATCCTACCATCTTACTCTCTTTACTCCTCCCCATCCCCATTCCAACTCCCTTACACAATCAAAACTAGTTGAGGAGATCACATGGGTCATGAATACATCCAAATACTTCCCACCGTTATTCAAGACTATTTGGGTCTATTATTCTGCAATACATTAAATTTCCAAATCTGATCCACATTCAACTGATTCTGATATAAAACTGGGTGAAGAAAGAATCCTTCCAAATACAGCACCTTTGACATTTGAAGGAGATCCCAAATGTGTTTCACAGCCAATTAGAGGTAGTAATATTTTGGGAATAATCAGGTACCACAAACAGCAATGTGAGGAATGTAACTCTGTTTCTGTTGAGGGTTGAATGTTGGCCCTGCTCCACCTTGAGTGACACCATGAAATCTTTTATATCAGGCTGAACATTCTGCAGCCACTGTGATTCACTTTTCCCACCAGCAGTGCATGCCCGCCAGTGGGCATCCTGGGAGCGTGAGGTGGTTTCAATGGGAAATCCCGTTGACAAGTGACGGGATTATAGAATATCACTGGCAGCAATCGGCGCACCACCGAGATACACATCTCCAAAGATGCACATAGGAGCTGATTGAGACAGGAAGAGGGAAGTGTATATTATAATTAGTAGTTGTGCAGTTATAAACTAGCTCCTGCAACATCTGCTGGCCTGGGAAACAATTCCCTTAAGTGTCTTTCTCAATGTTAAACATTAAACTAATAAAATAATGGTTTCCACACCTCTATACAGGGGGTTTCCTAACCCACTTCTGAAGATCACAGGAAATATTGGGCAAATATTGTGGTAGCACAGTGGTTAGCACTGCTGTTTCACTGCGCCACGGTATCAGGCTGAATTCCCGCTTGGCTTACTGTCTGTGTGGAGTCAGCACGTTCTCCCCGTGTCTGCGGGGATTCCTCCGGGTGCTCCGGGTTCCTGCCACAGTCCAAAGACGTGCAGGTTTGGTGAATTGGACATTCTGACTTCTCCCTCCGTGTACCCGAACAGGCGCCGGAATGTGGCGACCAGGGGATTTTCACAGTAATTTCATTGCAGTGTTAATGTAAGCCTACTTGTGACAATAACAAAGATTATTATGATTATATTGGTCCTGTAGCTCCTGAATATATCCGCATAATCTCTCATAATGCTGGAACACCCCAGGGGAGGCCGTCACTAAAAGAATATTCCTGGGGACCCTCGCACTAATGACACTTCCAGGACTCTGTGTCCATACTGACATATCCCGGGAAACTGTGTCTATATTGACACACACCCGGGACACTGTGTCCACATTGACACACTCCCGGGACACTGTGTCCACACTGACACACTCCCGAGATTCTGTGTCCACACTGACACACTCTCGGACACTGTGTCCACACTGACACACTCCCGGGACACTGTGTCCACACTGACACACTCCCGGACACTGTGTCCACACTGACACACTCCCGGGACTCTGTGTCCACACTGACACACTCCCGGGACACTGTGACCACACTGACACACTCCCGGGACACTGTGTCCACACTGACACACTCCCGGGACTCTGTGTCCACACCGACACCCCCTCGAGACACTGTGTCCACACTGACACACTCCCGTGACACTGTGACCACACTGACACACTTCCGGGACACTGTGTCCACACTGACGCACTCCCGGTACACTGTGTCCACACTGACACACTCCCGAGACACTGCGTCCACACTGACACACTCCCGGGACATTGTGACCACTCTGACACACTCCTGGGACACTGTGTCTACACTGACACACTCCCGGACTCTGTGTCCACACTGACACATGCCCAGGACTCTGTGTCCACACTGACACACTCCCGGGACTCTGTGTCCACACTGACACACTTCCGGGACACTGTGTCCACACTGACACACTCCCAGGACACTATGTCCACACTGACACACTCCCGGGACCCTGTGTCCACACTGACACACTCCCGGACACTGTGTCCACACTGACACACTCCCGAGACACTGTGTCCACACTGACACACTCCCGGACACTGTGTCCACACTGACACACTCCCGGGACTCTGTGTCCACACTGACACACTCCCGGGACACTGTGACCACACTGACACACTCCCGGGACACTGTGTCCACACTGACACACTCCCGGGACTCTGTGTCCACACCGACACCCCCCCGAGACACTGTGTCCACACTGACACACTCCCGTGACACTGTGACCACACTGACACACTTCCGGGACACTGTGTCCACACTGACGCACTCCCGGTACACTGTGTCCACACTGACACACTTCCGAGACACTGCGTCCACACTGACACACTCCCGGGACAATGTGACCACACTGACACACTCCCGGGACACTGTGTCCACACTGACACATTCCCGGGACACTGTGTCCACACTGACACACTCCCGGTACACTGTGTCCATGTAGCGCACAAAGACTCCCGAGAGACGAATAGAGGTGAAGTCGATGAGGCTTTATTAAGCGTGACTCGTTCCCCGTAGTTCAGCAACAGACTGGAGATGCGGGGAGAATTCCTGGTTCTTATACTCCGCCTTCAGGGCTGAGCTAGAGATCAACAGCCAACCAGGACCCGGGATCTGTCAGCCAATGACATCACGGCTTCACAGTCCCACATGACCCCTAATGCATACTACCACATTCACCCCTTGTTAAAAATAAACCCGGCGGGGTGGTGCTTCGCATGGTGGTAGGGGTTTACAAGGCTGGTCCTGGGAGGAAAAAAACTTTTGCATGTCATTACAGTGCCCTACACTGGGCTATGTACAGGGTTTTTTGTTTTGAACTATTTACAGTATTCGTCAGAGGGAAAAGGAAAAAAAAAACATTCTCGTTAACGTCCACAACATTCTAGTGTTACACCGATGCCACGAGTCGGGCGGGCGGTCTGGTCGTCCTTGTCGATCGCCTCAGCCCCGGTGGTGGTGGTGCTTGTTCCAGTGTTGTCGCCTCCAGGAGCTTTACGGTTTCTGCTTCAGCTTCACTTCTGGTCGGACCTGGGAGGAGGACCGATCCTCCCGGGAAGGGGGCTGTCGCGGGGTGTGCCGGTGGCAGGGAGGGGGTGATTGGTGTCGAGGGGGTGTGTGTGTTGCCGGCGGGCGCCAGATCTCGCAGGGAGACCGTGTCCTGTCGGCCGTCGGGGTACTCCACGTAGGCGTACTGCGGGTTTGCGTGGAGGAGGTGAACCCTCTCGACCAACGGGTCCGACTTGTGCGCCCGCACATGTTTCCGGAGCAAGATGGGTCCTGGGGCCGCCAGCTAGGTCGGCAGCGACGTTCCAGAGGAGGACTTCCTGGGGAAGACAAGGAGGCGCTCATGAGGCGTTTGGTTAGTGGTGGTACACAGTAGCGACCGGATGGAGTGGAGGGCGTCCGGGAGGACCTCCTGCCACCGTGAAACTGGGAGATCCCTGGACCGTAGGGCCAGTAGGACGGTCTTCCAGACCGTGCCGTTCTCCCTCTCTACTTGCCCGTTGCCCCGGGGGTTGTAGCTGGTCGTCCTGCTCGAGGCTATACCCTTGCTGAGCAGGAACTGGCGCAGCGCGTCACTCATGAAGGAGGACCCCCTGTCGCTATGGATGTATGCGGGGCAACCGAACAGTCTGAATATGGTGCTAAGGGCTTTAATGACTGTGGCCGCTGTCATGTCAGGGCAGGGGATGGCGAAGGGGAAACGGGAGTACTCGTCCACCACGTTCAGGAAGTATGCGTTGCGGTCGGTGGAGGGGAGGGGCCCTTTGAAATCCAGACTGAGGCGTTCAAAGGGGCGGGAAGCCTTAATCAGGTGCGCACTATCCGGCCTGAAAAAATGCGGTTTGCACTCTGCGCAGATGTGGCAGTTCCTTGTGACTGTACGGACCTCCTCCACGGAGTAGGGGAGGTTGCGGGACTTTATAAAATGGTAGAACCGAGTGACCCCCGGGTGGCAGAGGTCCTCGTGGAGGGTTTGGAGACGGTTAATTTGTGCGTTGGCACATGTGCCGCGGGATAGGGCATCGGACGGCTCGTTCAGCTTTCCGGGACGGTACAAGATCTCATAGTTGAAGGTGGAGAGCTCGAATCTCCACCTTAAGATCTTGTCATTTTTAATTTTGCCCCGCTGTGCATTATCGAACATGAAAGCTACCGACCGTTGGTCAGTGAGGAGAGTGAATCTCCTGCCGGCCAGGTAATGCCTCCAATGTCGCACAGCTTCCACTATGGCTTGGGCTTCCTTTTCCACTGAGGAGTGGCGGATTTCTGAGGCGTGGAGGGTTCGGGAGAAAAAGGCCACGGGTCTGCCCGCTTGGTTAAGGGTGGCCGCTAGAGCTACATCGGAGGCGTCGCTCTCGACCTGGAAGGGGAGGGACTCGTCGATGGCGCGCATCGTGGCCTTTGCGATATCCGCTTTGATGCGGCTGAAGGCCTGGCAAGCCTCTGGCGACAGAGGGAAGGTCGTGGTCTGTATTAGGGGGCGGGCCTTGTCTGCGTACTGGGGGACCCACTGGGCGTAATATGAAAAGAACCCCAGGCAGCGCTTTAGGGCTTTTGAGCAGTGAGGGAGGGGAAATTCCATGAGGGGGCGCATGCGTTCGGGGTCGGGGCCTATTATCCCATTGCGCACTACATATCCCAAGATGGCTAGCCGGTTTGTGCTAAAAACGCACTTGTCCTCGTTGTATGTGAGGTTCAAGGCTTTAGCGGTCTGGAGGAATTTTTGGAGATTGGCGTCGTCGTCCTGCTGATCGTGGCCGCAGATGGTTACGTTGTCGAGATACGGGAACGTGGCCTGCAACCCGTGTTGATCAACCATTCGGTCCATCTCCCGTTGGAAGACCGAGTCCCCGTTTGTGACGCCAAATGGGACCCTTAGGAAGTGGTATAATCGCCCGCCTGCCTCGAAGGCTGTGTACTTGCGGTCACTTGGGCGGATGGGGAGCTGATGGTAGGCGGACTTGAGGTCCACGGCGGAGAAGACCTTATATTGGGCAATCCGATTGACCATGTCGGATATGCGGGGGAGAGGGTACGCATCTAGCTGTGTGTACCTGTTGATGGTCTGGCTATAGTCTATGACCATCCTTTGTTTCTCCCCTGTCTTTACTACTACCACCTGTGCTCTCCAGGGACTATTGCTGGCCTGGATTATGCCTTCCTTCAGTAGCCACTGGACTTCGGACTGAATAAATGTCCGGTCCTGGGCGCTGTACCGTCTGCTCCTAGTGGCGACGGGTTTGCAATCCGGGGTGAGGTTTGCAAACAAGGATGGGGGCTCAACCTTGAGGGTTGCGAGGCCGCAGATAGTGAGTGGGGGTATTGGGCCGCCGAATTGGAAAGTTAGGCTCTGCAGATTGCACTGGAAGTCTAATCCCAGTAATGTGGGGGCGCAGAGTTGGGGAAGGACGTAGAGCCTGTAGTTTTTAAACTCCCTCCCTTGCACCGTTAGGGTCACTATGCAGAAGCCTTTGATCTGTACGGAGTGGGATCCTGCAGCTAGGGAAATCTTTTGCTCACTGGGACGGATGGTCAAAAAACAGCGTCTTACCGTGTCGGGGTGGATGAAGCTTTCTGTGCTCCCGGAGTCGACCAGGCATGGTGTCTCGTGTCCGTTGATCAGCACCGTTGTTGTCGTCGTCTGGAGCGTCCAGGGCCGTGCTTGGTCCAGCGTCATTGAGGCCAGACGTGGTCGTAGTGCTTCAGCGTCTTCCTCGAACCCCGTGGAGCCGTCGATGCTATGGTCCATTGTTGCCAACCAAGATGGCGGCGGGTGTGAACAAAATGGCCGCCCCATGCATCGCACATGGCTGGGGGGTCACAGGATGGTGGCGGGGGTGGACAAAATGGCCACCCCCATGCGTCGCGCAGGGCTGGGGGGTCCCAAGATGGCGGTGCCCCTCCTCCCCTCGTGGTGGCCGGGACCCAAAATGGCGGCGCCTGCGGGTCGCACATGGGGCGCTGGGGGGGTTGGGGAGCGTTTGGAATGCGCAGGACTCCTTCTTCTCCGGGGACAGCGGCGACCCGCCGGGACCGGCACACGGCCGCGAAATGGCCCTTTTTCCCGCAGCTCTTGCAAATCGCTGCGCGGGCCAGGCAGCGCTGCCGGGGGTGTTTTGCCTGGCCGCAGAAATAGCAGCGGGCTCCCCCGGGACGACTTGGCACCTGAACCGCGCAAGCCTGTGGGGGGGGGGGGGTTTGTCGCGACGGGGGTGCACGGAACCTAAGGGGCTGCCGCGCGGTCGGGGCCGTAGGCGCCGGTGTTTCGCGCGGCCACATCTAGTGAGGATGCAAGGGCCCGTGCCTCTGAGAGTCCTAGCGACTCTTTTTCTAAACGTCTTTGGCGGATTTGGTGAGAGTTCATACCAGCCACAAACGCATCGCGAATTAACATGTCCGTGTGTTCAATTGCGTTTACCGGCAGGCAGCTGCAGGCCCGTCCCAAAATTAGCAGTGCGGCGTAGAATTCGTCCAGCGATTCTCCAGGACTTTGCCGTCTCATTGCGAGTTGGTAGCGTGCGTAGATCTGGTTCACTGGGCGAACATAGATGCTCTTTAGTGCTGCGAACGCCGTCTGGAAATCCTCTGCGTCTTCTATGAGAGGGTAAATTTCCGGGCTTACCCTCGAGTGCAGGAACTGTAGTTTCTGGTCTTCTGTGACCCGGCCTTGGGCCGTTCGGAGGTAGCCTTCGAAACAAGTCTGCCAGTGTCTAATAACTGCTGCTAAGTTCACTGCGTGGGGGCTGATCCTCAGGCATTCCGGGACGACCCTGAGCTCCATAGTCCTTTAAGCACGCTTAATAAATTGTAGCGCACAAAGACTCCCGAGAGACGAATAGAGGTGAAGTCGATTAGGCTTTATTAAGCGTGACTCGTTCCCCGCAGTTCAGCAACAGACTGGAGCTGCGGGGAGAATTCCAGGTTCTTATACTCCGCCTTCAGGGCGGAGCTAGAGATCAACAGCCAACCAGGACCCAGGATCTGTCAGCCAATGACATCACGGCTTCACAGTCCCACATGACCCCTAATGCATACTACCACAGTCCACACTGACACACTCCCGGTACACTGTGTCCACACTGACACACTTCCGGGACTCTGTGTCCACACTGACACACTCCCGGGACTCTGTGTCCACACTGACACACCCCAGGGACTCTGTGTCCACACTGACACACTCCCGGGACACTGTGTCCACACTGAC
Organism: Scyliorhinus torazame; assembly: GCF_047496885.1. Lineage (NCBI taxonomy): Eukaryota > Metazoa > Chordata > Chondrichthyes > Carcharhiniformes > Scyliorhinidae > Scyliorhinus > Scyliorhinus torazame. The sequence continues at coordinate 329,737,790 of NC_092709.1, forward strand.
ACTCTCCCGGGACTCTGTGTCCACACTGAAACACTCCCGGGACACTGTGTCCACACTGACACTCTCCCGGGACACTGTGTCCACACTGACACACTCCCGGGATTCTGTGTGCACACTGACACACCCCCGGTACACTGTGTCCACACTGACACACTCCCGGTACACTGTGTCCACACTGACACTCTCCCGGGACTCTGTGTCCACACTGACACACTCCCGGGACACTGTGTCCACACTGACACACTCCCGGGACTCTGTGGCCACACTGACACACTCCCGGGACTCTGTGTCCACACTGACACACTCCCGGGACACTGTGACCACACTGACACACTCCCGGGACACTGTGTCCACACTGATGCACTCCCGGTACACTGTGTCCACACTGACACACTCCCGGGGCTCTGTGTCCACACTGACACTCTCCCGAGACACTGCGTCCACACTGACATACTCCCGGGACTCTGTGTCCACACTGACACACTCCCGGGACTCCATGTCCACACTGACACCCTCCCGGGTCTCTGTGTCCACACTGACACACTCCCGGGACTCTACGTCCACACTGACACACTTCCGGGACTCTGTGTCCACACTGATGAAGTGTTGGGTGCTCTGAGGTACAGACGAACCAACACGGTTGCGATTGGTACAATGCAGTTTTATTCCATTTAACTATTCATACATCATGACTTGGTACTCAGCACGTTGTGACGGTGTGAGTGTCTTGCTATGAGGTCCTGGCCCTGCGCTGCCTCCAGATGGACTGCCCAGGAACTGTCGTGTTTCTTGTCTTATACTGTGTCTGCTCTTGTCTGTGATTGGCTGTCGTGTTATGTGTGCTAATTGGTCCGTTGGTCTGTCTATCATTATGTATGTGTTATGACGTAGGTTTGAATATCATGACATCCCCTCTTTTTTTACAAGATTATGTGCCTACGTGGTTATAAATATCAATATGTCCTGAGTGCAGCTAAATGTGTGTGTGTGTAATATTTACATCATGTACATGGGGCTTAACTATATACAAGGGGCGATGTCAGGTGTGACATGCTAACGAGGTTGTACCATAACAAAAGAAGAACAACTTTGAAATTTGGAACGATCAAACGAGGCCTGTAACAATAAATCAGTGACATGTTATAAAACAGTGATTGCAAAAGTTTGACGTGTGAACAGTCTCATAAGTCCAGTCTAGTAGGTGGGCGACGAATTTGGGTTGACCGCCTCAAGGGTGGGTCGAGAACCACCGGCTGAGGTGCGAGCGTGGCCACGGGCGGCGACAGAAGGGGCATGGTATACGGCAGCTCCACGAAGTCGCTATCAGGAACCAGTGGAGGACACGGCATCTGTGTAGGGTCCCGTTGCGAGAGTGGAAGTAAGCGAAGGGCTCAGCGATTGCACCTACGCACGGATCCATCGTGCATGCGTACCAGGAACGAGCGGGGAGCCACGCGTCGGAGAACTTCGGCAGGTGCTGACCAGCCACCGTCTGGTAGGTGGATGCGGACGTTGTCTCCAGGGGCCAGGGAGGGAAGATCAGATGCCCGTATGTCGTACGACCTATTCTGGCGACTGCGCTGCAGTTGCATCCTCTGCAGCACCTGAGCATGGTCTATTGTTGGTGCCAGGATGGAAGGCACAGTGGTTCTGAGGGTGCGGGCCGTCAGCAGCTGTGCTGGCGAGAGACCCGTGGCTAGTGGGGCCGAGCGATAGGCCAGCAGGGCGAGGTAGAAGTCCGACCCGGCAGCAGCAGCCTTGCAGAGGAGCCGCTTGGCAATGTGAATGCCCTTCTCCGCCTTTCCATTTGACTGTGGATGTAGAGGGCTGGACGTCACGTGTGTGAAGCCGTACGAAGCAGCAAAGGACGAGCATTCATGGCTGGCAAAACAGGGCCCATTGTCCGACATGACAGTCATCGGAATGCCGTGGCGAGCAAAGGTGTCTTTGCAGGCCCTGATGACAGCAGACGACGTGAGATCGTGTAGGCGTATGACTTCTGGGTAGTTTGAGAAGTAGTCAACTATGATGACATAGTTCCTGCCGAGCGCGTGAAATAGGTCGACACCCACCTTCGCCCAGGGGGACGTCACCAGCTCATGGGGCAGAAGCGTCTCAGGAGGTTGCGCCGGCTGAAACCATTGGCAGGTTGTGCAATTGAGTACCATGTTGGCAATAGCGTCACTGATGCCCGGCCAGTATAACGCCCCTCGAGCCCTCCTTCTGCACTTCTCGACCCCCAAGTGGCCTTCGTGTAGTTGGTCGAGGGCGCATGCTGTGCGGAATCACAATCCGGTCCAGCTTCAGAAGGACACTATCAATGATGGCTAGGTCGTCTCGTACATTGTAGAACTGCGGGCACTGCCCTTTGAGCCATCCTCCCGTCATGTGGCGCATCACTCGCTGCAGAAGGGGGTCGGCCGCAGTCTCTCGGTGGATACGGGCCAGACTGGAGTCGTCAGCCGGCAGATTTGCCGCTGTAAAAGCCACCTGTGCCTCAACCTGACATACGAACCCCTCCGCATCTGGCGGCGTGCTCACTGCTCTGGTTAGGGCATCCGCCACGATGAGGTCCTTCCCTGGAATGTAGACCAGTTGGAAGTCGTACCTCCTGAGTTTAAGTAGGATGCACTGGAGGCGAGGGGTCATCTCGTTCAGGTCCTTGTTTATTATGCTGACCATGGGGCGGTGGTCAGTTTCGACCGTGAACCGTGGAAGACCATAGACGTAATCGTGGAACTTGTCTAAACCGGTTAGCAAGCCCAGGCACTCTTTTTCGATTTGCGCGTAGCGCTGCTCTGTGGGGGTCATTGCCCGCGATGCATAGGCCACTGGGTCCCATGATGCCATGTCATCCCTCTGCAGGAGCACTGCTCCAATGCCGGATTGGCTGGCATCAGTTGAGATTTTGGTGGCACGAGACGTGTCAAAAAACGGCAACACTGGTGCCGTGGTGAGTTTGCGTTTGAGCTCCTCCCATTCTAGCTGGTGTGTGTGTTGCCACTGGAACTCTGTGGATTTTCTGACGAGGTGGCGCAGAGCTGTCGTGTGGGAGGCAAGGTTGGGAATGAACTTCCCCAGGAAGTTGACCATGCCAAGGAAGCGTAGGACAGCCTTCTTTTCGGCCGGCTGCGGCATGGCTGTGATGGCGCTCACCTTGTCTGCATCCGGACGGGCCCCTGACCGGGAGATATGGTCCCCCAGGAACTTCAACTCGGTCTGGCCAAAGGAGCACTTGGCTCAGTTGAGGCGCAGGCCGTTTTCCCGTATGCGGGCAAAAACGCGTTGGAGACGATGTATGTGCTCCTGCAGTGTGGTGGACCAGATGATGACATCGTCCACATATACGCGCACCCCTTTGATGCCTTCCATCATCTGCTCCATGATTCTATGGAAGACCTCGGATGCCGAGATGATGCCAAATGGCATCCGGTTGTAGCAGAACCTGCCGAAAGGGGTGTTGAAGGTACATAGCTTTTTTTCTGGACGGGTCCAGTTGGATCTGCCAAAATCCTTTAGAAGCATCCAGTTTCGTGAATATTTTCGCCTGGGCCATTTCACTGGTGATCTCCTCCCGTTTGGGTATGGGAGAATGTTCCCTCAGAAGATTATTATTGAGGCAGCGTAGTGGCCCATCTTGCCACAGGGTAGGCATTGTCGAGTTTTTGCAGGACATTGCCCTTTTAAATTTGCAGCTCCACAGTTGCCGCACGTCATGTCGTCATGGCGTTCGTTACGCCACTGCGCATGCGCAGTTCGGTCTTGCGTCGAGCGTGCCTGCGCAGCACGTCCCTCAGTGTTGCCGTAGGTTTTGGCGCGCACAAACACGGGAGGCCTTAAAAAGCGCGCGAAACGGCCGCCGTCGTCCGGGCCGCGGGCCGGGAGAAACTCGATTGCCTGGACGCGTTCGGCCTTGTGGGTGGCCTGGCTTGCCGATTCGATCGCGTGGGACCCCCTCGGTGCCGATTCGGTCGCCTGAAATTGGGCATAGCGGCTGGTCGCATTCTCATGCAGGACACAGGCTTCAACTGTAGATGCTAAGGTCAGGCCTTTAATTTTTAGAAGCTGCTGGCGTAGGCCACTGGAGGCAACGCCAAAAACGATCTGGTCCCGGATCATGGACACTGAGGTGGTGTCGTAACCGCAGGACTGTGAGGAGCATGGCAATTTTTGTTTCGTCCGAGGCGCCCTGTTTTTCATTGGCTTGCATGTAGAGTTCGAAGCGCTGCTTGAAGAGCTTCCAATTTGTGCCCAGGTTCTCAGCGACTTGCAACGGCTACAGTTTGTTGCGCGTGTCCATGGCTCAGGATGGCAGATTTGCCGGTAGGTATCGATTCACTCCTGGTATCATGAAGTGTTGGGTGCTCTGAGGTACAGACGAACCAACACGGTTGCGATTGGTACAACGTAGTTTTATTCCATTTAACTATTTATACATCATGACTTGGTACTCAGCACGTTGTGACGGTGTGAGTGTCTTGCTATGAGGTCCTGGCCCTGCGCTGCCTCCAGATGGACTGCCCAGGAAGTGTCGTGTTTCTTGTCTTATATTGTGTCTGCTCTTGTCTGTGATTGGCTGTCGTGTTATGTGTGCTAATTGGTCCGTTGGTCTGTCTATCATTATGTATGTGTTATGACGTAGGTTTGAATATCATGACATTCCCCCCTTTTTTTACAAGATTATGTGCCTACGTGGTTATAAATATCAATATGTCCTGAGTGCAGCTAAAGGTGTGTGTGTGTGTAATATTTACATCATGTACATGGGGCTTAACTATATACAAGGGGCGATGTCAGGTGTGACATGCTAACGAGGTTGTACCATAACAAAAGAAGAACAACGTTGAAATTTGGAACGATCAAACGAGGCCTGTAACAATAAATCATTGACATGTTATAAAACAGTGATTGCAAAATTTTGACGTGTGAACAGTCTCATAAGTCCAGTCTAGTAGGTGGGCGACGAATTCGGGTTGACCGCCTCAAGGGTGGGTCGAGAACCACCGGCTGAGGTGCGAGCCTGGCCACGGGTGGCGACAGAAGGGGCATGGTATACGGCAGCTCCACGAAGTCGCTATCAGGAACCAGTGGAGGACAGGGCATCTGTGTAGGGTCCCGTTGCGAGCGTGGAAGTAAGCGAAGGGCTCGGCGATTGCACCTACGCACGGATCCATCGTGCATGCGTACCAGGAACGAGCGGGGAGCCACGCGTCGGAGAACTTCGGCAGGTGCAGACCAGCCACCGTCTGGTAGGTGGATGCGGACGTTGTCTCCAGGGGCCAGGGAGGGAAGATCAGATGCCCGTATGTCGTACGACCTTTTCTGGCGACTGCGCTGCAGTTGCATCCTCTGCAGTACCGGAGCATGGTCTATTGTTGGTGCCAGGATGGAAGGCACAGTGGTTCTGAGGGTGCGGGCCGTCAGCAGCTGTGCTGGCGAGACACCCGTGGCTAGTGGGGCCGAGCGATAGGCCAGCAGGGCGAGGTAGAAGTCCGACCCGGCAGCAGCAGCCTTGCAGAGGAGCCGCTTGGCAATGTGAACGCCCTTCTCCGCCTTTCCATTTGACTGTGGATGTAGAGGGCTGGACGTCACGTGTGTGAAGCCGTACGAAGCAGCAAAGGACGAGCATTCATGGCTGGCAAAACAGGGCCCATTGTCCGACATGACAGTCATCGGAATGCCGTGGCGAGCAAAGGTGTCTTTGCAGGCCCTGATGACAGCAGACGACGTGAGATCGTGTAAGCGTATGACTTCTGGGTAGTTTGAGAAGTAGTCAACTATGATGACATAGTTCCTGCCGAGCGCGTGAAATAGGTCGACACCCACCTTCGCCCAGGGGGACGTCACCAGCTCATGGGGCAGAAGCGTCTCAGGAGGTTGCGCCGGCTGAAACCATTGGCAGGTTGTGCAATTGAGTACCATGTTGGCAATAGCGTCACTGATGCCCGGCCAGTATAACGCCCCTCGAGCCCTCCTTCTGCACTTCTCGACCCCCAAGTGGCCTTCGTGTAGTTGGTCGAGGGCGCATGCTGTGCGGAATCACAATCCGGTCCAGCTTCAGAAGGACACCATCAATGATGGCTAGGTCGTCTCGTACATTGTAGAACTGCGGGCACTGCCCTTTGAGCCATCCTCCCGTCATGTGGCGCATCACTCGCTGCAGAAGGGGGTCGGCCGCAGTCTCTCGGTGGATACGGGCCAGACTGGAGTCGTCAGCCGGCAGATTTGCCGCTGTAAAAGCCACCTGTGCCTCAACCTGACATACGAACCCCTCCGCATCTGGCGGCGTGCTCACTGCTCTGGATAGGGCATCCGCCACGATGAGGTCCTTCCCTGGAATGTAGACCAGTTGGAAGTCGTACCTCCTGAGTTTAAGTAGGATGCACTGGAGGCGAGGGGTCATCTCGTTCAGGTCCTTGTTTATTATGCTGACCATGGGGCGGTGGTCAGTTTCGACCGTGAACCGTGGAAGACCATAGACGTAATCGTGGAACTTGTCTAAACCGGTTAGCAAGCCCAGGCACTCTTTTTCGATTTGCGCGTAGCGCTGCTCTGTGGGGGGTCATTGCCCGCGATGCATAGGCCACTGGGTCCCATGATGCCGTGTCATCCCTCTGCAGGAGCACTGCTCCAATGCCGGATTGGAACGCATCAGTTGAGATTTTGGTGGGCACGAGACGTGTCGTAAACGGCAACACTGGTGCCGTGGTGAGTTTGCGTTTGAGCTCCTCCCATTCCAGCTGGTGTGTGTGTTGCCACTGGAACTCTGTGGATTTTCTGACGAGGTGGCGCAGAGCTGTCGTGTGGGAGGCAAGGTTGGGAATGAACTTCCCCAGGAAGTTGACCATGCCAAGGAAGCGTAGGACAGCCTTCTTTTCGGCCGGCTGCGGCATGGCTGTGATGGCGCTCACCTTGTCTGCATCCGGACGGGCCCCTGACCGGGAGATATGGTCCCCCAGGAACTTCAACTCGGTCTGGCCAAAGGAGCACTTGGCTCAGTTGAGGCGCAGGCCGTTTTCCCGTATGCGGGCAAAAACGCGTTGGAGACGATGTATGTGCTCCTGCAGTGTGGTGGACCAGATGATGACATCGTCCACATATACGCGCACCCCTTTGATGCCTTCCATCATCTGCTCAATGATTCTATGGAAGACCTCGGATGCCGAGATGATGCCAAATGGCATCCGGTTGTAGCAGAACCTGCCGAAAGGGGTGTTGAAGGTACATAGCTTTTGGCTGGACGGGTCCAGTTGGATCTGCCAAAATCCTTTAGAAGCATCCAGTTTCGTGAATATCTTCGCCTGGGCCATTTCACTGGTGATCTCCTCCCGTTTGGGTATGGGAGAATGTTCCCTCAGAAGATTATTATTGAGGTCTTTGGGGTCAATACAGATGCGGAGCTCGCCAGAGGGCTTCTTGACACACACCATGGAGCTGACCCACGGCGTGGGCTCTGTGACCCTGGATAGGACCCCTTGGTCCTGGAGATCATGCAGCTGCTGCTTGAGGCGGTCTTTAAGTGGCGCAGGAACCCTGCGAGGTGCGTGAATGACCGGGATGGCGTCCGGTTTGAGGCGAATTCGGTAGGTGTATGGCAGTGTTCCCATGCCCTCGAATGCCTCCTGGTTGTGGGCGAGGAGCGATTGGAGCTGTGCGTAGAACTCTGCATCCGGGAAGTCAGACTGGAGAGAGAGAGAGAATTTGTTGCACAAGGTGGAGAGCCTTACATGCCTGTGCGCCCAGCAGGGAGTCCTTCAATGAGCCAACTATCTCGAACGAGAGTGTGGCCATGTGTTTTTTGTGTGTCACCTGGAGCTGGCAGGATCCCATGGCCGGGATAACGTTCCCGTTGTAGTCGACCATCTTGCACCAGGATGGCTGGATTGGTGGTCTGACCTTCATGGCGAAGAAGGCTGATCATGCTATGAGGTTGGTGGAGGCGCCAGTGTCCAGGCGGAAAGTGATTGGCGATTGGTTGACCGTCAGGGTGGCACTCCATTCATCGCCCGGATTGATGGCGTTGACCCTGTTCGCATCAATGACCGCAACCCGGAAGGCGTCTTGGTCATCTGTGTCGTCGGTTTGGATGTCGTGATGTGGAGGCTGAATGGTCCGCACGTTCCTGCGAGGTTGTCGGAGATGCGGAAGATCCACAGGTTGAGCCGCTCGACAGTAGGCAGCATAGTGGCCCATCTTGCCACAGCGTAGGCATTATCGAGTTTTTGCAGGACATTGCCCTTTTAAATGTGCAGCTCCACAGTTGCCGCACGTCATGACGTCATGGCGTTCGTTACGCCACTGCGCATGCGCAGTTCGGTCTTGCGTCGAGCGTGCCTGCGCAGCACGTCCCTCAGTGTTGCCATAGGTTTTGGCGCGCACAAACACGGGAGGCCTTAAAAAGCGCGTGAAACGGCCGCCGTCGTCCGGGCCGCGGGCCAGGAGAAACTCGATTGCCTGGACGCGTTCGGCCTTGTGGGCGGCCTGGCTTGCCGATTCGATCGCGTGGGACCCCCTCGGTGCCGATTCGGTCGCCTGAAATTGGGCATAGCGGCTGGTCGCATTCTCATGCAGGACACAGGCTTCAACTGTAGATGCTAAGGTCAGGCCTTTAATTTTTAGAAGCTGCTGGCGTAGGCCACTGGAGGCAATGCCAAAAACGATCTGGTCCCGGATCATGGACTCTGAGGTGGTGTCGTAACCGCAGGACTGTGAGGAGCATGGCAATTTTTGTTTCGTCCGAGGCGCCCTGTTTTTCATTGGCTTGCATGTGGAGTTCGAAGCGCTGCTTGAAAAGCTTCCAATTTGTGCCCAGGTTCCCAGCGACTTGCAACGGCTGCGGTTTGTTGCGCGTGTCCATGGCATAGGATGGCAGATTTGCCGGTAGGTATCGATTCACTCCTGGTATCATGAAGTGTTGGGTGCTCTGAGGTACAGACGAACCAACACGGTTGCGATTGGTACAACGTAGTTTTATTCCATTTAACTATTTATACATCATGACTTGGTACTCAGCACGTTGTGACGGTGTGAGTGTCTTGCTATGAGGTCCTGGCCCTGTGCTGCCTCCAGATGGACTGCCCAGGAAGTGTTGTGTTTCTTGTCTTATACTGTGTCTGCTCTTGGCTGTGATTGGCTGTCGTGTTATGTGTGCTAATTGGTCCGTTGGTCTGTCTATCATTATGTATGTGTTATGATGTATGTTTGAATATCATGACAACTGACACACTCTCGAGACACTGTGTCCACACTGACACACTCCCGGGACTCTGTGTCGACACTGACACACTCCCGGGGCACTCTGTCCACACTGACACACTCCTGTGTCTCTGTGTCCACACTGACACACTCCCGGGACTCTGTGTCCACACTGACACACTCCCGAGACACTGTGTCCACACTGACACACTCCTGGGACGCTGTGTCCACACTGACACACTCCCGGGACTCTGTGTCCACACTGACACACTCCCGGGACTCTGTGTCCACACTGACACACTCCAGAGACACTGTATCCACACTGACACACTCCTGGGATGCTGTGTCCACACTGACACACTCCCGGGACTCGGTGTCCACACTGACACACCCCCGGGACTCTGAGTCCACACTGACACACTCCCGGGACACTGTGTCCACACTGACACTCTCCAGGGACTCAGTGTCCACAATGACACACTCCCGGCACTCTGTGTCCTCACTGACACACTCCCGGGACTCGGTGTCCACACTGACACACTCCCGGGACACTGTGTCCACACTGACACACTCCCGGTACACTGTGTCCACAACTGACACACTCCCGGCACTCTGTGTCCTCACTGACACACTCCCGGGACTCTGTGTCCTCACTGACACACTCCCGGGACACTGTGTCCTCACTGACACACTCCCAGGACTCTGTGTCCACACTGACTGATGCGCAATCAATATACTCAAGATGAAGGTATTCAGTAACTGAGACTTTAATGCACTAGAACTGATCCCCAGCAGCTTCATTACAGAAAGTGAAGGCTGCTGGGATGGCACCATCTCTTATACCCCGCCTTCAGGGCGGAGCTACTTCACACAGCCAATGGTAGACTCCAGGGTCTCAACCAATGGCGTCGGCCTCTCAGGTACCGCAATATCTGGTACTGCCACATTCACCCCCTGTTAAGAAGGAGTCCGGCGGGGGGGGGCGGTGCCCAGTGAAAAAAAAAATAGCCCTTCACGTGGTAGGACCAGGTATTGAGGCACTGTACAGTCGAGGATTCGATCAAAATGTTCATTTATTGTGAGAGTTAGGATGAAGCAATAAGTCGCTCTGGTGGCCTGATCATCCTCCTGGAGGGTCTGAGCTTCGGTGGTGATCCAGGTGTAGGTCTCGGTGGTTACGACTCCGGGAGCATAGTTTCGGCCTCCTCGGAAGTTTGTCTGCCCTGGGCGGCGCTGTTGGGGCAAGCAGTTGGCCTGGGAGGGGGAAACCTGTAGGGGGCGCCGATGAGTGGCCGGGCCAGGGCATGAGTGGCGGGAGTACTGAGCCCCCCACTGCTGCGGGGGTGGTGGAGGTGGGGGTAATGGGTCGGGAGCGCGTGGGGTTCCGGCGGGCGCTAGGTGCCGAAGGGAGACCGTGTCTTGTCTGCCGTCGGGGAACGCCACGTAGGGTACTGCAGGTTAGCGTGCAGCAGGTGGACCCTCTCAACCAACGGGTCCGACTTGTGCACTCGCACGTGCTTCCGAAGCAGGATGGGTCCGGGTGTTGCGAGCCAGGTTGGGAGCGAGGGGGCTGAGTTAAAGGCACTCCGGCTTGATACGGAGATCCATCCTTCCAGCTTAGTTGTAGTGCAGAAAATTGATGCGCAATCAATATACTCGAGACAAAGGTATTCAGTAACTGAGACTTTAATGCACTAGAACTGATCCCCAGCAGCTTCGTTACAGAAAGTAAAGGCTGCTGGGACGGCACCATCTCTTATACCCCGCCTTCAGGGCGGAGCTACTTCACACAGCCAATGGTAGACTCCAGGGTCTCAACCAATGGCGTCGGCCTCTCATGTACCGCAATATCTGGTACTGCCACACTGACACACTCCCGGTACACTGTGTCCACACTGACACACTCCCGGTACACTGTGTCCACACTGACACACTCCCGGGACTCTGTGTCCTCACTGACACACTCCCGGGTTGCTCTGTGCCTTCACTGACACACTCCCGAGACACTGTGTCCTCACTGACACTCTCCCGGGACTCTGTGTCCTCACTGACACACTCCCGGGACACTGTGTCCTCACTGACACTCTCCCGGGACTCTGTGTCCACACTGACACACTCCCGGGACTCTGTGTCCAAACTGACACACTCCCGGGACACTGTGTCCACACTGAGACACTCCCGGGACACTGTCCACACTGACACACTCCCAGGACTCTGTGTCCACACTGACACTCCCCCGGGGCTCTGTGTCTACACTGACACACTCCCGGTACTCTGTGTCCATACTGACACACTCCCGGGACTCTGTGTCCACACTGACACACTCGCGGGACTCTGTGTCCACACTGAGACACTCCCGGGACACTGTGTCCACACTGACACACTCCCGGGACACTGTGTCCACACTGACACACTCCCAGGACTCTGTGTCCACACTGACACATCCCGGGACTCTGTGTCCACACTGACACACTCCCGAGACGCTGTGTCCAGACTGACCCACTCCCGGGACTCTGAGTCCACACTGACACATCCCGGGACTCTGTGTCCACACTGACACACTCGCGGGGCTCTGTGTCTTCACTGACACACTCCCGGGTGTAGCGCACAAAGATTCCGTGAGACGAATAGAGTGAAGTCGATGAGGCTTTATTAAGCGTGTCTGTTCCCCAGCAGCCCGATAGTAAACTGGCATGCAGGGGAAGACACCGGCTTCTTATACTTCGCCTTCAGGGCGGAGCTTGAGGTCAACGGCCAACCAGGACCCGGGATCTGTCAGCCAATGACATTAGGGCTTCCAGTCCCACATGACCCCCAATACATACTACCACATTCACCCCTTGTCAAAAATGAACCCGGCAGGGTGATGCTTCGTATGGTGGTAAGGGTTTACAGGGCTGGTCCTGGGAGGATAGAACAGTTACATGGTAGTACAGTATTGGACAGTTTCGTCCTGTTACAACTATTTACAGAGGGTATAGGAAAAACAAAATGTTCATTGAACAGTCCATCTTTGTTTTACATCGACGCCACGAGTCGGTCGGGCGGTCTGGTCGTCCGTGTCGATCGCCTCGGCCCCGGCGATGGTGGTGGTGCTTGTACCAGTGTTGTCGCCTCCGGGAGCCGCACGGTTTCAGCTGTCGGTGCAAAGGGGAGGGGGACTGATCCTCCTGGGAAGGGGGCGGTCGCGGGGTGCGGCGGTGGCAGGAAGGGGGGGCGGTTGGGTTGATGGTGTCGGGGGGGTGTGCGTGGTGCCGGCGGGCGCCAGATCCCGCAGGGAGACCGTGTCCTGTCGGCCGTCGGGGTACTCCACGTAGGCGTACTGGGGGTTTGCGTGGAGGAGGTGAACCCTTTCGACCAATGGGTCCGCCTTATGTACCCGCACATGCTTTCGGAGCAGGATGGGTCCTGGGGCCGCCAGCCAGGTCGGCAGCGACGTTCCAGAGGAGGACCTCCTAGGGAAGACGAGGAGACGCTCGTGCGGCGTTTGATTAGCGCTTGTACATAATAACGACCGGATGGAATGGAGAGCATCCGGGAGGACCTCCTGCCACCGTGAAACTGGGAGATCCCTGGACCGTAGGGCCAGTAGGACGGCCTTCCAGACCGTGCCGTTCTCCCTTTCTACTTGCCCGTTCCCCCAGGGGTTGTAGCTGGTCGTCCTGCTGAGGCTATGCCCTTGCTGAGCAGGAACTGGCGCAGCTCGTCACTCATGAAAGAGGACCCCCTGTCGCTGTGGACGTATGCGGGGTAACCGAACAGTGTGAAGATGCTGTTCAGGGCTTTAATGACTGTAGCCGCGGTCATGTCGGAGCAGGGAATGGCAAAAGGGAAGCGGGGGTATTCGTCCACTACATTAAGAAAATATGTGTTGCGGTTGGTGGAGGGGAGGGGCCCTTTGAAATCGAGACTGAGGCGTTCAAAGGGGCGGGAAGCCTTAATCAGGTGTGCTCCATCTGGCCTGAAAAAATGCGGCTTGCATTCCGCGCAGATGTGGCAGTCCCTTGTGACTGTACGGACCTCTTCGAAAGAGTATGGGAGATTGCGGGACTTGATGAAGTGGTAAAACCGAGTGACCCCCGGGTGGCAGAGGTCCTCGTGGAGGGTTTGGAGGCGGTCAATTTGTGCGTTGGCACATGTGCCGCGGGATAGGGCATCGGACGGCTCGTTCAGCTTTCCGGGACGATACAAGATCTCGTAGTTGAAGGTGGAGAGCTCGATCCTCCACCTTAAGATCTTGTCGTTTTTGATTTTGCCCCGCTGTGCATTATCGAACATGAAGGCTACCGACCATTGGTCAGTGAGGAGAGTGAATCTCCTGCCGGCCAGGTAATGCCTCGAATGTCGCACAGCTTCCACTATAGCTTGGGCTTCCTTTTCCACTGAGGAGTGGCGGATTTCTGAGGCGTGGAGGGTTCGGGAGAAAAAGGCCACGGGTCTGCCCGCTTGGTTAAGGGTGGCCGCTAGAGCTACGTCGGAGGCGTCGCTCTCGACCTGGAAGGGGAGGGACTCGTCGATGGCGCGCATCGTGGCCTTTGCGATGTCCGCTTTGATGCGGCTGAAGGCCTGGCAAGCCTCTGTCGACATAGGGAAGGTCGTGGTCTGTATTAGGGGGCGGGCCTTGTCTGCGTACTGGGGGACCCACTGGGCGTAGTACGAAAAGAACCCCAGGCAGCGTTTCAGGGCTTTTGGGCAGTGTGGGAGGGGAAATTCCATGAGTGCGCGCATACGTTCGGGGTCGGGGCCTATTATCCCATTGCGTACTATGTAGCCCAGAATGGCTAGCCGGTCGGTACTAAAAACGCACTTGTCCTCGTTGTACGTGAGGTTCAAGGCTTTGGCGGTCTGGAGGAATTTTTGGAGGTTGGCGTCGTGGTCCTGCTGATCGTGGCCGCAGATGGTTACATTGTCGCGATACGGGAAAGTGGCCCGTAACCCATGTTGATCAACCATCCGGTCCATCTCCCGTTGGAAGACCGAGACCCCGTTTGTGACGCCAAAAGGGACCCGTAGGAAATGGTATAATCGCCCGCCTGCCTCGAAGGCTGTGTACTTGCGGTCACTTGGGCGGATGGGGAGCTGATGGTAGGCGGACTTGAGGTCCACGGTGGAGAAGACTTTATACTGGGCAATCCGATTGACCATGTCGGATATGCGGGGGAGAGGGTACGCGTCTAATTGTGTGTACCTGTTGATGGTCTGGCTATAGTCAATGACCATCCTTTGTTTCTCCCCTGTCTTCACTACTACCACCTGCGCTCTCCAGGGACTATTGCTGGCCTGGATTATGCCCTCCTTTAGTAGCCGCTGGACTTCGGACCGAATGAAGGTCCGGTCCTGGGCGCTGTACCGTCTGCTCCTAGTGGCGACGGGTTTGCAGTCCGGGGTGAGGTTCGCAAACAAGGACGGGGATTGCACCTTGAGGCTAGCGAGGCCGCAGATAGTGAGTGGGGGTATGGGGCCGCCGAATTTAAACGTAAGGCTCTGTAGATTACATTGGAAATCTAATCCCAGCAAGGTGGGGGCACAGAGTTGGGGAAGGACGTTAAGTTTGTAGTTTTTGAACTCCCTCCCCTGCACCGTTAGGGTAACTATGCAGAATCCCTGGATCTGTACGGAGTGGGATCCTGCAGCTAGGCAAATCTTTTGTGCGCTGGGATAGGTGGTCAAGGAACAGCGTCTTACCGTGTCGGGGTGTATAAAGCTTTCCGTGCTCCCGGAGTCGACTAGGCATGGCGTCTCGTGGCCGTTAATTAGGACCGTTGTCGTCGTCGTCTGGAGTGTCCGGGGCCGAGCCTGATCGAGCGTAACCGAAGCGAGCCGTGGTTGTAGTAGTGGGGTGGGGTCCGTTGTTGCCGTCCAAGATGGCTTCGGGGATGGACAAAATGGCCGCCCCTATACATCGCACGTGGCTGGGGGGTCACAAGATGGCGGCGGGGGTGGACAAAATGGCCGCCCCCATGCGTCGTACAGGTCTGGGGTGGTCCAAGATGGCGGCGCCCTTCCTCCCCTCGTGGTGGCCGGGACCCAAAATGGCGGCGTCTGCGGGTCGCACATGGTGTGCTGGGGGGTCTGGGGAGCGCTAGGACCGCGAGCGCTAGGACCGGGCGGAGCTCCCTCACTGCGAGCGCTAGGACCGCGAGCGCTAGGACCGCGCGGAGCTCCTTCACCGCGAGCTCTTGGACCGCGAGCGCTAAGACCGCGCGGAGCTCCCTCACCTGGGACAGCGGTGGTCGGGGCCCAAGTCGGCGGCGCCGGCGGGTCAGGCGTGGGTCGCGGGACGGGGGTTAGGGTGGCGTTAGGGACGCGAAAAACCCCCTCCTCTCCGTGGGGAGTGTTGGCCGGGACCCAAAGCGATAGCGCCGGCGGCGGGTCATACGTGGGCTGCGGGAAGGGGGGTTGGGGAGCGTAGGCGGCGTGCAGTGCTCCCAGTTCTCCCGGGACCGCGGTGGTCGGGACCCAGAGCGGCTGCGCCTGCGGGGCGTCCGGGAGTGGGGGTAGGGGGTTTGCCGCGACGGGTACGTATGGGGCCCAATGGGCTGCCGCGCGGTCCGGTCCGTAGGCGCGGGTATTACGCGTGGCCACGTCTAGGGAGGCTGCTAGGGCCCGTGCCTCTGAGAGTCCTAGCGACTCTTTTTCTAGAAGTCTTTGGCGGATTTGGGAGGAATTCATACCTGCCACAAAAGCGTCGCGCATTAACATGTCCGTGTGTTCGTTTGCGTTCACCGACGGGCAGCTGCAGGCTCGTCCCAAAATCAGCAGCGCGGCGTAGAACTCGTCCATCGATTCTCCGGGAGCTTGCCGTCTCATCGCGAGCTGGTAGCGAGCGTAGATTTGGTTAACTGGGCGAACGTAGAGACTTCTCAGTGCTGTGAACGCCGTCTGGAAATCGTCGGTGTCTTCAATGAGGGTGAAAATCTCCGTGCTCACCCTCGAGTGCAGGACCTGCAGTTTTTGTTCGTCTGAGACTCGGCCGGTGGTCGTCCTGATGTAGGCCTCGAAGCAAGTCTGCCAGTGTTTGAAGGCTGCTGCCGCATTCACTGCGTGGGGGCTGATCCTCAGGCATTCTGGAATGATCCTGAGCTCCATAGTCCTTTTTAGACACGCTTAATAAATTGTAGCGCACAAAGACTCCGTGAGACGAATAGAGTGAAGTCGATGAGGCTTTATTAAGCGTGTCTGTTCCCCAGCAGCCCGATAGTAAACTGGCATGCGGGGGAAGACACCGGCTTCTTATACTTCGCCTTCAGGGCGATTGAGGTCAACGGCCAACCAGGACACGGGATCTGTCAGCCAATGACATTAGGGCTTCCAGTCCCACATGACCCCCAATACATACTACCACACCGGGACTCTGAGTCCACACTGACACACACCCGAGACACTGTGTCCACACTGACACGCTCCCGGGACTCTGTGTCCACACTGACACACTCCCGGGACTCTGTGTCCACACTGACACACTCCCTGGACACTGTGTCCACACTGACACACTCCGGGGACTCTGTGTCCACACTGACACTCTCCCGGGACTCTGTGTCCACACTGACATACTCCCGGGACACTGTGTCCACACTGACACACTCCCGGGACACTGTGTCCACACTGACACACTCCCGGGACACTGTGTCCACACTGTCACACTCCCGGGACTCTGTGTCCACACTTCACACTCCCGGGGCTCTGTGTCCACACTGACACACTCCCGGGACACTGTGTCCACACTGACACACTCTCGGGACACTGTGTCCACCTTGACACACTCTCGGGACATTCCGTCCACACTTCACACTCCCGGGGCTCTGTGTCCACACTGACACACTCCCGGGACACTGTGTCCACACTGACACACTCCCGGGACTCTGTGTCCACACTGACACACTCCCGGGATTCTGTGTCCACACTGAAACACTCCCTGGACACTGTGTCCACGCTGACACACTCCGGGGACTCAGTGTCCACAATGACACTCTCCCAGGATTCTGTGTCCACACTGACACACTCCCGGGACTCTGTGTCCACACTGACACACTCCCGGTACACTGTGTCCACACTGACATACTCCCGGGACACTGTGTCCACACTGACACACTCCCGGGACTCTGTGTCCACACTGACATACTCCCGAGACACTGTGACCACACTGACACACTCCCGGGACTCTGTGTCCACACTGACATACTCCCGGGACACTGTGTCCACACTGACACACTCCCGGGACTCTGTGTCCACACTGACACACTCCCGGGACATTGTGTCCACACTGACACACTCCCGGGACACTGTGTCCACACTGACACACTCCCGGGACATTCTGTCCACACTTCACACTCCCGGGATTCTGTGTCCACACTGACACACTCCCGGGACACTGTGTCCACACTGACACACTCCCGGGACTCTGTGTCCACACTGACACACTCCCGGCAAACTGTGTCCACACTGACACACTCCCGGTACTCTGTCCACACTAACACACTCCCGGGACTCTGTGTCCTCACTGACACACTCCCGGGATACTGTGTCCACACTGACACACTCCCGGTACACTGTGTCCTCACTGACACACTCCCGGGATACTGTGTCCACACTGACACACTCCCGGTACACTGTGTCCTCACTGACACACTCCTGGTACACTGTGTCCACACTGACACACTCCCTGTAAACTGTGTCCACACTGACACACACCCGGGACACTGTGTCCTCACTGACACACTCCCGGGACTCTGTGTCCATGCTGACATACTCCCGGGACACTCTGTCCACACTGACACACTCCCGGGACACTGTGTCCACACTGACACACTCCCGGTACACTGTGTCCACACTGACACACTCCCGGGACACTCTGTCCACACTGACACACTCCCGGTAAACTGTGTCCACACTGACACACTCCCGGGGCTCTGTGTCCACACTGACACACTGCCGGGACATTCTGTCCACACTTCACACTCCCGGGGCTCTGTGTCCACACTGACACACTCCCGGGACACTGTGTCCACACTGACACACTCCCGGGACTCTGTGTCCACACTGACACACTCCCGGGACATTCTGTCCACACTTCACACTCTCGGGGCTCTGTGTCCACACTGACAGACTCCCGGCAAACTGTGTCCACACTGACACACTCCCGGGATACTGTGTCCACACTGACACACTCCCGGGATACTGTGTCCACACTGACACACTCCCGGTACACTGTGTACTCACTGACACACTCCTGGTACACTGTGTCCACACTGACACACTCCCGGTAAACTGTGTCCACACTGACACACACCCGGGACACTGCGTCCTCACTGACACACTCCCGGGACACTGTGTCCATGCTGACACACTCCCGAGACTCTCTGTCCACACTGACACACTCCCGGGACACTGTGTTCACACTGACACACTCCCGGTACACTGTGTCCACACTGACACACTCCCGGGACTCTGTGTCCTCACTGACACACTCCCAGGACTCTGTGTCTTCACTGACACACTCCCGAGACACTGTGTCCACACTGACACTCTCCCGGGACTCTGTGTCCTCACTGACACACTCCCGGGACTCTGTGTCTTCACTGACACACTCCCGAGACACTGTGTCCTCACTGACACTCTCCCGGGACTCTGTGTCTTCACTGACACACTCCCGAGACACTGTGTCCTCACTGACACTCTCCTGGGACTCTGTGTCCACACTGACACACTCCCGGGACACTGTGTCCTCACTGACACACTCCCGGGACTCTGTGTCTTCACTGACACACTCCCGGGACACTGTGTCCACACTGACACACTCCCGGAACTCTGTGTCTTCACTGACACACTCCCGGGACTCTATGTCCTCACTGACACTCTCCCGGGACTCTGTGTCCACACTGACACACTCCCGGGACTCTGTGTCCACACTGACACACTCCCGGGACTCTGTGTCCACACTGAGACACTCCCGGGACACTGTGTCCACACTGACACACTCCCAGGACTCTGTGTCCACACTGACACTCCCCCGGGGCTCTGTGTCCACACTGACACACTCCTGGGACTCTGTGTCCACACTGACACACTCCCGGGACACTGTGTCCACACTGACACACTCCCGGGACTCTGTGTACACACTGAGACACTCCCGGGACACTGTGTCCACACTGACACACTCCCAGGACTCTGTGTCCAAACAGACCCCCTAGTTGAAAAGTTCCGACTGCTCCACGCCAACCCCAGTTACGCCTACGTGGAGTACTCCGACGGCAGGCAAGATACGGTTTCCCTGCGGGATCTGGCGCCCGCTGGATCCTCCACCACAGACGCCCCTTCCCGCGCCGCTCCCCTGCAGGACCCGTCGCCCCCTACAACACGCCCCCTTCCGGCCCTACCACCCGTTGGTGAGCTCCTACCGTGCGCCCCCCCTTGCGCCCCCTTTACACACCCCGCCGGCGCCGGCTCCGCTACCCCCGGCCCTGCCTTGTTCCTCTGCCCCGACCCGGACCGAAGCTCCGACCGCTGTGCTCCCGGATGTGCCCTCAACCGGGACGTCCGTGCCCGCCGCACCACCGCCCGAACTGAGAAGATTGAGGAGGACGATCCGGCCACCGAGACGGATGGACCTATGATGGCACTTCACCCCCGCCGGACTCCTTTTTAAACAGGGGGTGAATGTGATGAACGGTTACTGCCTTATCATCATGTAAGATTGTGGTAGTATGTATTGGGGGTCATGTGGGACTGGAAGCCCTAATGTCATTGGCTGACAGATCCCGGGTCCTGGTTGGCCGTTGACCTCAAGCTCCGTTCTGAAGGCGAAGTATAAGAAGCCGGTGTCTTCCCCCGCAGGCCAGTTTACTATCGGGCTGCTGGGGAACAGACACGCTTAATAAAGCCTCATCGACTTCACTCTATTCGTCTCACGGAGTCTTTGTGCGCGACAATTTATTAAGCGTGTCTAAAAAGGACTATGGAGCTCAGGATCATTCCAGAATGCCTGACGATCAGCCCCCACGCAGTGAATGCGGCAGCAGCCTTCAAACACTGGCAGACTTGCTTCGAGGCCTACATCACATCGACAACAGGCCGAGTCTCAGACGAACAAAAACTGCAGGTCCTGCACTCGAGGGTGAGCACAGAGATTTTCACCCTCATTGAAGACACCGACGATTTCCAGACGGCGTTCACAGCACTGAGAAATCTCTACGTTCGCCCAGTTAACCAAATCTACGCTCGCTACCAGCTCGCGACAAGATGGCAAGCTCCCGGAGAATCGATGGACTAGTTCTACACCGCGCTGCTGATTTTGGGACGAGCCTGCAGCTGCCCGTCGGTGAATGCAAACGGACATACGGACATGTTAATGCGCGACGCTTTTGTGGCAGGTATGCAATCCTCCCAAATTCGCCAAAGACGTCTAGAAAAAGAGTCGCTAGGACTCTCAGAGGCCCGGGCCCTAGCAGCCTCCCTAGACGTGGCCGCGCGTAATACCCACGCCTACGGCCCCGACCGCGCGGCAGGCCATTGGGCCCCGTACGTACCCGTCGCGGCAAACCCCCTACCCCCCCCGGACACCCCACAGGCTTGCGCAGTCCAAACGCCGAGTCGCACCGGGGGCGCCCGCTGTTATTTCTGCGGCCAGGTGAAGCACCCCCGACAGCGCTGCCCGGCCCGCGCAGCCATCTGCAAAAGCTGCGGGATAAAGGGCCATTATGCGGTGGTGTGCCGATACCGCGTGGTCGCCGCCGTCCCGGGGCCACAGGGAGCCCTACAAGCAGTCTATGCCTCCCAACCCCCCCAGCACGCCTTGTACGACCCGCAGGCGCAGCCGCTCTGGGTCCCGACCACCGCGGTCCCGGGAGAACTGGGAGCCCTGCACGCCGCCTACGCTCCCCAACCCCCCTCCCCGCAGTCCATGTACGACCCGCCGCCGGCGCTCCCGCTTTGGGTCCGGCCAACACTCTCCACGGAGAGGAAGGGGTTTTTTCGCGTCCCGAACGCCACCCTCACCCCCGTCCCGCGCCCCACGCCTGACCCGCCGGCGCCACCTACTTGGACCCCGACCACCGCTGTCCCCGGTGAGGGAGCTCCTCGCGCTCCTTGCGCTCGCGGCCCCACGCCTGACCCGCCGGTGCCGCCGACTTGGGCCCCGACCACCGCTGTCCCCGGCGAGGGAGCTCCGCGCGGTCCTAGCGCTCGCGGCCCTGGCGCTCGCAGTGAGGGAAATCCGCGCGGTCCTAGCGCTCCCCAGACCCCCCAGCACACCATCTTGTGACCCCCCAGCCACGTGCGATGTATGGGGGCGGCCATTTTGTCCATCCCCGATGCCATCTTGGACGGCAACAACGGACCCCACCCCACTACTACAACCACGGCTCGCTTCGGTTACGCTTGATCAGGATCGGCCCCGGACTCTCCAGACGACGACGACAACGGTCCTAATTAACGGCCACGAGACGCCATGCCTAGTCGACTCCGGGAGCACGGAAAGTTTTATACACCCCGACACGGTAAGACGCTGTTCCTTAACCACCTACCCCAGCGCACAAAAGATTTGCCTAGCTGCAGGATCCCACTCCGTACAGATCCAGGGATTCTGCATAGTTACCCTAACGGTACAGGGGAGGGAATTCAAAAACTACAAACTTAACGTCCTTCCCCAACTCTGTGCCCCCACCTTGCTGGGATTAGATTTCCAATGTAATCTACAGAGCCTTACGTTTAAATTCGGCGGCCCCATACCCCCACTCACTATCTGCGGCCTCGCTACCCTCAAGGTGCAACCCCTGTCCTTGTTTGCGAACCTCACCCCGGATTGCAAACCCGTCGCCACTAGGAGCAGACGGTACAGCGCCCAGGGCCGGACCTTCATTCGGTCCGAAGTCCAGCGGCTACTAAAGGAGGGCATAATCCAGGCCAGCAATAGTCCCTGGAGAGCGCAGGTGGTAGTAGTGAAGACAGGGGAGAGACAAAGGATGGTCATTGACTATAGCCAGACCATCAACAGGTACACAGAACTAGACGCGTACCCTCTCCCCCGCATATCCGACATGGTCAATCGGATTGCCCAGTATAAAGTCTTCTCCACCGTGGAACTCAAGTCCGCCTACCATCAGCTCCCCATCCGCCCAAGTGACCGCAAGTACACCGCCTTCGAGGCGGACGGGCGCTTATACCATTTCCTACGGGTCCCTTTTGGCGTCACAAACGGGGTCTCGGTCTTCCAACGGGAGATGGACCGAATGGTTGATCAACATGGGCTACGGGCCACGTTCCCGTACCTCGACAATGTAACCATCTGCGGCCACGATCAGCAGGACCACGACGCCAACCTCCAAAAATTCCTCCAGACCGCCAAAGCCTTGAACCTCACGTACAACGAGGACAAGTGCGTTTTTAGCACCGATCGGCTAGCCATTCTGGGCTACATAGTGCGCAATGGGATAATAGGCCCCGACCCCGAACGTATGCGCGCACTCATGGAATTTCCACTCCCGCACTGCCCAAAAGCCCTGAAACTCTGCCTGGGGTTCTTTTCGTACTACGCCCAGTGGTTCCCACAGTACGCGGACAAGGCCCGCCCCCTAATACAGACCACGACCTTCCCTCGGTCGACAGAGGCTTGCCAGGCCTTCAGCCGCATCAAAGCGGACATCGCAAAGGCCATGATGCGCGCCATTGACGAGTCCCTCCCCTTCCAGGTCGAGAGCGACGCCTCCGACGTAGCTCTAGCGGCTACCCTTAACCAAGCGGGCAGACCCGTGGCCTTCTTCTCCCGAACCCTCCACGCCTCAGAAATCCGCCACTCCTCAGTGGAAAAGGAAGCCCAAGCCATAGTGGAAGCTGTGCGACATTGGAGGCATTACCTGGCCGGCAGGAGATTCACTCTCCTCACTGACCAACTGTCGGTAGCCTTCATGTTCGATAGTGCACAGCGGGGCACAGATTAAAAATGACAAGATCTTAAGGTGGAGGATCGAGCTCTCCACCTTCAACTATGAGATCTTGTACCGGCCTGGAAAGCTGAACGAGCCGTCCGATGCCCTATCTCGCGGCACATGTGCCAACGCACAAATTGACCGCCTCCAAACCCTCCACGAGGACCTCTGCCACCCGGGGGTCACTCGGTTTTACCACTTCATCAAGTCCCGCAATCTCCCATACTCTTTCGAAGAAGTCCGTACAGTCACAAGGGACTGCCACATCTGCGCGGAATGCAAGCCGCATTTTTTCAGGCCAGATGGAGCACACCTGATTAAGGCTTCCCGCCCCTTTGAACGCCTCTGTCTCGATTTCAAAGGGCCCCTCCCCTCCACCGACCGCAACGCATATTTCCTTAATGTAGTGAACGAATACTCCCGCTTCCCTTTTGCCATTCCCTGCTCCGACATGACCGCGGCCACAGTCATTAAAGCCCTGAACAGCATCTTCACACTGTTCGGTTACCCCGCATACGTCCACAGCGACAGGGGGTCCTCTTTCATGAGTGACGAGCTGCGCCAGTTCCTGCTCAGCAAGGGCATAGCCTCAAGCAGGACGACCAGCTACAACCCCCGGGGGAACGGGCAAGTAGAAAGGGAGAACGGCACGGTCTGGAAGACCGTCCTACTGGCCCTACGGTCCAGGGATCTCCCAGTTTCACGGTGGCAGGAGGTCCTCCCGGACGCTCTCCAATCCATCCGGTCGTTATTATGTACAAGCACTAATCAAACGCCTCACGAGCGTCTCCTTGTCTTCCCTAGGAGGTCCTCCTCTGGAACGTCGCTGCCGACCTGGCTGGCGGCCCCAGGACCCATCCTGCTCCGAAAGCACGTGCGGGCACATAAGGCGGACCCGTTGGTCGAAAGGGTTCACCTCCTCCACGCAAACCCCCAGTACGCCTACGTGGAGTACCCCGACGGCCGACAGGACACGGTCTCCCTGCGGGATCTGGCGCCCACCGGCACCACGCACACACCCCCGACACCATCAACCCAACCGCCCCCCTTCCTGCCACCGCCGCACCCCGCGACCGCCCCCTTCCCAGGAGGATCAGTCCCCCTCCCCTTTGCACTGACAGCTGAAACCGTGCGGCTCCCGGAGGCGACAACACTGGTACAAGCACCACCACCACTGCCGGGGCCGAGGCGATCGACACGGACGACCAGACCACCCGACCGACTCGTGGCGTCGATGTAAAACAAAGATGGACTGTTCAATGAACATTTTGTTTTTCCTATACCCTCTGTAAATAGTTGTAACAGGACGAAACTGTCCAATACTGTACTACCATGTAACTGTTCTATCCTCCCAGGACCAGCCCTGTAAACCCTTACCACCATACGAAGCATCACCCCGCCGGGTTCATTTTTGACAAGGGGTGAATGTGGTAGTATGTATTGGGGGTCATGTGGGACTGGAAGCCCTAATGTCATTGGCTGACAGATCCCGGGTCCTGGGTGGCCGTTGACCGCAAGCTCCGCCCTGAAGGCGAAGTATAAGAAGCCGGTGTCTTCCCCTGCAGGCCAATTTACTATTGGGCAGCTGGGGAACAGACACGCTTAATAAAGCCTCATCGACTTCACTCTATTCGTCTCACGGAGTCTTTGCGCGCTACAAAGGTGACCAGGCTTGGAACCCTGGGGACTCCGCCTCTGGCTCCGCCCATCTGGGAGCCATACATAAAGGCCTGCCTTATGGTCTGTATAGCAGTCAGCTCTCGTCCAAATCTGGAGCATAGTTATTAGCCTAATAAAGCCTTCTTTACAGTTTAATCTCTAAGCATCATTATTGAGGGTACCTCATTGTGTCCATGCTGACACACTCCCGGGACACTCTGTCCAGCCGGACACACACCCGGTACACTGTTTCCACACTGACACACTCCCGGGACTCTGTGTCCTCACTGACACACTCCCGGTACACTGTATCCAGCCGAACACACTCCGGTACTCTGTGTCCACACTGACACACTCCCGGGACACTGTGTCCACACTGACACACTCCCGGGACTCTGTGTCCACACTGACACACTCCCGGGACTCTGTGTCCACACTGACACACTCCCGGAATTCTGTGTCCACACTAACACACTCCAGGGACTGTGTGTCCTCACTGACACACTGCCGGGACTCTGTGTCCACACTGACACACTCCTGGGACACTGTGTCCACACTGACACACTCCCGGAATTCTGTGTCCACACTGACACTCTTCTGGGGCACTGTGTCCACACTGACACACTCCCGGGATACTGTGTCCACACTAACACACTCCCGGTACACTGTGTCCACACTGACACACTCCCGGGACTCTGTGTCCACACTGACACTCTCCTGGGGCACTGTGTCCACACTGACACACTCCCGGGACTCTGTGTCCAGCCGGACACACTCCCGGTACACTGTGTCCACACTGACACACTCCCGGGACTCTGTGTCCACACTGACACTCTCCTGGGGCACTGTGTCCACACTGACACACTCCCGGGACACTGTGTCCAGCCGGACACACTCCCGGTACACTGTGTCCATGCTGACACACTCCCGGGACAATGTGTCCACACTGACACACTCCCGGGACTCTGTGTCCATGCTGACACACTCCCGGGACACTGTGTCCAGCCGGACACACTCCCGGTACACTGTGTCCACACTGACACACTCCCGGGACTCTGTGTCCACACTGACACTCTCCTGGGGCACTGTGTCCACACTGACACACTCCCGGGACACTGTGTCCAGCCGGACACACTCCCGGTACACTGTGTCCACACTGACACACTCCCGGGACTCTGTGTCCATGCTGACACACTCCCGGGACTCTGTGTCCACACTGACACACTCCCGGAATTCTGTGTCCACACTGACACTCTCCCGGGGCACTGTGTCCTCACTGACACACTCCCGGGATACTGTGTCCACACTGACACTCTCCCTGTAAACTGTGTCCACACTGACACACTCCCGGGACTCTGTGTCCTCACTGACACACTCCCGGTACACTGTGTCCTCACTGACACTCTCCCGGTACACTGTGTCCACACTGACACACTCCCGGGACTCTGTGTCCTCACTGACACTCTCCCGGTACACTGTGTCCACACTGACACACTCCCGGGACTCTGTGTCCTCACTGACACACTCCCGGTACACTGTGTCCAGCCGGACACACTCCCGGTACACTGTTTCCACACTGACACACTCCCGTGACTCTGTGTCCTCACTGACACACTCCCGGTAAACTGTATCCAGCCGAACACACTCCGGTACTCTGTGTCCACACTGACACACTCCCGGGATACTGTGTCCACACTGACACACCCCCGGGACACTGTGTCCATACTGACACACTCCCGGGACTCTGTGTCCACACTGACACACTCCCGGGACTCTGTGTCCACACTGACACACTCCCGGAATTCTGTGTCCACACTAACACACTCCTGGGACTGTGTGTCCTCACTGACACACTGCCGGGACTCTGTGTCCACAGTGACACACTCCCGGGACACTGTGTCCACACTGACACACTCCCGGAATTCTGTGTCCACACTGACACTCTCCTGGGGCACTGTGTCCACACTGACACACTCCCGGGATACTGTGTCCACACTGACACACACCCGGGACACTGCGTCCAGCCGGACACTCTCCCGGTACACTGTGTCCAGCCGGACACTCTCCCGGTACACTGTGTCCAGCCGGACACTCTCCCGGTACACTGTGTCCATGCTGACACTCTCCCGGGACACTGTGTCCAGCCGGACACTCTCCCGGTACACTGTGTCCATGCTGACACACTCCTGGGATTCTCAGTCCAGTTCTCAGTGGAGTTTGATTTTGCTTTGTTTGTTTATTGCACACTGACTTGTGAGAGAGAGTTCATTCGATTCTACATGATATGAACACTCTTCTTTATGGTCAATTAAGCCTAATTTAGGAATTGTGTTTTCTAATTAGAAGGTGTCAGAGTTGGAGCGAACTGCTCATGATTCAGCTCCATGCTCCAGTACGACGAGGGGCCATAATCGGGTCAGAGGGCTGACTTCTCTTGAAGAAAAGCATTTCCAAATTTGTAAGATAAAACGTCTGACACATTTTCGATGATTTTCTCATTTCACACACCCCGTGACTTGACTTCTGTGAGTCAGCTTTTTTTGTTTGCATACGTGTTGAGAAGGCTTCCAGCAGGCAATTTTCTGCCCTTTGTTTAGTCAACAGATTGAAAGTTGTTTGTCTGGAAGAATGTGTGCGTATTGTTCTGTGGGGGGACAGAGAGAGTCCGGCGGTTCACACTCCATCAGTGCTGGTTCTGCAAGCATTTAGGCTGATGTGCGAAGTGTTGATTGGCTATTGGAGGGACATAGGCCACCCACCTCCACCTCAAAGAGTGTACCAGAGGGTGGCGAGAATGGGGAACTGGCTACCGCAGGGGATAGTTGAGGCTAAAAGCAGTGAGAGGATATCTAATTGAGGTATTGTGGTACCCTCAATAATTACACTTAGGGTGTGAACAGTAAAGAAGGCTTTAATAAACTAAGAACTAGACTAGAGCTGAGACGTGTGCTAACTGCTGCACTGCCCACAAGGCGGCTCCTTATATACGGCTCCCAGATGGGCGGAACCGGTTGCGGAGTTCCTCAGGGTTCTAAGCCCGGTCTTAAAGGGGACATCACCTCACATGATGACAAGGGTACAGTGTAACAGTAACCGTTCATCACATTCACCCCCTGTTTAAAAAAGAGTCCGACGGGGGTGAAGTGCCAGCATAGGTCCACCCGTCTCGGAGGCCGGATCGTCCTCATCGACCTCCTGCGGCGGACACGGACGCCCTGGTTGAGTGTACGTCCGGGAGCACGGCGGTCGGAGTTTTGGTCCGGGGCGGGGCAGGGGAACAGGGCGCAGGGAGAATAGACGGGGCCTGGGGTAGCGGTGCCAGCGCCGGCGGGGTGTGTAAAGCGGGGTGGGCGCATGGTAGGTACTCACCAACGGGGGGTGGGGCCGGGAGGGGGTGTGTTGTAAAGGGTGCCGGATCCTGCAGGGGAGCGGCGCAGGAAGGGGCGTCTGTGGTGGGGGATCCAGCAGGTGCCAGATCCCGGAGGGAAACTGTATCTTGCCTGTTGTTGGGGTACTCAACGTAGGCGTAACTGGGGTTGGCGTGGAGCAATCGGACCTTTTCAACCAGGGGGTCCGTTTTCTGGCTCCTCGTGGTCCTCCGGAGAAGAACAGGTCCCGGAGCCGTCAGCCAAGGTGGAAGCGAGACCCCAGAGGTAGACTTCCTGGGGAAGACAAACAATCGGTTGTGAGGGGTCTCATTCGTGGCCGTGCAGAGGAGCGACCTAATGGAATGTAGGGCATCGGGCAGGACCTCCTGCCAGCGGGTAGTTGGGAGACTTCTCGACCGTAGGGCCAGAAGGACAGCCTTCCACACTGGCGCGTTCTCCCTCTCCACTTGCCCGTTTCCCCGCGGGTTATAACTGGTCGTTCTGCTCGAGGCGATGCCTTTGCTGAGCAGATACTGACGCAGTTCATCGCTCATGAACGATGTACCCCGGTCGCTGTGGATATAAGCGGGGAAACCGAACAGGGTAAAGATGCTGTGCAGTGCCTTAATCACGGTGGCTGAGGTCATGTCGGGGCAGGGAATGGCGAATAGGAAGCGGGAAAACTCATCGATCACGGTGAGGAAATAGGCATTACGATTGGTGGACGGGCGGGGCCCCTTGAAGTCCACGCTCAGTCGCTCAAAGGGCCCCGAGGCCTACACGAGCCGAACCTTGTCTGGTCGGTGGAAGTGCGGTTTGCAATCCGCACAGATCTGGCAGGCCCTGATCATGGCCTTGACCTCCTTGGTTGAGTAAGGAAGGTTGCGGGACTTGATAAAATGGACGAGCCGGGTAACCCTCGGGTGGCTGAGGTCATTGTGGATGGCTTGCAGGTGGTCATCCTGCGCGTTGGCATATGTGCCACGGGACAGGGCATCTGGGGGCTCATTGAGCTCCCCTGGACGATACTTGATATCGTACGTGTAGGTGGAGAGTTCAATCCTCCACCTCAAAATTTTATCATTTTTTATTTTGCCCCGTTGCGTGTTATCAAACATATAGGCGACTGACCGGTGGTCGGTGACGAAGGTGAACCTCCTACCGGCTAGGTAGTGCCTCCAGCGCAGCACAGCCTCCACAATGTCTTGTGCCTCCTTCTCGACTACAGAGTGTCGAACCTCGGAGGCGGTGAGGGTTCGGGAGAAGAACGCTACTGGTCTGCCTGCCTGATTGAGGGTAGCAGCCAGGGCGATGTCTGATGCATCTCTCTCTTCCTGGAAGGGGATAGTTTCGTCCACCACGAGCATAGCGGCCTTGACGATATCGGCCTTAATGCGGTTGAAGGCCAATTGAGACTCAGCCAAGAGGGGAAAAGTGGTGGTCCTTATGAGTGGGCGGGCTTTGTCCGCATACCTGGGGACCCACTGGGCGTAGTAGCAGAAGAGCCCCAAGCACCGTTTGAGGGCCTTGAGGCTGCGTGGGAGGGGGAGGGGGAATGCGGTCGGTTTCGGGACCTAGGACCCTGGCTTCCACGACATAGCCGAGGATGGCTAGCCGGGTTGTGTGGAAAACACGTTTTTCCTCATTATAGGTCAGGTTAAGGCCTCGGGTGGTGCGGAGGTTAGCGTCATGGTCCTGCTGGTCATGGCCGCAGATGGTAACATTGTCCAAGTACGGGTATGTAGCCCGCAAACCGTACTGGTCCACCATTTGATCCATCGCCCTTTGAAAGACGGAGACCCCATTCCTGACGCTGAAGGGGGCCCTGAGGAAGTGGAAGAGCCAGCCGGCTGCTTCGAAGGCAGTATAGGGGCGGTCTTTTGGTCGGATGGGGAGCTGGTGGTAGGCGGATTTGAGGTCAACCGTGGAAAATACTCGGTATTGGGCGATCCGATTCACCATTAAATTAAAAAAATTAAGCATTGGTAACAATTCATCATAATTACTTAATTATAATTTAGAGGGGTATCTAAGCCAGAGATCGGAGAGTACTATATTTAGCTTTCACATTTATAGTAGAAATCTAGTGCTAGGAAACAGATAGTTAACAGTAACTATTTTTTAAAAAATTTAACTTTTAACTTTAATTTACTAATTAATTGACGCAATGTCAGTTAGAGGGGTGCAGTGCTCTGACTGTGAGATGTGGCAGGTCCGGGAGGCTTCCAGCGTCCCGGATGGCTTCATCTGCAGAAAGTGCACCCAACTGGAGCTCCTCACAGACCGCATGGTTCGGTTGGAGCAGCAATTGGATGCACTTAAGAGCATGCAGGTGGCGGAAAGCTTCATAGATAACAGTTATATAAATGTGGTCACACCCAAGGTGCAAGCAGAGAAATGGATGACCACCAGAAAGGGAAGGCAGTCAGTGCAGGAATCCCCTGTGGTTGTCCCCCTCTCAAACAGGGATACCCCTTTGGGTACTGTCGGGGGGGATAGCCTATCAGGGGAAAACAGCAGCAGCCAGGGCAGTGGCACCATGGCTGGCTCTGATGTTCAGAAGGGAGGGTCAAAGCGCAGAAGAGCAATAGTAATAGGGGACTCTATAGTCAGGGGCACAGATAGGCGCTTCTGTGGACGTGAAAGAGACTCCAGGATGGTATGTTGCCTCCCTGGTGCCAGGGTCCAGGATGTCTCCGAACGGGTAGAGGGCATCCTGAAGGGGGAGGTCAAACAGGCAGAGGTCGTTGTACATATTGGTACTAACGACATAGGCAGGAAGGGGCATGAGGTCCTGCAGCAGGAGTTCAGGGAGCTAGGCAGAAAGTTAAAAGACAGGACCTCTAGGGTTGTAATCTCGGGATTACTCCCTGTGCCACGTGCCAGTGAGGCTAGAAATAGGAAGATAGAGCAGCTACACACGTGGCTAAACAGCTGGTGTAGGAGGGAGGGTTTCCGTTATCTGGACCACTGGGAGCTCTTCCGGGGCAGCTGTGATCTATATAAGAAGGACGGATTGCATCTAAACTGGAGAGGCATAAATATCCTGGCCGCGAGGTTTGCTAGTGTCACACGGGAGGGTTTAAACTAGTATGGCAGGGGGGTGGGCACGGGAGCAATAGGTCAAAAGGTGAGAGCATTGAGGGAGAACTAGGGAATAGGGACAGTGTGGCTCTGAGGCAGAGCAGACAGGGAGAAGTTGCTGAACACAGCGGGTCTGGTGGCCTGAAGTGCATATGTTTTAATGCAAGAAGTATTACGGAAGGCAGATGAACTTCGAGCTTGGATTAGTACTTGGAACTATGATGTTGTTGCCATTACAGAGACCTGGTTGAGGGAAGGGCAGGATTGGCAGCTAAACGTTCCAGGATTTAGATGTTTCAGGTGAGATAGAGGGGGATGTAAAAGGGGTGGCGGAGTTGCGCTACTGGTTAGGGAGGATATCACAGCTGTACTATGGGAGGACACCTCAGAGGGCAGTGAGGCTATATGGGTAGAGATCAGGAATAAGAAGGGTGCAGTCACAATGTTGGGGGTTTACTGCAGGCCTCCCAACAGCCAGTGGGAGATAGAAGAGCAGAAAGGTAGACAGATTTTGGAAAAGAGTAAAAACAACAGGGTTGTGGCGATGGGAGACTTCAACATCGCCAATATTGACTGGGACCCACTAAGGGGCTTAGATGGGGCAGAGTTTGTAAGGAGCATCCAGGAGGGCTTCTTAAAACAATATGTAGACAGTCCAACTAGGGAAGGGGCGGTACTGGACCTGGTATTGGGGAATGAGCCCGGCCAGGTGGTAGAAGTTTCAGTAGGGGAGCATTTCGGGAACAGTGACCACAATTCAGTAAGTTTTAAAGTGCTGGTGGACAAGGAAAAGAGTGGTCCTAGGGTGAATGTGCTAAATTGGGGGAAGGCTAATTATAACAATATTAGGCGGGAACTGAAGAACCTAGATTGGGGGCGAATGTTTGAGGGCAAATCAACATCTGACATGTGGGAGGCTTTCAAGTGTCAGTTGAACGGAATTCAGGACCGGCATGTTCCTGTGAGGAAGAAGGATAAATACGGCAATTTTCGGGAACCTTGGGAAACGAGAGATATTGTAGGCCTCGTCAAAAAGAAAAAGGAGGCATTTGTCAGGGCTAAAAGGCTGGGAACAGACAAAGCCTACGTGGAATATAAGGAAAGTAGGTAGGAACTTAAGCAAGGAGTCAGGAGGGCTAGAAGGGGTCACGAAAAGTCATTGGCAAATAGAGTTAAGGAAAATCCCAAGGCTTTTTACACGTACATAAAAAGCAAGAGGGTAGCCAGGGAAAGGGTTGGCCCACTGAAGGATAGGCAAGGGAATCTATGTGTGGAGCCAGAGGAAATGGGCGAGGTACTAAATGAATACTTTGCATCAGTATTCACCAAAGAGAAGGAATTGGTAGATATTGAGTCTGGAGAAGGATGTGTAGATCGCCTGGGTCACATTGAGATCCAAAAAGATGAGGTGTTGGGCGTCTTAAAAAATATTAAGGTAGATAAGTCCCCAGGGCCTGATGGGATCTACCCCAGAATACTGAAGGAGGCTGGAGAGGAAATTGCTGAGGCCTTGACAGAAATCTTTGGATCCTCACTGTCTTCAGGTGATGTCCCGGAGAATAGCCATGTTGTTCCTCTGTTTAAGAAGGTTAGCAAGGATAATCCCGGGAACTACAGGCCGGTGAGCCTTACTTCAGTGGTAGGGAAATTACTGGAGAGAATTCTTCGAGACAGGATCTACTCCCATTTGGAAGCAAATGGACGTATTAGTGAGAGGCAGCATGGTTTTGTGAAGGGGCGGTCGTGTCTCACTAACTTGATAGAGTTTTGCGAGGAGGTCACAAAGATGATTGATGCAGGTAGAGCAGTGGATGTTGTCTATATGGACTTCAGTAAGGCCTTTGACAAGGTCTTAGGTAGACAAGTACAAAAGGTGAAGTCATACGGATCAGGGGTGAGCTGGCAAGTTGGAGACTGAACTTGCTAGGTCATAGAAGGCAGAGAGTAGCAATGGAAGGATGCTTTTCTAATTGGAGGGCTGTGACCAGTGGTGTTCCGCAGGGATCAGTGCTGGGACCTTTGCTCTTTGTCGTATATATAAATGATTTGGAGGAAAATGTAACTGTGTGGTGTTGGGTGCTCTGGTGCACAGATGAGCCAACACAGTTGTATGTGGTACAACTCTATTTTTATTTTAACTCTTATAATACAGTTCGTTCTGGATACTCTGCACGTGCTGTCTCCCTGAGTGTGTCGTGTAGTAGGTCTGTCCTGGTCCTCCTCTGCAGCTAATACTGACCACCGGGGGTCGTGTCTGTGCTTTTATATCTTTCTGTCATTGGTTGTGGTGTTGTGTGTTCTGATTTGTCTGTTGGTGTGTCTATCATGATGTGTGTGTTTGAATATCATGACATCCCCCCTTTTTACAAAGATATGTGCCTACGTGGTTATAAATATAATTGTGTCGTGAGTGCATCTAAGAGTGTGTGTGTGTGTTGTGTACAGCGTGTGTATATGACGTAACTATTTACATGGGGCGATGTCGGGTGCGTCACACTAACAAGGTTGTACCATAACAAAACATGGATGCGAGAGAAAAAAAAAACTTGAACAGTGGTCCGGTCAGACGATATCTGGAACAATAAACAACAACAGGTTATAATACAGAAGTGTTTGACTTTTTGAACATATGAACAGCGTTATAAGTCCAGTCTAATGGGTGACCACCTCAAGAATGGGCTGGTCCTCAAGCCGGTTCAGCTGTGGAGATTTGGGGTCACACTGGTTCACCTTGGACTGTTGGAGGTGATGCTGTTGCCGAAGTCTCTACTTTACCATTTCTTGTACTTCGTGCAGTGCTTGGTTTTTTTCATTCGTGCAAATATAACATTCAACATCTTTGTTAGTGTTGCCTTGGCTGTGGTTTGGTTCTGGTGGCGATGGAAGGGGCATGATCCGTGGCATCTCCACGAAGTCATCCTTGGGAACCAGTGGAGGATCCGGCGTGTGCGTACGGTTCAGTTGCGAGCGTGGAAGGCGGCGCAAAGCTCGCTGATTGCGCCTACGCACCAATCCATCCGCCCTGCATGCCAGGAACAAGGTGGAGTCTTTTTTTCTTTTTATGTTTGTGGTGGACGGCATCTTGTAGCCGATGGGTCGTTGCCATCGAAGTAGCACCATCACTAATATCATGCAAGGCGATGACTGTGCCAGATGTGGAAGTTGGCCGAGACCGTGCACGCTGGTTCCGGCCACCTGCTGTGCCGGAAGGGCGACTCCGCAGAGAAACGTCGAAGCATGTCGCCTTGGAGAGAGAATTGTTGCTCGCATCAACGTCTGGCGATGGCGCGAATTGGTGTGTCCATCTTGGACCGCCGGTGCTGGTTGCCACTGCTGACCCACTGGGACTGCCACGCGACCCATTCCCTGTCGCCGTGGCATCCGCCGTCACCCTGAGCGTGCCATCACCGAGGCCGCGACACCGCCCGTCCGGAGCAAGGTCTGGCGTGCGCGAATCAGAGTCGGCGCTTGGCTGCTCCCCATCTGGAGTCCGGTCTGCCTTCCGTCGATGCCCCCCGTCCGGAGTCCCAACAGGTTCACTGGAGGCAGCCGAGATTCCCTGAAGCTGCACTTCTGGAGTCGGAACATGCAGGAATGCACCAACCAGTGGAGAGGCTCGAGCCATCGAGGGTGGAAGCGGTGCGCCGCCACCGCAGTCGTCAGTGGTCCCACCGTGATCGTCGAGTGCCTCGGTACGCACTAGGCGAGGTCTGTCACCTTGCACCTTTTGCATGGGAAGTGGGATGCTGTCGTCACTCGTCTCACATCCCGTGGATAGATCCTCATTCGCAGCTTGCTGTTCACTAGGGTTGGGTAAATTGTCAGAGTTTTCATCTGGTGGTGCACACCATGTCGGTGGACTGTCATTGTCTTGCCGTTGTCCTTCATTTGGGCTTTTCTTCTTTGGAATTTTAAATCTTCCCCCAGACATTGCAGAACCTTGTTTATTACCCCCAAATTCTCCCATATGTATGGTCTCGAATATAGGATCCAATGTTTCTATCGACATTGTACTATTTTCCAAAGAACATTCCGTTTCACTTTTCTTCTCAGGTACCTCATATGTATCTTTGTCTAATGTACATGCCTTCATGGTCTCTGGGTCTGATTTTGCTGGGACTGGCATGGTCACAGTCTCTCTTTTACTGTTCTCAATTGCCCACATTATACTCCCCATACATAACTGCTTAATCACTGGGGTTAGTGTGGTACAATGGATAATCGGGTCGGCCTTATCTGCATCTTCACCATTAGTGGAAAGCACACTTGGTTCACGTGAAACTGCTGTGGGTTTTAAATTCGTTATCTGGCTACTCGATGTCGGTGTCCTCAGGATTCTTGCTCCAATGTTCTGCTCATTTATCAGTGGAGTGTGTATAGGTTCAATGCAATTAATGTTCCCCTCAAGGTTTGAAGAGTCATTACTGACTAACTGCTGGTCTCCGAAGTTGGGACTTTGCGGCGTTGTGTTGAAGGGAGACATTTGTCCCTGCTGTAGATATGATTCAGGTTGTGTTATTTCCATTACCTGAGGATCAATGTCTTGTCCATTTTCTCGATCCGTACTAAAACACTGGCAATTCTCAGTCTGCTCCTTGCAAGTTAAACATTCAATTAATTTCTTTAGCAAATCCTCAGCATCCTTCTGTGGCCGTGCAGCATTATTAATCTCTGTTCGGCTATAATGATCCTGAAGGTCAGCGCATAAGCCTTTTTTCTTCGGGCATGGACGAGGCGATTCCTTTGGCTTGTCTTCAGTTGGGCTTGAACAGTCTTCAGCGCTGTGCCCTTCATTGTAGCATGAGAGACCGTCATGGTCATGCTGCTGTGTAGTGGAGCATGGTAGGCTGTTATAGCCTTCTTGCTGTTCACGTGAGCATGGCAGACTTGCATCATCTGCCGCTGGTTGGTCAGGAGAGGTTGCTAGACCCTCATGGTCTTGTTCCTGCAAGGACTGCACATTGGAGTCTTGCGTTGCTTCTATCGTGGAGGCTGTCCACGAGCTCTCTGTGGAGGCTTGTGACACTGGAGTCACTTCTTGTTCGTGCAAGGACTGCGCTCTGGAGTCTTGCGTTGCTTCTATCGTGGAGGCTGTCCACGAGCTCTCTGTGGAGGCTTGTGACACTGGAGTCACTTCTTGTTCGTGCAAGGACTGCGCTCTGGAGTCTTGCGTTTCTGCAATTGTGGAGTCTGTCCACGAGCTTGCTGTGGAGGCTTGTGACACTGGAGTCACTTCTGGTTCATGCGAGGACTGCGCTCTGGAGTCTTGCATGTCTTCTTTCATAGAGTCGGGAACGTTGAGCGGGACGTGGACCACGCTCTGTGTGGCAGCAGGGCGCTCTCCGTGTGCTTGCAGCGCTCCCTGTCTGTTAATGTCAGGCTGCAGCATCATCCGGTACTGATAAGTTGGGACGTCATATCTGCTGGATTGAAGATCCTCAAATCCGAAAAATGAATCCGCATCTGCGTCGGATTCAATGTGGGGGCGGCCAATGTGCAACACGAAAGGTTCGTCCGAGTCATAGTCGTATAGGACCACGGAGCTATCATTGGGCTCGCGAGGTCCGGAAACACTGTAAAGATCATCATCGAAGTATTCAAGGTCGGAATCATCGGCTTGTGCATAGGTAACTGCTTGTCGGAGGGTTCTTCGGAGGTCAAATTCATCTCCTGGGTCAATTTGCGGCAATGTGCTGTCATTCCAGGTGAGGGAAGGTTGTTTTACAGCTTTAACAGATTTTTGTTTTTTTGATTTGGGACGTTTCCCATTTAAATTGGATTTGGGACGTTTCCCCTTTAAATTGGTGCAGTCTGGGGCCTCTGACATCCTGACGCTCGGTATGTAGCACGTAGGAAGCGACTGCGCATGCTCAGATCGCTGTTCCTTTACCGATGGCCGTTTTCTTGACTGCG
The DNA here is from genome assembly GCF_047496885.1 of Scyliorhinus torazame. Taxonomy (NCBI): domain Eukaryota; kingdom Metazoa; phylum Chordata; class Chondrichthyes; order Carcharhiniformes; family Scyliorhinidae; genus Scyliorhinus; species Scyliorhinus torazame. The sequence goes on from NC_092709.1 coordinate 329,774,931, forward strand.
CATGCGCAGCATCTCGCGCATGCGCAAACAAAACTTCCGGTTCTGCGCACTGCTCGCGCAACTGTGCTAGCGTGATACCTTTAGCAAGATGGCCGCCGACCTCGACCCAGCCCTCTCTCAGGCCCGGGATTTCGGCCTCTGGGAATTCGGGCTCCGGGATCCCAGCCACGAGGTGAGTACTGCAGCTTTTCTTACCTTTACTTGCCGATTGGATTGCGTTTTCTTCACAGTACTTGGAGAATTTGTCCAGGACTGCCTGGTAATCGTACCTTTGCTGCCTCCTGAAGAACCTGAACCTTGTGAATATTTCTCTTGCCCTTGCACCGGCGATGGTGAGGAGAAATTCAATTTTTTCGCTATCATCCAGGTCTTGGAGTTCAGCTGCCACCAGGAACAATTCGAACACTTGCCGGAATCGCCGCCAGTTTTCGCGGAGATCGCCGTGGCACTGGAGCGGCTGCGGAACCGGGAGCTCTATCATTTTGCCTGGGCACTGCTGGTTGTCTCTGTACACTGAGGTATGCCGGCAGGTATCGATCCACTCCTGTACCATGTGGTGTTGGGTGCTCTGGTGCACAGATGAACCAACACAGTTGTATGTGGTACAACTCTATTTTTATTTTAACTCTTATAATACAGTTCGTTCTGGATACTCTGCACGTGCTGTCTCCCTGAGTGTGTCGTGTAGTAGGTCTGTCCTGGTCCTCCTCTGCAGCTAATACTGACCACCGGGGGTCGTGTCTGTGCTTTTATATCTTTCTGTCATTGGTTGTGGTGTTGTGTGTTCTGGTTTGTCTGTTGGTGTGTCTATCATGATGTGTGTGTTTGAATATCATGACAGTCTGATTAGTAAGTTTGCAGACGACACAAAGGTTAGTGGAATTGCGGATAGCGATGAGGACTGTCAGAGGATACAGCAGGATTTAGATTGTTTGGAGACTTGGGCGGAGAGATGGCAGATGGAGTTTAATCTGGACAAATGTGAGGTATTGCATTTTGGAAGGTCTAATGCAGGTAGGGAATATACGGTGAATGGTAGAACCCTCAAGAGTATTGAAAGTCAGAGAGATCTAGGAGTACAGGTCCACAGGTCACTGAAAGGGGCAACACAGGTGGAGAAGGTAGTCAAGAAGGCATACGGCATGCTTGCCTTCATTGGCCGGGGCAATGAGTATAAGAATTGGCAAGTCATGTTGCAGCTGTATAGAATCTTAGTTCGGCCACACTTGGAGTATAGTGTTCAATTCTGGTCGCCACACTACCAGAAGGATGTGGAGGCTTTAGAGAGGGTGCAGAAGACATTTACCAGAATGTTGCCCGGTATGGAGGGCATTAGCTATGAGGAGCAGTTGAATAAACTCGGTTTGTTCTCACTGGAACGACGGAGGTTGAGGGGCGACCTGATAGAGGTCTACAAAATTATGAGGGGCATAGACAGAGTGGATAGTCAGAGGCTTGTCCCCAGGGTAGAGGGGTCAATTACTAGGGGGTATAGGTTTAAGGTGAGAGGGGCAAGATTTAGAGTAGATGTACGAGGCAAGATTTTTCCACAGAAGGTAGTGAGTGCCTGGAACCCGCTACCGGAGGAGGTGGTGGAAGCAGGGTGGATAGTGACATTTAAGGGGCATCTTGACAAATACATGAATAGGATGGGAATAGAGGGAAACGGACCCATGAAGTGTAGAGGATTGTAGTTTAGTCGGGCAGCATGGTCGGCACAGGCTTGGAGGGCCGAAGGGCCTGTTCCTGTGCTGTACATTTCTTTGTTCTTTGTTCTTTGTATTTCTGCGATGCGGGGAAGGAGGTACGCATCAAGATGCGTGAATCAGTTTATGGTCTAGCTATAATCCACGACCATCTGTTTTTTATCCCCGGACCGGACTACCACCACTTGTGCTCTCCAAGGGCTGTTGCTAGCCTCGATGACCCCCTCTCCCAATAAACGCTGGACCTCTGACTTGATAAAAGTCGTATCTTGGGCACTGTAGCACCGGATCCTGGTGGCGACTGGCTTATAGTCGGGTGTGAGGTTCGCGTATAGCGAGGGGGGTGCGACTTTCAGTGTCGCAAGGCAGCATACCGTGAGGGGGGGGCAAGGGTCCGCCGAACTTCAGTGTCAGGCTTCGGTGGCTGCACTGGAAATCAAGTCCGAGTAGCAGGGGGGCGCAGAGGTGGGGAAGGATATAAAATTTGAAACGGGTGTACTTGGTGCCCTGGATCGAGAGATCTGCAATACAGTACCCCTTGATTTGTACCGAGTGGGACCGGATGCGAGGGCTAAGGTTTGGGATGCGGGATGGGTGAGCAGGGAGCAGCGCCTTACCGTTTCAGGGTGGATAAAGCTCTCCGTGCTCCCGGAGTCGAAGAGGCATGCAGTGTCACGCCCGTTGACCTGGACCTGCATCATAGAGTTCTGCAAGTGTTTTGGCTGAGTTTGGTCGAGGGTGATCGCGCCCACTCGCGGGTACTTGGAGTCCTCAGCCGAGTCGGACTCGTAAAATGGCCGCCGTCGGCTACGCGTGTCGGGTCGAGAAGCTGGCCGCCGACAAGATGGCCGCCCCCATGATTCGCACAAGGCGGATGACGCGTCAGAAGGGGGCGTGTTGGGTCGGTGCGCAGCCGCATTGCGAGGCCTGCGGGCCTGAGAGCCTGATTTTCGGGCCGACTGTTCTTTGTTCTTCTGGCCCCTGGGTCTGGCCAGGCAGACCCTCGCAAAATGCCGCTTCTTCCCGCAGTCACTGCAGATCGCGGAGCGGGCTGGGCAGCGTAAGCGTGGGTGCTGGCCCTGTCCACAGAAGTAGCACAGTGTGCCCCCATGATGAGCAGGTCGCCGCGTTGTGCAGGCCTGTAATATGGCTGAGTCTGAGGAAGTCCGGGGGGGCTCGCAGAGTCTGCGGGGTACGTACCCAAGTTATGTTGGGCCACCTCCAGTGAGGAGGCGAGCGTTAGCGTCTCCTGGAGGTCTTTTGCCCCATTTTCGAGCACCCGCTGCCGGATGTAGGTCGAGCGGATGCTGGACACGAAAGCGTCTCTGATGTGTAGGTTCATATGGACCTCCCCTGTCACATCCTGGTGGTCACAGTCCCTGGCAAGCGCGGTGAGTTTCTCGACGAATTCGTCCAGCGATTCCTCCGAGCGCTGCTGGCAGGTAGAGAGCAGGTGCCTGGCATGCACCTCGTTGATAGGCTTGACGAACCGCTTGCGGAGTAGCTCGACCGCCTCTTAATAAGTCGTCGCCTTTTCGAGCGTGGCGGATATTCTGTGACTCACCCGGGCGTGGAGTGGGCGCAGCTTGCGTGGCCCCAGGATGGGGAGTCCAGGTAGGTCTCGAAGCATCGGAGCCAGTATTTAAAAGTTTCCTTTGCCTTCGGTGTCCGTGCTTCCAGGTTGAGCTTCTCGGATTTTAGGCCTGCGTCCATCCTGCTGTAATTTAGTTTATTAAATTGTGGTACCCTCAATAATGACGCTTAGAGTGTGAACAGTAAAGAAGGCTTTAATAAACTAAGAACTAGACTAGAGCTGAGACGTGTGCTAACTGCTGCACTGCCCACAAGGCGGCTCCTTATATACGGCTCCCAGATTGGCAGAGCCGGAGGCGGAGTTCCCCAGGGTTCCAAGCCCGGTCTTAAAGGGGGCATCACCTCACATGATGACAAGGGTACAGTGTAACAGTCACCGTTCATCACAGGTATATAAGATGATAAAAGGTATTGACAAAGTAGATGTAGAGTGGGTGCTTTCTCTTGTGGGGAATCGAGAACGAGAGGCCATCGAGGCTCACGACGGGGCGAAACGGCCCCTCTCCCGACCGATTCAGGCCCTGACAATGGGCTAGGATCGGGGCCGCGTCATCTACACACGCCAGGCCTTGTCGCCCACGTAAAGGCGGCGCCGTATAGATGACGCGGCCGGCGCCGCATAACTGGTGTCATCCGCGCAACCCGCGCATGCGTGGTTGCCGTCCTCTCTAAGTCTGCCCCGCAAGAAGATGGCGGACGGATCTTACGGGGCCGCGGAAGGAAGGAGGTCCTCCTTCAGAGAGGACAGCCTGACGATCGGTGGGCACCGATCGTGGGCCACCCCACATTTGAGGTACCCCCGGTGCAGGATCCCCCCTCCCCCCCACGCAGACCGCCCCCCCCCAGCGTTCACGCACCCTTCACGACGGCAGCGACCAGGTGTGGACGGCGCCGGGGGGGGAACCCGCCGATTTGGCCTGGCCACTCGGCCCATCCGGGCCTGAGAATAGCGGGGGTGCCGGAGAATCGCCATTTTGGGTGTCTCCGATGATTCTCCGGCCTGCGGCCCGCGGAACTCGACGGGGCCATTCCCGCCACTTGGGAGAATCGCGGGAGGGCGTCGGACCGGCGTCCCGGGAAATTTTGGCGGCCCAGGCGATTCTCCCAACCGGCACGGGAGTGGAGAATCTCGCCCCCTAGTTTTTAGGATCAGGGGTAGCAGATTTAAAACAGAGATGACGAGAAATTACTTCGCTCAAAGGGTCATGAATCTGTGGAATTCACTTACCCCAGAGTGCAGTGGATGCCAGGACATTAAGTAAATTTAAGGGGGAGATAGACAGGTTTTTAATCAGTAATGGGTTGAAGGGATATGGAGATCGGGCAGGAAAGTGCAGTTGAGTACGAGAGGAGATCGGCCATGATCATATTGAATGCTGGAGCAGGCTCGAGGGGCTGAATTACCAACTCCTGCTCCGAGTTCTTATGTTCTTATAAATATGTGCAGAAAGGGGAGAATTTTTGCCGAAGCTTTACGTCTTACACTCAACAGGGCAAATACCAAATTTCAAATGACCACAACAATTTGAGGCAGGCGACTGTTCTTCTCTTCTATATATTGTTGTGATCATCTGAACGTTGCCATTCTAGCATCGGTCCTGCTGCGTGCAAGACAGAGGGGTGGATTCTTCATTGCCTGATGCTGGTACCAGGATTCCTAACTGGACAGAGAATGGCAGGTCGCTGAAAAACAGACACATTGCAGTCCATGCTCCCCCGTCGCGGGCTACCCCATTCCGCCCTCCCCCCCCCCCCCCCCCGCCCCTCCGCGCCGGTGGGAAAATTGCAAATTCAGATTTAGCATCTAACAGGCGTGAAGCTCGATTCTCCCACCCTCCCCGTGGTGCTCCTGCTCCGACCCCCACTGCGGGAAATCTATCAGGCGGACTTTGGGGCGAGGTTGACCAAGCGCAGTCCTGGTTTGGCGGGGCGCCAAGGGGAGGTCAAGGGGGTCAGGGCACTGATCATGTGCCCCTCTGCCACTGGCAGGCTGCAGAAGGGTGACCCCCAAGGGTGCTGGGGGTTGGGTGGACTCGGGCTGTGGGCTGACACCGGCTCCCCTCATCCCAGCATGGGGGTCCCGTATCTGGTATGCACCTTTCAGCCCTGTGGAACCTGAAGATCACCTTTGCCATGGTGATTTCAGGCAGCCCTCTGTTCAACAGCATCTTCCTGGTCAGACTCTTCAAACTCTAAAGTGGCCCCCACAACCTGAATTGCTCCGCCTAACAGCTGATGAGAGAAGAATCAATACAGAAAAACTATCCCTTTCCTCGCATCTGCTCACTCAGACAAAGACTTCCACGAAAGCCCACAACACTTGAAAAAGCTTCAAATCCCCTGACAGACTGTAAAATGCACACCGTCCATTGAATTTCACAGAGCAATACCTCATTAGCCTGTGATTGTAGTGGTTGGAGGTCAAAATTGGCTGTAGCGTTGGAGGTCAATCACCTCAGTACCAGGACAGCACTGCAGGAGTTCTTCAAGATAGTACCCTCGGGTCAACTATCTTCAGTTGCTTCATCAAGCCCTTCATTTTAAAAAATAAATTTAGAGTACCCACTTCTGTTTTTGATCCAATTAAGGGGAAATTTAGAATGGCCAATTCACCTACCCTGCACATCTTTTTCGGTTGTGCGGGTGAGGCCCATGCAGACACGAGGGGAATGTTCAAACTCCACACGGACTCTGTCCCGGGGCCAGGATCGAACCTCCATCAAAACACTTCATTATGATCGATGTCAAGGCCACCATATGGGAGTCGTTGAGACATGTTGCCTGGTTCCTCTTTGGCATCAATATGATGGTGGTCTTCTTGAAGCAGGTGGGAATCTCAGAATGGAGTCGGGAGAGGTTGAAGATGTCCACCCCTCAGTTGGTCCGCACGGGATCTGAGTGCGTGACCAGGAACTCCGTCAGGACCCATTGCTTTCCATAGGTTCACTTTCAAGAAGGCCGATCTGACTTCAGAGGTTGTGACGGTGGTGTGGTAGTACCAGGTACTGCGGTACCTGAGAGGTGGATGACCATTGGTTAGACCCAGGAGTCTACCATTGGCTGATGTACATAGCTCCGCCCTGAGAGGTGGAGTATAAGAACCGATGCCGTCCCAGCAGCCTTCACTTTCTGTATCGAAGCTGCTGGGGAACAGTTCTAGCTGATTAAAGCCGATTAGTTATGACTCACCTTGTCTCGAGAGTAATTGATTGCGCATCAATTTAATCTGCTACAACTTCAGTTGAAAGGATGGATCTCCGTATCAAACCGGAGTGCCTTCAGCTCAGCCCCCACGCGGACAACTCTGCTGCTATCTTCAAACATTGGCTGGCGTGCTTTAAGGGCTACCTCGACACGACCGCCGACACCCCCACGGAAAGACAAAAGATGCACCTTCTACGCTCACGGGTCAGACCTGGGATCTACCCTCTTATCGAGGAGGAGGCGAATTATGCTGCCGCGATCGAGCTGCTAGAAGGACATTATATACGCCCTGTGAACCAAGTCTACGCTCGTCACCTGCTGGCAACTCGGAGGCAAAGAAGATGGAAGACTTCTACCGGGCGCTGCTGGTGCTGGGCCGAAACTGTGGCTGCCCGCCGGTTTCGGGGAACGATCACACGGAACTTTTGATCAGGGATGCTTTCTGCTGAAGGCTCCTAGAAATGGACACTCTGGGGCTTGCAGAGGCACGGGCCCTGGCGGGGTCCATGGACGTTGCATATAAAAACGCGCTGTCCTTTGCTCCCAATCGCGCGGCGGCCCCCTGGGCTGCGTGGCACCCCGTGGCGGCAGCCCCTCACACCTTTCCCCTGACCCCGCAAGCCTGCGCGGCGAGACGGCCCGCTAACGCCGCCGGACACCGCTGTTTTTTCTGCGGGCGGGCGAATCATCCCCGCCCGCGCTGTCCGGCTCGCACCGCCATCTGCAAAAGGTGCGGCAAGAAGGGCCACTATGTGGGGGTCTGCCAGGCCCGCGTCGTGGCCACGGTCTCCAGCGACTATCGGCAACCCCCCTTTCAGGCCCCGACCACCCAGCGCTCACCGCGACCCCCCTATCCTAAGGCCACGTGCGACCCGTGGGCGTGGCCAATTTGCCCCCCGGACACCACGCTGGACGGGTGGGCGCCGCCATTCTGTCCCTCGCCGCCGCCGTCTTCTTCATCCCCGGACACCATGGGCGACCCATGGGTGACGCCATCTTCGATGGGGCCCCAGGCCCCAAATTCGGCGGCCCTATACCCCCCCTTACTGTCTGCGGCCTCGCGACCCTTAAGGTCGAACCCACCTTCCCTGTTTGCAAACCTCACCCCAGATTGCAAACCCGTCGCCAACAGGAGCAGACGGTACAGTGCCCAGGACCGGACCTTTATCAGGTCGGAGGTCCAAAGGCTGCTGAGGGAAGGGGTCATCGAAGCGAGCAACAGTCCCTGCAGAGCCCAAGTAGTGGTGGTAAAGACCGGGGAGAAACATAGGATGGTCATTGACTACAGCCAGACCATCAACAGGTTCACGCAGCTGGATGCGTACCCTCTCCCCCGTATAGCCGACCTGGTGAACAGGATTGCGCAATACAAGGTTTTCTCCACGGTAGATCTCAAGTCTGCCTACCACCAGCTACCCCTCCGTAATGGTGACCGCCAGTACACTACCTTCGAAGCAGACGGGCGGCTCTATCACTTTTTAAGGGTTCCCTTCGGTATCACGAACAAAGTCTCGCTCTTCCAACGAGAGATGGGCCGAATGGTTGACCGGTACGGCTTACGCGGAATGTTCCCGTATCTGGATAAAGTCACCATCTGCAGCCACGACCAGCAGGACCACGACACCAACCTCCGAAAATTCCTCCAGACCGCGAAAATCCTTAATCTGACATACAATAAGGATAAATGCGTGTTTAGCACCGACCATCTAGCCATTCTAGGCTACGTAGTGCGAAGTGGAGTCATAGGCCCAGACCCTGAGCGCATGCGTCCCCTCATGGAGTTCCCCCTCCCTCACTGCCCCAAGGCCCTAAAGCGCTGCCTCGGGTTCTTCAGCTATTATGCACAATGGGCCCCCAATTACGCAGACAAGGCTCGACCACTGATCTAGTCCACAACCTTCCACCTGTCGACGGAGGCCCGCCAGGCCTTCTGCCGCATCAAAGCAGACATTGCAAAAGCCACGATGCGCGCCATCGACGAGTCCCTCCCCATCCAGGTCGAGAGCGATGCGTCCGACGTAGCTCTAGCGGCCACCCTCAACCAAGCGGGCAGGCCTGTGGCTTTCTTCTCCCGCACTCTCCACGCTTCCGAAATTCGCCACTCCTCGGTCGAAAAGGAGGCCCAGGCCATAGTAGGAGCTGTGCGACATTGGAGGCATTACCTGGCTGGCAGGAGATTCACTCTCCTCACGGACCAATGGTCGGTTGCCTTCATGTTCGATAATGCGCAGCGGGGCAAGATTAAGAACGACAAGATCTTGCGGTGGAGGATAGAACTCTCCACCTACAATTACGAGATCTTGTACTGCCCGGGGAAGCTGAACGAGCCTCCTGATGCCCTGTCCCGCGGCACTTGTGCCACCGCACAAGTGGACCGCCTCCGATCCCTCCACGAGGACCTCTGCCACCCGGGGGTCACTTGTTTCTTTCATTTCATCAAGACCCACAACCTGCCCTACTCCATTGAGGAGGTCAGGACAGTCACCAGGGACTGCCAAATCTGCGCTGAGTGCAAACCGCACTTCTACCGACCAGAGAGGGCGCACCTGATAAAGGCTTCCCGTCCCTTTGAACGCCTCAGCATGGATTTCAAAGGCCCCCTCCCCTCCACCGACCGCAACACGTATTTCCTTTACATGATTGATGAGTACTCCCGGTTCCCATTCGCCATCCCCTGCCCAGACATGACCACATCCACCGTCATCAAGGCCCTCCAGGGTATCTTTACACTGTTCGGTTTCCCCGCATACATTCACAGTGATAGGGGGTCCTCCTTTATGAGTGACGAATTGCGTCAATTCCTGCTCAGCAAGGGCATCGCCTCAAGCAGGACGACAAGTTCCAGCCCCCGGGAAATGGGCAGGTAGAAAGGGAGAACGGAACAGTCTGGAAGACCGTCCTGCTGGCCCTACGGTCCAGGAATCTCCCAGTCTCCCGCTGGCAGGAAGTCCTCCCGGTGGCCCTCCACTCCATCCGGTCACTGCTCTGTACAACCATGAACCAGACACCTCACGAACGTCTCCTTGTTTTCCCCAGGAAGTCCTCCTCCGGGACCTCGCTCCCAACCTGGCTAGCGACACCCGGACCCATCCTGCTTCGGAAACATGTGAGGGCGCACAAGTCGGACCTGTTGGTCGAGAGGGTCCACCTGCTGCACGCCAACCCCCAGTACGCCTACGTAGCGTTCCCTGACGGCCGCCAAGACACGGTCTCCCTTCGGGACCTGGCGCCCGCCGGAGCCCCATGCGCACCCGCACCATTGTCCCCACACCCACCCTCCCCACAGCACCTAACTGGAGGGTCAGTACTCCCGCCGCCCCTGCCTAGGCCTGAACACACACCGACGCCCCCTGCAGGCGCCTTCCCCTCCTGTCCACCTTTCGCCCCAACAGCGCCGCCTAGGGGTGACGAAGCTGCCTGGGAGGACGACATCACGTTCCCGGAGTCGTAACCGCCGGGACCCCCATCAGAATCACCGCCGAAGCCCAGACGCTCCAGAAGGACGACCTGGCCACCCGATCGACTGATTGCTGCACCATGAACACTTTGTTATTACCTCGACATCACGGCACCTCCATACCTGGTCATACCATGCGAAAGGCGACCATTAACGCTGGCCATCACCCCACCGGGCTCTTTTTTAACAGGGGGTGAATGTGGTAATACCAGGTATTGCGGTACCTGAGAGGTGGATGACATTGGTTAGACCCAGGAGTCTACCATTGGCTGATGTACATAGCTCCGCCCTGAGAGGCGGAGTATAAGAACCGATGCCGTCCCAGCAGCCTTCACTTTCTGTATCGAAGCTGCTGGGGAATAGTTCTAGCAGATTAAAGCCTATCAGTTATGACTCACCTTGTCTTGAGAGTAATTGATTGCGCATCAGGTGGGTATGGGTGTGTCCAGGGCTGCTGGGGCAGTTGGCAACGGTTTGTTAGTTTCCTGCTCAAAACGAGCATAGAATGCATTGAGTTCATCGGGGAGGGGTGCGTTGTTTCCGGAGATTCTACTCGACTTTGCTTTGTAACCCGTTATATTGTTTAGGCCTTGCCACAACCGACGAGAGTCCATGACGTTAGTCTGTGACTCTAGCTTGGTCTGGTATTGTCTCTTGGCATCCCTGATGGCTTTGCGGAGGTTGTACCTGAATTTCTTGCATAGGTCAGGATCACCTGTCTTGGACGCCTCAGACCTGGCCTTCTGTAGTGAATGAAGCTCCCGTTAGACCATCGTTCCTAGTTGGGGAACGTACGTACTACCTTCTTTGGCACGCAATCTTCTACACACTTGCTGATGAAGTCTGTGATGGTGATGGAATACTCGTTTAGGTTGGCCGCTGAATTCTTGAATATGGACCAGTCCACTGATTCCAAGCAGTTGCGGGGGAGCTTTTCCGTTGCCTCGGACCAGTATTGCCCAGCATTGAATGACTTTCTTAACCGGATTCTCCCGCTTAAGTTTCTGCTTGCACGCCGGCAGAAGGAACACAGTCTTGCAGTCCGATTTTCCGAAAAGTGGTCGGGGGACGGAACGGTCGGCGCCCTTGATTTATGTGCAGCACTGATCGAGACTAATGGCACGCCTGGTGGGACAGATTTGTTGGTGGAATTTTGACAGTACACTCTTGAGGTTGGCCTGGTTGAAGTCCCCGGCCACGATGAACAAGGCCTCCGGGTGTTCTGTTTCATTGTTATTTATAGCGGTGTAAAATTTTCCCAGCGCCTTCTTCACTTCCGCCTGGGGTGGGATGTAGACTGCTGTAATGGCTGAAGTGAATTCCCATGGAAGATACCAAGGGTGGTACTTCACGGTCAGGTATTCCAGGTCCGGGGAGCAGTAGTTCGCTGCCAGGGTCGCCACATCCAAGCACCAGGAGGAGTTGATGAGGAGGCAAACCCCTCCACCTTTCGCCTTGCCCGATGCCGCCATGCCGTCCGCCCGGTGAATTGAGAAGCCTTCAGGTTGTATGGCACAGTCCGGTGAGGCAGGGGTGAGCCATGTCTCTGTGAAACAGAGCACACAGCAGTCTCTTACTTCCCTCTGAGAGGTAAGTCTGGCTTTAAGCTCATCCAGCTTGTTTTTGATAAATCTAAAATCAGTACAGTACTGGGGGAATGCTGCACTGCCAGATGTGTCGTCCTTTCAACCAAGACCTCATCTGCCTACATGGGTGAAGGTAAAGGATCCCAGAGCCTTATTTCAAAGAAGAGGAATGAAACTCTCTCTGGATTCCTGGCCAATATTTATCCCTCAATCAAGATCACAAATCACAGATAATCTGATCATTATCACGTTGCTCTTTGTGGGGGCTTGCTGTGCGTACTTTTACTGCTCTGTTTCCTATATTACAATAATGACCATTCTTCCAAAGTACTTCATTGGTTGTAAATCACCATGAGATGCTCAGTGGTCATGAAAGGTGATATATAAATGCAAGTCTCCCTTCCTTTCCTTCTGAGGCACTCCTTAAAAGTTATTTTCTGACCACGTTTGTGGTCACCTGTCTTATTATCTCCTGATGTGGTTCAGCACCCAATTATGTTTCATTATGCCCCCGTGAGAAGCTCTGAGATTGTATTCAAAGCACTTTATAAGTGCAAGTTGTTGCTGTAATGGTGCATACCACATGCCACAGTGGCACAAAAGGTTTCAACCGATGTGACCACAGGTGTTGCTGAGGTTATTCTCTGAGGTATTGGCAGGGCAGTGTGACCTTCCACTTCATTTTCTTTACGGCACCTCTGGAGACCTACACGAGGTGCCCGCACAGGAGAGTCCACATGTGGGGGCAGAATTGACGGTTGCATGATCGAGTTCTCTGCCTGGTCAAGGGAAGCAGTGTGGCGTTGTGAGCCTGCCTCAATTTGAATGGGGGAAAATTGGGTTAGTTTCTTTGCAGACCCGGTATCAATCACCCAATGTCCTGGTATTCACTGTCCCCAGGGGAGCCAGTGCACTAAGAAGGGGCCTTGTTTGCCTTGTAGAGGCACTTTGCAGAAACTCAGTTCCGAGGCCCTTACCAATTATTTGGACACCAGTATTTTGCGCTAGAAGCATGGAAATGAGCCTTAATACCAGGGGTGCCTCAGGCTTTCCCATTCATGTCCTCAGCCCCACGCTCAAAAATTGGGAATGTCCATAAAATCTACCCTTGGCTGTGAATGATGTTGTCACAGCTTTGTAACTAGGTGAAGAGCAACATGACCGAGTCTTGGGAGACTTCAGAGTTCAGGGTAGATCAAGTGGCGTTCCTCCATTTTCCACGCAAATCTTTCCAACCCAACCTGGGGTAGCGGGGGTTGGGGAGGGGGTTATACAAATGCAGAGTGCCAGCTTTAAGCGATGAGAGGCGATAATTAGAGATTTTAAAAAAGCAATGAAACAACTAACTTTCTTTTTCGACGCATCACAGACATCTCGGTGAAAGGATGCAACATTATTGCCACTATTTTGCCATTTGCTAGCAGTCCAGCATTGAAAAATGTGTGACTTTGTGGCACTTTGCTCTTTGCATGACAGATTGATAGCAAAACATTGACTGCGCACGGAAGTGATGATATAGTAACACCATTTTAATTATGTTGAATTAGCTATTAATTTTTATCAGACAGCAACAGGAACCAGCCAGCTGTCTCATATTATGATCATTGTCCCTTTCACTAGCTCATCGTCTCCCCAACTCATCCTTCCCTTCAGCCACTGGCTCCGTGCTCATGACCTTTCCGAAGTCACTGATTGAAAGAAGGAAAATAAAAGCGAATCGCCACACACAACTTCGGAATGTCCTAAACATTTTTCAACCAATGTATTGTGGGTCCATCTGCCTCTGAACCGGCCTTTAATGGTGTAGCACCGTCAATATGACGCAAGGCAGGTTGAGGTAATGTCAATTGAAGGCTTTATTAAGCAGAACTTTATCCCCAGCAGCGTGGTTACAGAATGCAGCTGCTGAGGGAAATGGAGGGAAAAACTGAGTTCTTATACCGGCATTTCTGGGTGGAGTCCAGTAGGTGGCAGATCCTATCAGGACCTGGCATCCCTCCACCAATAGCCTGTCGACACGTGGTGTACCGTATTACCCCTAATACATACCACCACATTCACCCCTTGTTGAAACAAAACCCGGCGGGATGGTGGTTCGCATGGTGGTAGGGGTTTACAGAGTCGGTACTGTGCCGTAACTTTGAACAAAACACAAAATTATCGCTTCAACTGGGCCAACGGGCCAAACAGGGTCGGCATGATGCCATAACTATAACAAGACACAACAACTGAAAACGTTGAGAGTTAAAGTGATTCGATGAGCCGGATGGGCGCCCTGGTCGTCCTTTCCGATCGTCTCGGGCGTGGTGGTGATGAAATTCAGCCTGGCCTCTCTTGTAATTGGGTAAACACCTGAAGGGAGCAAATTAGCAGAGCTGTGGGCAAAGGACGACAGAATGAGTCTGGCTAAATTGCTCTGTCACAAATCTGGCACAGAATCGACGGCTCAAATGGCCTCCAACTGTACAGTAGAACCTCTCGCTTCAGCCTGTGCCTGCAGGCTAGTGTTCAGCATTCCAAGGGCAGAACTCTGCATGAGAGAGTGCATGTTGGACACTTTTGGGGCCAGGGCTCCACCCTGCATGGTTTCTGGCCGGAAGGTGAACACTATGGGCTGGATTCTCCACAGACCCGTGCCAAAATCGCGTTCGGGGCGGGGGCGGAGACTCCGATTTCACGCCGAAATCGGGCCCGGCGCCAGTCCGGCGATTCTCCGGGACCCGAGAATCGGCTTGATCGCGGAGTACAGCGCGTGGCTGGGGGCCCATTGACAGAGGCCTGCCCATCGATCCTTCGCTCTGGAGCGGCCGAGTTCCCGATGGCGTGGTTCTAGCCACCTATTGCTGGTCGGGATGCCCGCCCTGGTGGGGTGATCGGATGCTCGGGCACGCAGCCGATCGGGGGGTCTAGTTTTTATGTCTGCCTCCATGGTCCGAATCTGCAATGGCGCTCAACGCGGCCGCTTGAGGCCGCCGCCGTGCAAATGCGCGGTCTCAAAACCAGAAGTGTGGGGGGGCCCCTATCCACAACTAAAGCTGCGTGATTTACTCTGGGTCCCTGCTCGCCCCCTTCAGGGCTGTGAATTAACTCCAATTATTCCCAGGAATCTCCAGAGTAAAACGCCAGCATTTTTACGCCGGCATGGGGACATAGACCCATTTTGGGAGATTTCATAATATGCACCCATGCACATCATGAGGTAAAAGCAGGCACTGACAGACACTCAGGTGAGCCAATCAACATACAGAACACCAGAGGTGGGGCTTCCAACTATAAAACACACGAGGCATCAGCACTCTGCCTCTTTCCACTGGTGACAACTGTAGTGACAGTCAGGGTGTATATATCAGTCAGCACCTTCTACGCGTGGCTCAGAGCTAGTCTTGTCTAGATAGTTAATGTTAGTTTACCTATAGTAGTAGAGAGTCAACCCACAGGCAGCTGTGAGCTTCGTTACTGAAGTTCAATAAATTTTATTGAACCAACACCTACGTTTGGTGTATGCTTGATCATTTCACTGCATTATGTAGCAGTCCGTGTTACCCCAGGGTGAATAACACGACGGGAGAAACCAGCTCTATATGTGGGATGGAAATCTATGCGAACCATGAATCAAGCGGGCCAGCTTTCATGCTTGGGATTCTCGATACGTGTGAAGCTCTACACTGAAGAACGCTAAATTGTGAAGTTCACCCTTGATGCCTCCAATGTCTCTTACAGTTTTCAAAAGATAATGACTTATTTGAGATTTTTGACGGATTGTGAAAGGCATTTGAAGAGTTCTAAATCTGTGACTTGAAGAAGTTGCTAATAACCCTATTGAGGAAAACCTAAGAGCCTGCTCGCTCTCATCACTGGGGCATTTGACCCTCAAAGCTGCCTTCTCTTGTGTCCATAGCAACGGGTACAACGACTCATCGAGGGGTCAGCCTGACGGTCCGATCGATAAACTGGAGAATAGCCTTTTGAGAACAGACCGGCATAAGTGTTAATTCAGTTTCAAATTGGTATCACTTTACAGCTGGGAGATTTCTTTTTTTTAAATTCCCACTTCTTGATGGTTACATAGAATATATAAAAGAGGCTATTTAGTCCAACTGGTCCATGCCAGCAAGTGCTTATGCTTCACACGAGTCTTCTCCCAACCTGACTTTCAGCTGAATCTGTGAGCAGACATTTCTTTTTTGTGTTCTTAACTCACTTTTTCTGTTTTGATCTGGCTACATGATGGCCTCGGGGGGGGAAGTGGCTGACTGAGATCCAATACTCCTGTGCACCTCCTATTTCACAGTTGCTACTTGATTCAAATTGACCTGTGTAATTGTGCATAGAGGGAAGCCTGCTGAAAGAGGCCTTGCTTATGTGCATTGTAAAGGATGCTTCCAACCCGGTTGCATCAAAGACACTGGCAGGATAATACTCTGCCTGGGTGGCATGGAATAATAGCCTGCCTTCATGATGCTTCACTAAACTACATTGGGCTGAGCTGACTGCAGGAAAGTGGCCAGATGGGCTGCAATGATTTTTTTTCTTTTATTGTTGTTCTGTCCTGCTTCTTTGTTGTGTTCCTTTAAGCGTGTCTGCGCTCTATTTGGAATGAAAATGAGGTCACGGGCCCGCTTGCCTGTGGAGATAGTTGCTGCAAATTCACCATTTGAAACATAGGGCAAACCCCATTTGAAATTCAATAGAGGGACATGAGTGGGCAGCAAGGTACAGGGTGAGGGACAGGGTAAGAGGGGGTTACGACCGCCAAGTCTTTCATAGGTGCTCCATAAAGAATAGCACTCAATAGGTTACCTCATAAAACAGGTGGTAACAGAAGAAAATAAGGAATAGGAGCCACAGTTGGCTATTCGGCCCCTCAATATAGGGATAGGGAGATAGTTCTGAGGTAGATGATCAGCCATGATCTAACTAAATGGTGGAGTAGGCACTGTGGGCCGAATAGCCTATTCTAGTCCTAAGTTGATAAGTTTCCAGTGTTCAAGCATTCTTCACCATTTAACAAGATCATATAGGATTTGATTGTGATCTTAACTCCAGTTTCCTGCCTGCGCCCTTGATTCCCTTGTCGACAAAAGAATCTGTAACTCTGCCTTGAAGATAGTTAGTGACCCAGCATCCAAGTCACGCTGGAGAAAGTAATTCCAAACACTAATGACCCTCAGAGAAGAAATTCCTCCTGGTGTCCATCTAAAATTGGGGGACCCCTTGTTTTGAAACTGTGCCCCCTAGTTCCAGGTTCCCCACAAGGGGAGACATCAAGCCCCCTCAGAATCTTATGTATTTCGATAAAGATCATCTCTCATTCTTCGACGCTCCAGTGAGCATATGCAACCTGCTCAACCTTTCCTCATCAGACAAACTCCGTCATCCCCGGAATCAGCCAAGTTGAACTTTCCCAGAGCTGCTGAAAATGCAAGTATGTCGCTGCTTAAGGTTGCTGCATAAGATAAGGATGCATGGCGTTAAGGGTAAAGTAGTAGCATGGACAGAGTATAGGTTAAGTAATAGAAAGCAAAGAGTGGGGATTCATGGGTGTTTCTCTGGTTGGCAATCAGTAGCTAGTGGTGTCCCTCAGAGATCAGTGTTGGGCCTTGATGCACAATCATTAACCTCAGAAAAGGGATTGGAGACAATTGAAGGCTTAAATACGCTAGATGTTTCCCCCAGCAGCGCAGCTACAGAAGGAAGCTGCTGGGGCAGCACGAGCTCTTATACCCTGCCTTGCAGGGCAGAGCTAACATGCAAGCTTATCCAATGGAACAAGTACATTCTCCACCAATGATATTCCGGCATTACTAGATACCGTAATCCTCATAACACAGACTACCACATTCACCCCCTGTTAAAAAAGAGTCCAGCGGGGGTGGTGGCTTCGTACTACAACGTGGTAGAAGTGGTAGAAGTTGTAGTAATGAAGGTACCGTAATGCCTCCGTACAGCGCTTTGCCTCATTGCAACTTTTAACTATTTACAACAGTAATGTACATTTCAAAAGGAAGCAATTAGTCGATTGGGGGCCCTGGTCATTCTCTGCGATCGTCGTAGCTTTGGTGGTGATGTCGGTGGAGGTTCAGGCGTCTGTGACTCCGTGAGCGTGGTTTCGGCTTCTGCGGCGGCTTCATCACCCCTAGATGTGGCTGGCGGAATGGCCGACTGGCCTGGGAAGGGGGCGGCGGTGGGGTGCGCCGGTGGGCAGGGCCTAGATGGGGCCAGTGGAAGAACCGATCCACCTGGGAATGGGGAATGGGGCGGCTGTGGGGTGCGCCGGTGGGAGGGAGGGTGGTGCTGGTGGCGGGGGTGTGTGCGGGGATCCAGCGGGCGCCAGGTCCCGTAGGGAGACCGTATCCTGTCGGCCGTCGGGGTATGCCACGTAGGCATACTGAGGGTCAGCGTGGAGGAGATGGACCCTCTCCACCAATGGGTCCGATTTGTGTGCCTGCACGTGTTTTCGGAGCAGGACGGGTTCAGGAGCTTCCAGCCAGGTCGGGAACGAGGTCCCAGATGAGGACCTCCTGGGGAAGACAAGGAGATGTTCTGAGGTGTTTGGTTGGTCGTGGTACACAGCAGTGACCGGATGGAGTGGAGGGCATCCGGGAGGACTTCCTGCCAGCGGGAGACTGGGAGATTCCTGGACCGCAAGGCCAGTAGGACGGTCTTCCAGACCGTTCCGTTTTCCCTCTCTACCTGTCCGTTTCCCCGGGGGTTGTAACTGGTCATCCTGCTCGAGGCAGTGCCCTTTCTGAGCAGGAATTGACGCAGTTCGTCGCTCATAAAGGAGGACCCCCTGTCACTGTGTATGTAGGCGGGGAAACCGAACAGCGTAAAGATACCATGGAGGGCTTTTATGACGGTGGTTGCAGTCATGTCGGGGCAGGGGGTGGCGAAAGGGAACCGGGAGTATTTGTCAATCACATTCAGGAAGTATGTGTTGCGGTCCGTGGAGGGGAGGGGGCCTTTGAAGTCCATGCTGAGGCGTTCAAAGGGACGGGAAGCCTTTATCAGGTGCGCTTTCTCTGGCCTGTAGAAGTGCGGCTTGCACTCCGCGCAGATTTGGCAATTCCTGGTGGCTGTCCTGACCTCCTCGATGGAGTAGGGCAGGTTGCGGGTCTTGATGAAGTGGAAAAATCGAGTGACCCCTGGGTGGCAGAGGTCCTCGTGGAGGGCTCGGAGGCGGTCCCCTTGTGCGATGACACATGTGCCGCGGTATAGGGCATTAGGAGGCTCGTTTAGCTTCCTGGGACAATACAAGATCTCATAGTTGTAGGTGGAGAGATCGATCCTCCACCGTAGGATCTTGTCGTTTTTTATCTTGCCCCGCTGTGCATTATCGAACATAAAAGCGACCGTTGGTCAGTGAGGAGAGTGAATCTCCTGCCGGCCAGGTAATGCCTCCAATGTCGCACAGCTTCTACTATGGCCTGGGCCTCCTTTTCGACTGAGGAATGGCGGATTTCGGATGGTGAAGGGTGCGTGAGAAGAGGGCCATGGGTCTGCCCGCTTGGTTGAGCGTGGCTGCCAGAGCTACGTCGGACGCGTCGCTCTCGACCTGGAAAGGGAGGGACACGTCGATGGCGTGCATCGTGACCTTTGCAATGTCTGCTTTGATGCGGCTGAATGCCTGGCGGGCCTCTATCGACGGGGAAAAACTGTAGATTGGATCAGTGGACGGGCCTTGTCTGCATAGTTGGGGACCCACTGGGCATAGTAAGAAAAAAAGCCTAGGCAGCGCTTCAGGGCCTTGGAGCAGTGAGGGAGGGGGAACTCGATAAGGGGGCGCATGCATTCAGGGTCGGGGCTATCACTCCATTACGCACTACGTAGCCGAGGATGGCTAGGCGGTCGGTGCTAAACACGCATTTATCCCTGTTATACGTTAGGTTAACGATTTTTGCGGTTTGGAGGAATTTTCGGAGGTTGGTGTCATGGTCCTGCTGGTCGTGGCTGCAGATGGTGACATTATCGAGGTATGGGCATGTGGCCCGTAAACCGTATCGGTCAACCATTCGGTCCATCTCTCACTGGAAGACCGAGACCCCGTTAGTGACACCGAAGGGAACCCTTATCATAGATTATCATAGATTATCATAGAATTTACAGGGCAGAAGGAGGCCATTTGGCCCATCGGCTCTTGGAAAGAGCACCTTACCCAAGGTCAACATCTCCACCCCATCCCCATAACCCAGTAACCCCACCCAACACTAAGGGCAATTTTGGACATTAAGGGCAATTTAGCATGGCCAATCCACCTAACCTGCACATCTTTGGACTGTGGGAGGAAACCGGAGCACCCGGAGGAAACCCACGCTCACACGGGGAGGATGTGCAGACTCCGCACAGACAGTGACCCAAGCCGGAATCGAACCTGGGACCCTGGAGCTGTGAAGCAATTGTGCTATCCACAATGCTACCGTGCTGCCCCTTAAGAAATGGTAGAGCCGCCCATCTGCTTCGAAGGCAGTGTATTTGCGGTCACTAGTGCGGATGGGGAGCTGGTGGTAGGCGGACTTAAGATCCACCGTGGAGAAGACCTTGTAATGCGCGATCCTGTTGACCAGGTCGGATACGCGGGGGAGTGGGTACATGATGAACTGCGTAATCCTGTTGATGGTCTGACTGTAGTCGATGACTATCCTATGCTTCTCCCTGGTCTTTATCACCACTACCTGAGCTCTCCAGGGGCTGTTGCTGGCTTCAATGACACCTTCCTTCAGTAACTGTTGGACCTCTGATCTAATAAAAATCCGGTCCTGGGCACTATACCATCTGCTCCTGGTGGCGACGGGTTTGCAATCCGGGGTGAGGTTCGCAAACAGGGAGAGCGGATCGACCTTGAGGGTCGCGAGGTTGCAGACAGTGAGGGGGGTATAGGACCGCCGAATTTGAAAGTTAGACTTTGGAGGTTACACTGAAAATCTAATCCTAGTAGTGTGGCCGCGCAGAGGTGGGGAAGGACGTAGAGTCGATAGTTTTTGAACTCATTCCCTTGGACTGTGAGGTTAGCTATACAAAACCCCTTGCTCTCTACTGAGTGAGATCCGGAGGCCAGGGAGATTTTTTGATTAACGGGGTGCACGGGGAGAGAACAGCACATTACCGTGTCGGGGTGTATGAAGCTCTCTGTGCTCCCAAAGTCGATTAGGCAGGATGTTTCATGTCCGTTGATTAGCACCGTCGTCATAGCAATCGATAGTGTTCAGGGCCGAGACTGGTCCAAGGTCACCGAGGCTACTTGTGGCAGCAGTTGAATGTTCTCTTCGGGCGATGTGTGGTCAGCCGAGCTGGGGTCCTGGGGGCCCATCCAAGATGCCGGCGCCCATTGGTCGCACATGGCTGGCGGTGCACAAAATGGCGGCGCCCATCCATCGCAGGTGGCGTCCGCGGGACAAGCTGGCGGCGCTTGGAGGCAGGTGGATGCGCGGGCTGGACAGCGCTGTCAGGGGTGCTTGGCCTGCCCGCAAAAGTAGCAGTGGGACCCCCCGGGGTTGCCAGGCCGTCTTGCAGCACAGGCTTGTGGGGGGATGGGAGATGTCTCGGGGTCAGCTGCGGGGGGGTTCCACGCTGCCCAGGGGTCTGCCGCGCGGTCGGGGACCTAAGCTCAGGCGTTTCGGGAGGCCACATCCAGGGAGCCGGCAAGAGCCCGTGCCTACTTGAGACCTCGGGTATTTTTCTCCAGCAATCGCTGACGGATTTGGGAGGACAGCATACCTGCAACGAAAGAGTCCCGGATCAAAAGCTCTGTGTGGTCGCTCGCCGAAACTTGCGGGCAGCTGCAGTTTCTCCCCAACACCAGGAGTGCACGGTAGAATTCCTCCAGCGATTCCCCAGGGATTTGTCGACTCGACGCTAGCAGATGTCGAGCGTAGACTTGGTTTACTGGGCGAATATAATGTCCTTTCAGCAGCTCCATTGCTGCATCGAAGTCGTCCGCGTCCTCGATGAGGGTGTAAATTTCTGGGCTCACCCTTGAATGCAGGACTTGCAGTTTCTGTTCTCCCTTGGGTGTGTTTTCGGCTGTTCCGAGGTATCCGTTAAAACACGCCAGCCAGTGCTTGAAGGTTGCCGCTGAGTTTGCCGCGTGGGGGCTGAGTTGCAGACACTCCGGCTTGATTCGGAGCTCCATTCTTTTAAATCTAGCTTATTAAATTGATGCACAATCAATAACCTCAGAAACGAGATTGGAGACAATTGAAGGCTTTAATACGCTAGATGTTTCCCCCAGCAGCGCAGGTACAGAAGGAAGCTGCTGGGCAGCACGGGCTCTTATACCCCGCCTTGCAAGGCGGAGCTAACATGCAAGCTTAGCCAATGGAACAAGTACATTCTCCACCAATGGTATTTTGGCATTACTAGGGACCGTAATCCTCCTACCACAGACTACCACAGGCCTACAATTGTTCACAATTTACATAGATGATTTGGAGTTGGGGACCAAGTGCAATGTGTCCAGGTTTACAGACGACACTAAGATGAGTGGTAAAGCAGAAAGTGCAGAGGATACTGGAAGTCTGCAGAGGGATTTGGATAGGTTAAGTGAATGGCCTAGGGTCTGGCAGATGGAATACAATGTTGACAAATGTGAAGTTATCCATTTTGGTAGGAATAACAGTAAAAGGGATTATTATTTAAATGATAAAATATTAAAACATGCTGCTGTTCAGAGGGACCTGGGTGTGCTAGTGCATGAGTCGCAAAAAGTTGGTTTACAGGTGCAACAGGCGATTAAGAAGGCTGGAGTTTTGTCCTTCATTGCTAGAGGGTTAGAGTTTAAGACTAGGGAGGTTATGCTGCAACTGTCTAAGGTGTTAGTGAGGCCACACCTGGAGTATTGTGTTCAGTTTTGGTCTCCTTACCTGAGAAAGGACATACTGGCGCTGGTGGGTGTGCAGAGGAGATTCACTAGGTTAATCTCAGAGCTGAGGGGGTTGGATTACGAGGAGAGGTTGAGTAGACTGGGACTGTCCTCGTTGGAATTTAGAAGGATGCGAGGGGATCTTATAGAAACATATAAAATTATGAATGGAATAGATTTGATAGATGCGGGCAGGTTGTTTCCACTGGCGGGTGAAAGCAGAACTAGGGGGCGTGGCCTCAAAATAAGGAGAAGTAGATTTAGGACTGAGTTTAGGAGGAACTTCTTCGCCCAAAGGGTTGTGAATCTATGGAATTCCTTGCCCAGTGAAGCAGTAGAGGCTCCTTCATTAAATGTTTTCAAAGTAAAGAGAGATAGTTTTTTGAAGAATAAAGGAATAAAGGGTTATGGTGATCGGGCGGGAAAGTGGAGCTGAGTCCACAAAAGATCAGCCATGATCTCATTGGCTGGCGGAGCAGGCTCGAAGGGCCAGATGACCTACTCCTGCTCCTCGTTCTTATGTTCTTATGTTCTTAAGTAAGGCGACCAAAACTGTGCGCGGCACTCTAGGTGATGGTTGATAAAAAAAAGCTTTTGCCCATTTGATGAATCATAAATCGGACAATGTTTTTCTTCTGTGTTTGGTTGGGTTTTCAAAATACGATGGAGTGGCAGTAGCGTATGGTAATGTCACTGGAAAGGCAATCCAGAGGCCTAGGCTAATACACTGTGGAGAGAGGTTCAAATCCCACTGTGGAGGCTGATGGAATTTAAATTCCTGCCAGAGTTGAAACCCCCACCACTGGTTCCCCGGCAGCAGGACCGGAAAGCCATGCAAGTTACCATTGACTCCGGGGGGTACTGGAAGAGCTGCCTTCACCATGGGAAAGCCCGTTGTGGTGGGGGGATGGGGACTGGAAAACCATAGCCTTAGTCTGCAGAGGGGACATTCCTCAGCAATGCGCAGCGTTGTTTGTGTCTTTACACAGCTGCTTCAGGGGTTTGTACTGAGGCCTCAATGTTGGAGGTCAGCTGCACAGGGCCCCCTGGCCTGTACTGAACCTTGTCAGCAAGGGCCACTGTTGCCGTGGTAGTTCAAAGCCTTCCATTCGACAGGTGGGGTTTGTCACAAGGAACCTTTCGATTTCGGCGTGAGAACAGCTGGTGAGTCAGTTTCAGCGGGAGCATTGCGGAAGTGGTTGCTGGGAGGTAAGTCTGTCCTTTAAAAGCACTTGTCTTTGCAGGGGCAGGCCAGTCGATTTCGGCGGGAGTGGAGCTGGCTGGTTAGTCAATTTCAGCAGGAGCTGAGAATTTTTCTTTTTTTTTTAAATTAGTTTTTTAGGCGGGAACAGGAAGTCGACCCGCGGACGTCTGGGAGGACCCTCACCAATAAATTCTGGTGGAGAGGAAACCCGAGACACTACACGTGTAGTGTCTCCCACCCGCCCTCCTCCTCTAACCTAATAATAAAACCCATTGGTCTGAGGTAAGTACCATATTTTATTATATTATTATTATTTTTGATAAAAATTTAATTTAGTTGTTAGCCAGATCTTGGTAGAAAGTTAGAGGAATGGCAGGGAAGGGAGTGCAATGTTCCTCCTGCAGGATGTTTGAGGTGAGGGATGCAGTTAGTGTCCCTGCTGATTTTACCTGCAGGAAGTGCTGCCATCTCCAGCTCCTCCAAGACCGAGTTAGGGAACTGGAGCTGGAGTTGGAAGAACTTCGGATCATTCGGGAGGCAGAAGGGGTCATAGATAGCAGCTTCAGGGAATTAGTTACACCAAAGATTGGAGATAGGTGGGTAACTGTAAGAGGGACTGGGAAAAAGCAGTCAGTGCAGGGATCCCCTGTGGTCGTTCCCCTGAGAAACAAGTATACCGCTTTGGATACTTGTGGGGGGGGACTTACCAGGGGTAAGCCATGGGGTACGGGCCTCTGGCACGGAGTCTGTCCCTGTTGCTCAGAAGGGAAGGGGGGAGAGGAGCAGAGCATTAGTAATTGGGGACTCTATAGTCAGGGGCACAGATAGGAGATTTTGTGGGAGCGTGAGAGACTCACGTTTGGTATGTTGCCTCCCAGGTGCAAGGTTACGTGATGTCTCGGATCGTGTTTTCCGGGTCCTTAGGGGGAGGGGGAGCAGCCCCAAGTCGTGGTCCACATTGGCACTAACGACAAAGGTAGGAAAGGGGACAAGGATGTCAGGCAGGCTTTCAGGGAGCTAGGATGGAAGCTCAGAACTAGAACAAACAGAGTTGTTATCTCTGGGTTGTTGCCCGTGCCACGTGATAGTGAGATGAGGAATAGGGAGAGAGAGCATTTAAACACGTGGCTACAGGGATGGTGCAGGCGGGAGGGATTCAGATTTCTGGATAACTGGGGCTCTTTCTGGGGAAGGTGGGACCTCTACAGACAGGATGGTCTACATCTGAACCTGAGGAGCACAAATATCCTGGGGGGGAGATTTGTTAGTGCTCTTTGGGGGGGTTTAAACTAATGCAGCAGGGGCATGGGAACCTGGATTGTAGTTTTAGGGTAAGGGAGAATGAGAGTATAGAGGTCAGGAGCACAGATTTGATGTCGCAGGAGGGGGCCAGTGTTCAGGTAGGTGGTTTGAAGTGTGTCTACTTCAATGCCAGGAGTATACGAAACAAGGTAGGGGAACTGGCAGCATGGGTTGGTACCTGGGACTTCGATGTTGTGGCCATTTCGGAGACATGGATAGAGCAGGGACAGGAATGGATGTTGCAGGTTCCTGGGTTTAGGTGTTTTAGTAAGCTCAGAGAAGGAGGCAAAAGAGGGGGAGGTGTGGCGCTGCTAGTCAAGAGCAGTATTACGGTGGCAGAGAGGATGCTAGATGGGGACTCTTCTTCCGAGGTAGTATGGGCTGAAGTTAGAAACAGGAAAGGAGAGGTCACCCTGTTGGGAGTTTTTTATAGGCCTCCTAATAGTTCTAGGGATGTAGAGGAAAGGATGGCGAAGATGATTCTGGATATGAGCG
This sequence comes from Scyliorhinus torazame, assembly GCF_047496885.1. Taxonomy (NCBI): domain Eukaryota; kingdom Metazoa; phylum Chordata; class Chondrichthyes; order Carcharhiniformes; family Scyliorhinidae; genus Scyliorhinus; species Scyliorhinus torazame. The sequence continues at coordinate 329,800,336 of NC_092709.1, forward strand.
AAAGTAACAGGGTAGTTATTATGGGAGACTTTAACTTTCCAAATATTGACTGGAAAAGATATAGTTCGAGTACAATAGATGGGTCGTTTTTTGTACAGTGTGTGCAGGAGGGTTTCCTGAAACAATATGTTGACAGGCCAACAAGAGGCGAGGCCACGTTGGATTTGGTTTTGCGTAATGAACCAGGCCAGGTGTTGGATTTGGAGGTAGGAGAGCACTTTGGGGACAGTGACCACAATTCGGTGACGTTTACGTTAATGATGGAAAGTGATAAGTATACACCGCAGGGCAAGAGTTATAGCTGGGGGAAGGGCAATTATGATGCCATTAGACGTGACTTGGGGGGGATAAGGTGGAGAAGTAGGCTGCAAGTGTTGGGCACACTGGATAAGTGGGGCTTGTTCAAGGATCAGCTACTGCGTGTTCTTGATAAGTATGTACCGGTCAGACAGGGAGGAAGGCGTCGAGCAAGGGAACCGTGGTTTACCAAGGAAGTGGAATCTCTTGTTAAGAGGAAGAAGGAGGCCTATGTGAAGATGAAGTGTGAAGTTTCGGTTGGGGCGATGGATAGTTACAAGGTAGCGAGGAAGGATCTAAAGAGAGAGCTAAGACGAGCAAGGAGGGGACATGAGAAGTATTTGGCAGGAAGGATCAAGGAAAACCCAAAAGCTTTCTATAGGTATGTCAGGAATAAGCGAATGACTAGGGAAAGAGTAGGACCAGTCAAGGACAGGGATGGGAAGTTGTGTGTGGAGTCTGAAGAGATAGGCGAGATACTAAATGAATATTTTTCGTCAGTATTCACTCAGGAAAAAGATAATGTTGTGGAGGAGAATGCTGAGCCCCAGGCTAATAGAATAGATGGCATTGAGGTACGTAGGGAAGAGGTGTTGGCAATTCTGGACAGGCTGAAAATAGATAAGTCCCCGGGACCTGATGGGATTTATCCTAGGATTCTCTGGGAGGCCAGGGAAGAGATTGCTGGACCTTTGGCTTTGATTTTTATGTCATCATTGGCTACAGGAATAGTGCCAGAGGACTGGAGGACAGCAAATGTGGTCCCTTTGTTCAAAAAGGGGAGCAGAGACAACCCCGGCAACTATAGACCGGTGAGCCTCACGTCTGTAGTGGGTAAAGTCTTGGAGGGGATTATAAGAGACAAGATTTATAATCATCTAGATAGGAATAATATGATCAGGGATAGTCAGCATGGCTTTGTGAAGGGTAGGTCATGCCTCACAAAACTTATTGAGTTCTTTGAGAAGGCGACTGAACAGGTAGACGAGGGTAGAGCAGTTGATGTGGTGTATATGGATTTCAGCAAAGCGTTTGATAAGGTTCCCCACGGTAGGCTATTGCAAAAAATACGGAGGCTGGGGATTGAGGGTGATTTAGAGATGTGGATCAGAAATTGGCTAGCTGAAAGAAGACAGAGGGTGGTGGTTGATGGGAAATGTTCAGAATGGAGTACAGTCACAAGTGGAGTACCACAAGGATCTGTTCTGGGGCCGTTGCTGTTTGTCATTTTTATCAATGACCTAGAGGAAGGCGCAGAAGGGTGGGTGAGTAAATTTGCAGACGATACTAAAGTCGGTGGTGTTGTCGATAGTGTGGAAGGATGTAGCAGGTTACAGAGGGATATAGATAAGCTGCAGAGCTGGGCTGAGAGGTGGCAAATGGAGTTTAATGTAGAGAAGTGTGAGGTGATTCACTTTGGAAGGAATAACAGGAATGCGGAATATTTGGCTAATGGTAAAGTTCTTGAAAGTGTGGATGAGCAGAGGGATCTAGGTGTCCATGTACATAGATCCCTGAAAGTTGCCACCCAGGTTGATTGGGTTGTGAAGAACGCCTATGGAGTGTTGGCCTTTATTGGTAGAGGGATTGAGTTCCGGAGTCGGGAGGTCATGTTGCAGCTGTACAGAACTCTGGTACGGCCGCATTTGGAGTATTGCGTACAGTTCTGGTCACCGCATTATAGGAAGGACGTGGAGGCTTTGGAGCGGGTGCAGAGGAGATTTACCAGGATGTTGCCTGGTATGGAGGGAAAATCTTATGAGGAAAGGCTGATGGACTTGAGGGTGTTTTCGTTGGACAGAAGAAGGTTAAGAGGAGACTTAATAGAGGCATACAAAATGATCAGGGGGTTGGATAGGGTGGACAGTGTGAGCCTTCTCCCGCGGATGGATATGGCTGGCACGAGGGGACATAACTTTAAACTGAGGGGTAATAGATATAGGACAGAGGTCAGAGGTGGGTTCTTTACGCAAAGAGTAGTGAGGCCGTGGAATGCCCTACCTGCTACAGTAGTGAACTCGCCAACATTGAGGGCATTTAAAAGTTTATTGGATAAACATATGGATGATAATGGCATAGTGTAGGTTAGATGGCTTTTGTTTCGGTGCAACATCGTGGGCCGAAGGGCCTGTACTGCGCTGTATTGTTCTATGTTCTATGTTCTATGTTCTAACCTGTTCGTGATTAGTGAGCTCCCATTCCTCCCATCCCTTGGGCATGTGGATGCCCACTGGTAGGTCTCACAGTCAGAGTGATCGCCTGACATCAAGAGCTGAATGAGTGAGCAACACCTCCAGGTAAACAACAAGAATATTGACCCCCATCAACACAGCCTCTGTTCTCGTGATGTCAATAACATAATATTCTGTGGTCTCATTGTGCAAACCCAGAATATTCACAAAGTTTGCTGAGGTGAGCAAAATATCAACTTCATTGGAACATGTCCTACCGTGAGCTAAATCTCAATCTGAGGTCCACAAAAGAGAACAAGGTCATGTTTTTATTTGTATTCTTTCACGAGACATGGGTTTTGCTGGTCAATCCAGCAATTTAATTGCCCATCCCTAATTGCCTTTGGGAAGGTGTTGGTGAGCTGCCTTCTTGAGCTGCTGTGGCCCATGTGGAACACCCACAGTGCTGTTAGAGAGGGAGCTCCAGGATTTTGTCAGTGAAGGAAAGGCGATATATTTACAAGTCAGGATGAGGAGAGTTTGCAAAAGGCAGTGTTCCCATGTGTCTGCTGCCCTTGACATTGCAACACTTCCTGTGTGTCTCTTCAGCATAACCACAGTCAGAATAAACCTCTTCTACTGCAGATATCAGTCATTTCCCTGGCTACTCAGGCTACATCAGGCTGCGTGCCAATTTGGCATGAGACTTGATCCTGAGCTGAGCCTCAAATCCCTTCCATCATAAGTCAGATATTTAAAGGAATTAAAGTATATGGATAATGTGAGCAGGTGGAGATGAGGGAGAAAATCAGCCATGATCTGATAAAGCTGCCTCGAAGGGCCAGCTGGCCTATTCACTTTCCTGCCTCTTCTGAGCTTATGTTCTTATCGCCACCTCCTCACTATTTTCCATTATTTTCTATTATTTATTCATTTACGGGATGTTAATGCCCACCCATAATTGCCCTTGAGAGGGCTTTCTTGAACCACTACCGTCCATGTGGTGAGGGTTCACCCACACACAGCTGCTAGCGGGGGAGTTCCAGGATTTTGCCCCAGTGAAGATGAAGGAATAGCGATATATTTCCAAAGCGCAGCTTGCAGATGGCGGTGTCCTGACTTGATTGTAAGCTGCTTTTTCCTGAATGGAGTCAAATGTCGTGAGTGTTTTTGGAGCTAAACCGATCCAAGGAAGGAATAGCTATTTCATCGCAATCTCGATTTCTGCATCGTGGGTGGTTGACAGGATTTTGGGAATCACTGAGTTACTCGCTACAATTCCCAGCCATTGACCTGCTGTTGTAGCCACAGTATTTACCTGACTTTACGGCCAATGGTAAACCCCCACAATGCTGATAGTGGCGGAGTCAGCAATCGTAATGCCACTGAATGTCAAGGGTGATGGTTAGATTCTCTCTTGTTGGAGATGGTCATTTCCTGGCACTCGTGTGGTTTGAATATTATTTGCCATTTGTCAACCCAACCCTGGGTATTGCCCTGGTCTTGCCATTACATCGGCGCCATTTACAACAGCTGTATAAAAACGTGCTGACTTCACCTCCAAAGGGGATATTGCAGGTGAACGCTCAGGTTGCCAACACCCTCCAACGTTGCACTGGAGAGGCCACGGGAGACCCAGACAAGTGCAACTTGGGGCTCGGGGGAGATTAAGTGAGATGCCAGGCTGCATGTGCAGAGTGAGGGTCTCTGACAAGGGGTGTTTTCCAGCCTCATGAGAGCTGCTCGCAGATCCCAGCTGTTTTTGAGGGAGAGCGGTATCTGGAGTGATGGCTTCACGGGAACAGTAGGTACGCACACAGGAGGTGGCTGATGACACCAGTGTGGAGGCCACAAACACCCACTGAGACTCGATACAACGAGGCTCACGCATCAATGCATGCGCTAGTCGAGCAGGCAATTGGACTGCTCAAGAGTTGGCTCCGGTGCCAGGACCAGTCAGGGGGGGTCTTCAAAACAGCCCCCAGAGGGTGTCCCACATCATAGTGGTCTGCTGCACTCTACACAGCCTGGCACGGCAGCGGGAGGAGCAGCTGGACCAGGAGGACATGGAGGTAGGCCACAACTCCTCAGGTGAGGATGATGCCAAGGAGGGCAGCGAGAGGCAACCTGCAGAGGAGGAGGAGGAAGGACCTTGGAGGATGAAGGGCCTTGGGCATTGTCCAAGGTTTGCATGGGCTGCAAAGTTAGGGACACTTTTATAGCTTCTCAGTTTGGTGGCGAGCAGGACTAGGGTGTGAAGACCTCGCCCTCCATGGTGTCTGACATCTTTTCACTACTGTGCTGCCTGCTGGAAGTCATCGTGATTGTCATGATATGCAGACATGCAGATGATGATATACAGAAAGGCACAGACAGGTAGCTAATGAACACAGAGAACAGGACATGACCAATGAGCAGGCAGGACACTCAGGGGTGGTATCTCACTCTAAAAGGCACGATGCACTCACACTCCGCCTCTTTCCACTGATGAACATCTACACAGTGAGTCAGGGTGTGTGTACAGTATCACACCTCCAGCACGTGGCTAAGAGCTAGTCTGGTTCAGTCAGACAGAGTAACCACACTTAGGTTAGCAGAGAGTCGAACTCATAGAGAACTGTGCTAACTGTGCTACTGGTTCAATAAATCAGATTGAACTAACTTCAAGGTCTGGAGTATCTTTTGGTTAAAGCTGCATCCAGTTGCAGCCTGTGTTATCCCAGAGTACATAACACGACAGTGATGGTGGCTACAATCATGGGCAGGGCCCTAAATCGATCGGCCGGACGCTGCAGGAGAATGTAGATGACCTGCAGTGAGGACTGAGCGATGCTCCTCTTATCTGCTGCAAAATGCCTGACTCCTGCCTGACAGAGAGCTGAGCGTGACCTGCCAATGACCGGGCCTATCCCGGAGCTCAGAGAGACAGACTAACACATCTCAGCTGCTACTGCCTCCTCCGGGGTCAGGGGTCCCGGAGTCTTTCTCCACATTACGGACAGACTCGCCACATGTTTTCTGCCCTTGGCGTCTGCATAACAAGAGAATGCTGGCAGCCATGAGAGGCCTGAGCGTTTATGTTAGAAAGGGGGAGTCGGGGGGGGGCGAAAATTACCTGGATGGTATTTTGGGGGGGGGGGGGGGAAGGGGGGGCTGTGCCAGCAGCGGCGCAGCTTTACTGCGTCGTGGAGGTGGGAGAGACACAGCGCTGCCATTCTCACACTGCACAGGGATGAAGCACTGGGTTTGTGCGGGCGTTTATGGAGCATGGCGCCATGACGTGACATTGTGGAGGATCTGTTTGGGTGAACAAAGTGACTTGTAATACAATTGCGATACCACAATGGTGACTTAGCTGTACTAATGCCTAGGTTCACCCATGTCCACTTGGTTCCCTATCGTTTCTTCTCCTTCCTCACCCTCCCGTTATGTCTAGGTGTATCGCCAGGATCCACAGCTGCGATCGAGGCAACCTGCTGCTTTCCACACCCTGTTATCTGAGGTGACCTTGACAGACCTGAGAGGCCTGGACCTTGAGGGTTTGGGCCTACTTTTGTGCTCCAGCGCTTTCCTCCGCACTGTGCTGGGCTGGAGGTGTGTCGCTCACAGGGAGGGGTGGGCTGGATATCCCCAGGGACTCCTCGGTGGAAGCCCTCTGGCTGTGCTCAAGCCCATCCTGATCTCTATGGGCGATTGTGGGCCCCCGGGGTCTTCTATGGGATTGATGAGCAGCTGGAATGAGATCCGGAAGACCTGCCATTCTCTGGCACAGACTCTGATGGGTTCCCACTCGTGACTGCACCATGCAGTTGAAGCCCTGCACCATAGAGATCATGACCTCAGTCATGGAGGTCGTGACCTCAGTTATGGAGCGAACATCCCCTGTCATGGTGTACACCTCCTGCACCGAGGAATCCACTGCGGACGTCACCCTCGCAGCTTTGGCCTTGTTGTGTAGGGGTGACGGCACCATGTCCTTAGACAGAAGGCGATGGGGCTCCGCAGTCTGAGGAAGGATGCTGTCATCCTTTCCTGATGCTCGCAACTCTGTCTTTACAGCTCCAGTGGCTCTGGGATGACCGCGCCCAGGGGAATGTCATTGGCCTGGGATTCAGCAGAGTCCTGGACTCCAGTATCCCTCCAAGTGCTGGATCCCTGAGACGTTCCTTCCTCCAGCTGCTGTGGATCTTTAGTTGTGAGGTAATAATAATCTTTATTGCCCCAAGGAGGCTTACATCAACACTGCAGTGAAGTAACTTTGAAAATCCCCTAGTCGCCACATTCCGGCGCCTGTTCGGGTACACCGAGGGCCATGGAGGAAACCCACGTAGACACGGATAAAACGTACAACCTCCATAGTCAGTGACCCAAGGCTGGAATTCAACCCAGATCCCTGGTGCTGTGAGGCAGCAGTGCTAACCACTGTGCCACAGTGTCGTCCGCAATGGTGAGTGTTAGGAACCCGTGAAGTGGCTGGGAGAGAGACCACCGTGGAGGTGTGATGAGTGTGTTCAGGGGTACAGCGGGAGACATGAGGAAGCAGACTTACCCTGGATGCATGAAGAACGTCATTCATCTTCTTCCAGCACTTTAGCCCTGTCCTCTTATGGAGTGAGCTGGCTCTCACCATCGCGGGCACAGCCTCCCAGGCGGGGTTGGTGACCTTGCTTGCTGGATGTCTGGCCAATGGCGGGTACAGGATGTCACGTCTCAGCCAGCCATCCCCCTGACTGAACTTGGAACAAGTGCTGGGGAGGCGTTTAAAAGGAGCATCCCACTGATTACAGAGATTACGTTCTCCCGAGGTGAGTGAGTCAGAGACAAGCTGCTACAAGCGCGGCGTGAATCACGTGGGAAAAAATACTTTTGGTAAAGAGGCTGAATTTACCGTGAGTTTTCCCGCTGACACCTGCGGGATTCTCCCTGATTTTCTCGCCGGGGCCGACACTTTTTAAAAAATGAGAACATTTGCTCGTGTTTGTCGTTGGGAAATTGTTAATTAAGGAAGTAGTAATGGTACATTTGGAAAGTCAAAGTGCAATCCATCAGAGTCAGCATGGTTTTATAAAAGGTAAATCGTGTTTGGCTAACTTGCTAGAGTCAAGTGGATAATGGGAATCCTGTAGATGTGGTATATCTGGACTTCCGGAAGGTGCCGCACAAAAGGTCAGACCTCATGGAGTCAAGGTTAGACCGCATGGGGTTAAGGAATAATTTATTAGCTTGCATTGAAGATTGCCTAACCAACAGAAAGCAGAGAGTAGGGATAAATGGGTCTTTTTTCTGGTTGGTAAGATGTGACTAGTGGAGTGCCATAGTGTCCGGTTCTCAAGTCCCAACTATTTACAATCTATATAATGACTTGGACGCAGGGGTAAAAGAAGCTGTAGACAATTTTGCAGATGACACTAAAATAGTTGGGATAGTAAGTTGCAATGAGGAAATAAGAAATTTACAAATGGATATGGTTAGGTTAGGTGAGTAGTCCAAAATTTGGCAGATGAAGTTTAACGTGAATAAGTGCGAGATTATCCATTTTGGTTGGTGGAATAAAAAGGCACCTTATTATCAAAATGGAGAGAAACTTCAAAATGCTTCAATGCAGAGGGACCTGGGTGACCTTATGCATGAATCACAGAAAGTTGGTCTGCAGGTGCAACAGGTTAAAAGGAAGGCAAGTGGAATTTTGGCATTCATTGATAATTGAATAGAGTATGAAAGTAGGAAAGTGTGGTTGCAACTGCATGGGGAATTGGTGAGAACACATCTGGAATACTGCGTACAGTTTTGGTCCCCTTACTTAAGAGAGGGCGTAAATGCATTAGAAGTAGTACAGAGAGGAAATGGACAAAAATAGAAAAGATACATTCATCAAAAGAAGTTCCCAACTAGGGAAGGGGCGGTACTGGACCTGGTATTGGGGAATGAGCCCGGCCAGGTGGTAGATGTTTCAGTAGGGGAGCATTTCGGTAACAGTGACCACAATTCAGTAAGTTTTAAAGTACTGGCGGACAAGGATAAGAGTGGTCCGAGGATGAATGTGCTAAATTGGGGGAAGGCTAATTATAACAATATTAGGCGGGAACTGAAGAACATAGATTGGGGGCGGATGTTTGAGGGCCAATCAACATCTGACATGTGGGAGGCTTTCAAGTGGCAGTTGAAAGGAATACAGGACCGGCATGTTCCTGTGAGGAAGAAAGATAAATACGGCAATTTTCGGGAACCTTGGATGACGAGTGATATTGTAGGCCTCGTCAAAAAGAAAAAGGAGGCATTTGTCAGGGCTAAAAGGCTGGGAACAGACGAAGCCTGCGTGGAATATAAGGAAAGTAGGAAGAAACTTAAGCAAGGAGTCAGGAGGGCTAGAAGGGGTCACGAAAAGTCATTGGCAAATAGGGTTAAGGAAAATCCCAAGGCTTTTTACACGTACATAAAAAGCAAGAGGGTAGCCAGGGAAAGGGTTGGCCCACTGAAGGATAGGCAAGGGAATCTATGTGTGGAGCCAGAGGAAATGGGCGAGGTACTAAATGAATACTTTGCCTCAGTATTCACCAAAGAGAAGGAATTGGTAGATGTTGAGTCTGGAGAAGGGGGTGTAGATAGCCTGGGTCACATTGAGATCCAAAAAGACGAGGTGTTGGGTGTCTTAAAAAATATTAAGATAGATAAGTCCCCAGGGCCTGATGGGATCTACCCAGAATACTGAAGGAGGCTGGAGAGGAAATTGCTGAGGCCTTGACAGAAATCTTTGGCTCCTCGCTGTCTTCAGGGGATGTCCCGGAGGACTGGAGAATAGCCAATGTTGTTCCTCTGTTTAAGAAGGGTAGCAAGGATAATCCCGGGAACTACAGGCCGGTGAGCCTTACTTCAGTGGTAGGGAAATTACTGGAGAGAATTCTTCGAGACAGGATCTACTCCCATTTGGAAGCAAATGGACATTTTAGTGAGAGGCAGCACGGTTTTGTGAAGGGGAGGTCGTGTCTCACTAACTTGATAGAGTTTTTCGAGGAGGTCACTAAGATGATTGATGCAGGTAGGGCAGTAGATGTTGTCTATATGGACTTCAGTAAGGCCTTTGACAAGGTCCCTCATGGTAGACTATTACAAAAGGTGAAGTCACACGGGATCAGGGGTGAGCTGGCAAGGTGGATACAGAACTGGCTAGGCCATAGAAGGCAGAGAGTAGCAATGGAGGGATGCTTTTCTAATTGGAGGGCTGTGACCAGTGGTGTTCCACAGGAATCAGTGCTGGGACCTTTGCTCTTTGTAGTATATATAAATGATTTGGAGGAAAATGTAACTGGTCTGATTAGTAAGTTTGCAGACGACACAAAGGTTGGTGGAATTGCGGATAGCGATGAGGACTGTCGGAGGATACAGCAGGATTTAGATTGTTTGGAGACTTGGGCGTAGAGATGGCAGATGGAGTTTAATCCGGACAAATGTGAGGTAATGCATTTTGGAAGGTCTAATGCAGGTAGGGAATATACAGTGAATGGTAGAACCCTCAAGAGTATTGAAAGTCAAAGAGATCTAGGAGTACAGGTCCACAGGTCATTGAAAGGGGCAACACAGGTGGAGAAGGTAGTCAAGAAGGCATACGGCATGCTTGCCTTCATTGGCCGGGGCATTGAGTATAAGAATTGGCAAGTCATGTTGCAGCTGTATAGAACCTTAGTTAGGCCACACTTGGAGTATAGTGTTCAATTCTGGTCGCCACACTACCAGAAGGATGTGGAGGCTTTAGAGAGGGTGCAGAAGAGATTTACCAGAATGTTGCCTGGTATGGAGGGCATTAGCTATGAGGAGCGGTTGAATAAACTCGGTTTGTTCTCACTGGAACGAAGGAGGTTGAGGGGAGACCTGATAGAGGTATACAAAATTATGAGGGGCATAGACAGAGTGGATAGTCAGAGGCTTTTCCCCAGGGTAGAGGGGTCAATTACTAGGGGGCACAGGTTTAAGGTGAGAGGGGCAAGGTTTAGAGTAGATGTACGAGGCAAGTTTTTTACGCAGAGGGTAGTGGGTGCCTGGAACTCGCTACCGGAGGAGGTAGTGGAAGCAGGGACGATAGGGACATTTAAGGGGCATCTAGACAAATATATGAATAGGATGGGAATAGAAGGATATGGACCCAGGAAGTGTAGAAGATTGTAGTTTAGTCGGGCAGCATGGTCGACACAGGCTTGGAGGGCCGAAGGGCCTGTTCCTGTGCTGTACATTTCTTTGTTCTTTGTTCTTTTGAACAGCCTGGGTCACTTTCCTCTTGGAAAGGTGAGGCTGAGGGATGACCTAATAGAGCGCACTGAAATGATGAAGGATTTTGATAAAAGTAGACGCTATCACTTGTGGGGAAGTTGTAAAACTTTCACCCAGACGGTGGTAAGAATGCGGAACCCGCCATCTCAGGGAGTTGGGCAGGCAAATATTATAGATACTATTAGGGCAAAGTTAGATAGGCAAATGAGGGAGAAGTGGATCTATGGTTAAGCTGAGAGAGTTCGGTGAGGAAGGGTGAGAGGTGTTCGAGTGGAGCATACACACTAGCAGAGACTGGGCTGAATAGTCGGTGTCTAAGCTAAATATTCTCTGTATTTCTGTGTAACACTGCAATGAAAACAGCGCAGGAAATAGTTGCCTTTGCTCTTTCAGCCTAATCTATGAAGTCATCCGTGGCAGTGACAGAATTGTTATTTCCAATGCTTAATAGAACATTTGACCTTTAAATTATCATTTGCAATGGGATGATAAATGGGGATTCCTTTATGTCATTTGGGGAAAATACGACAGAAATTTCAATTGAGTAAAATTACAGTTTCACAGATATTTAAAGAACTGACATTTAGCGTGCAAGGCCTCTTGTAACGTGACCAGCAGCCCTCTCTCCCACTGTCCTCCCAGTAACAACACTTTCTAAGCTTTAAATCACCCGTGAAATATCCTCCGTGAAGGCAAGAGCTCCTCTACATGGTGCACTCATCAGGAACCATCTCACTTGATGCTGAAGCATTAGATAGCCTGTTTCTACAACATTCTTACGTCCAATGATTTGGCAGAGACATTAATCAAGTTATTCTGAATGAGGATCATAGGCTAATAGAATAGAATAGAATAGGAGGCCATTCAGCCCATTGCATCTGTGCTATCTGTATTCTTTCGAAGAACAATCCTGTTCGTCCCACTTTCTCACATGTCAGCAATCTCGGGACTTCTGCCTAAAGATGCCTGGCCAGGAAATCTCCCTGCTTTTTTCAAAATTGTCCACGCTCAATAGCGTGGTGTTTCCCGGCGCTCCATGAGCAGGGAAACACCCAGACTAAACACGCTCGCTACGGGACTGTTACCATTGGCGTAGATCGCGCCGGACATTTTTGGATCAATACTATCTGAAGGGAAGGTGGGCTACAAACCAGCACTCTTCCAACATTGGTCTGCAGGTGGCAGAGATACATTTGGGACAGGAGACGAGGAGAATCACACAGAATTGTTACAGCACAGAAGGAAGTCATTTGGCCTATTAAGTCTGCACCACTTTCCGAATGAGCAATTGCCTTTGATTCTTTCTCTGCCTTCTCCCCACCCCACACATTCTTCATTTTCAAACAACAATCTAGTTGCCCCCTGAATGCTTCAGTTGAACGTGCCTCCACCACAGCCTGGGGCAGCCTGTTCGAAACGCCAAACCCATTCGGCGTGTGCAGAAGATTTTCCTCATGTTGCTTTCTCTCCTTTTGCCAATCACCTTAATCCGCGCCTCCTCATTCTCGATCCTTACATGAGTGGAAACAATTTCTCCCGATCTGCTCTGTCCAGACCCCTCGTGATTTTGAACACCTCTATCAAATCTCCTCTCAGCCATGTTTGCTCAAAGGAAAATGGTCCTAACTTCTCCAATCTAACCTCATAAATGAAGTTCATACTTCACCCAATGCCGGTGCTTATGTAGTTACATTGTGTACCTTGTGTTGTCCTATTATGTATTTTCTTTTATTTCCTTTTCTTTTTATGTACTTAATGATCTGTTGAGCTGCTCGCAGAAAAATACTTTTCACTGTACGTTGGTACACGTGACAATAAACAAATCCAATCCAATCCAATCCATTCGGCCCTTCGAGCCTGCTCCACCATTCTTTATGACCATGGCTGATCAACCAACTCAGTAACCTGTTCCCGCTTTCCTCCCCCATACCCTTTGATCGTTTTAGCCCCAAGAGCTAATTCTAACTCCTTGAAAACATACAATGCTATCCTTTATTTTATGTTGTATCTCCATGTTCAGCAGGGAACGTTTTCCAGTTTTGTCTACCTATTTCACCACCCTGTCTATGCCTCTTTGACGTTCTACGCTATCCAACTCACAGCTCACAATTCTTCCAAGTTTTGTATCATCCACAAATGTTGAAATTATGGGCTATTCACAAAGGTCCAGGTCAGGAAAAACAACGGGTGTGATTCTCCGAACCCCCCGCCGGGTCGGAGAATCGCCGGGGGGGAAGCGTGAATCCCGCGCCCGCCAGCTGCCGAATTCCCCGGCGCCGGGGATTTGGCGGGGGCGGGAATCGCGTCGCACCGGTCGGCAGCCGCTAGCAGCGCCCCCAACCCCCCCGGTGATTCTCTGGCCCGCGATTCTCTAGACCTGGCTGTGCGGGCGGCCCCCGGGGTCCTCGGGGGGGGGCGCGGGGCGATCTGACCCCGGGAGGTGTCCCTGTGGTGGCCTGGCCCGCGATCGGGGCCCACCGATCCGCCGGCGGGCCTGTGCCGTGGGGGTACTCTATTCTTCCGCGTTGGTTGCTTTGGTCCTCCGCGATGGCCGACGCGAAGATGAACCCCCCCCTGCGCATGCGCTAGGATGACACTGGCGCTCCCGCGCATGCGCCAAGTCGCTCTGGTCAGCGGAGGCCCTTCGGCGCCGGTTGGCGTGGTGCAAAACCCCTTCCGCACCGGCCGGCGCAGCGCAAACTACTCCGGCGCCCTGTAGGTGCCGAGGATTCCGCATCTTTGGCTGGCGGCCCGATGCCGGAGTGGTTCACGCCACCCCTTCCCGCCAGAGTTGCCCGCCCCGCCGATTCCCGCGGAATCCCGCTCAAGGTTCACAATATTGACCCCTGGGGAACTCCACCACTAACCAGCCTGAGAATAAACATCCATTAGGATTCTATAAGGCGGAATCAGGCTATTGAGTTTGGATGATCAGCCATGATCATAATGAATGGCCTCCTCCTGTTCCTATTTTCTATGTATCTACTGTTTCCTGTCACTCAGACAGTTTCACATCTATGTTGCTACTGTCCTTTTTATTCCACCTTTTCTCAAAACCCGTGGTGTAACGGTGTCTAAAATGGCTTTTGGAAATCCATGTGCACCATATCATCAGCAATACCCTCATCAACCCACTCTGTTACTGTGGTGATATACATCACTGTAAGTACACAAAGGGTTAATGTACATACACTACACCTAGCTAGACACTAGAGGGAACACCAGAGACATGACACACAGAGTGTCAACTAATAGGTCAGTAAGATAGGACACGACCAATGGGCAGTCACGATACACACAGAGGTTTACCACAAGAGGGCATTATACCAACCCATATAAAAGGACATAGCACACATGCTCAGTCTCTTTCCAGTGGAGACACTCAGTGAGTACAGACACAGGGTTGATTGAACATCACACCCACCACATGGATTGTAGCAGACTGATTTGTCAGTCTGAGTAGCTATAGCAGGATTAACAGTAGCGTCGAATCTGAGTAGGAGAATTGTTAATAGTTTAATAAACGTGTTAAAGCTATCTCCAAGTCTGAACCTTCCTTTGTCAGAGTGAACATCAGGAAAGCAGCTTATGCTATGACAAGAGCATAACAAAACATGGTTCCAGGAGTGAACTGTTTCAATCAATATAGTTAAAACTCAGCAAACAGTGACAACCAGCAACAACATCCAGGCAAGATGTTCGGGATTCCGATTCCACAGCAGCTCCAGTACCAAGGCAATCTCAGTGAAAACTGGCATTGGTTCCGGCAGAGATTCGAGATCTACCTGGTAGCGTCCGACCTAGATGGCGTGGCGAATGCAGAAAAAGCTTCTACTTACCATCGTGGGTCCAGAAGCAGCTGAAATCTTCCAGACCTTCAAATACTCAAAGGGGCAAAACAAGAGCGATTTCCAGGCAATCCTGGACAAATTCCAAGAATTCTGCGAGGAACATACAAGAAGAAAAGGTAAAAGAGGCGCCAAAACTCATCGCGAGGTAGGGTTGCAGCAACGAACGGCAGTTCTGAATTGCAGCCATCTTGGAAAAGGTGCTGCACATGTGCAGTTACGCAAAGAGCGCACAGAACGGGAAGGTCCGTTTGCGCATCCGCGAGAAGCCGCGCATGTGCAATTGCTTCCTACGCACTATGTCACATGCTTCATGACGTTAGAGGCCCCGGACCATGCCCACATAAAGGGGAAATGTCCCAAAAGACGCAAAAAAAATTTAAAGCCTCAAAACCAGATTCTTTCACCTGGGACGACAGCACAATGCCTGAAATTCGACCAGTAGCTGAAAGTAACCTCCGCAGAACCCTGCAACAAGCAGTTAGCACCGCCCAAAGAGATGATACAGTCCTTGAAGACTATGACTCAGACCTTGAATTCTTCTTTGGACATCGCGAGCCCAATGCCAGCTCCGACACAAAACATGATGATTTGGTTTTGGAAGATAATGACTCAGACGAAGCTTTCACCTTGGGAGGCTAGTCAGTCTGAGAAGCTATAGCAGGATTAACAGTAGCGTTAATAAATAGTTTAATAAACGTGTTAAAGCTATCTCCAAGTCTGAACCTTCCTTTGTCAGAGTGCACATCAAGGAAGCAACGTATGCTTTGTCAAGAGCATAACAAAACAGTTACCACTTCAAAAAACTTCAGCAAGTTATCATAGAATCCCTACAGTGCAGAAGCAGGCCATTCAGCCCATCGAGTCCGCACCATCCCTCTGAAAGAGCACCCTACCTAGGCCCACTCCCCTGCCCCATCCCCATAACCCTAACTAACCTGGAGATCTTTGAACACTAAGGGGCAATTTAGCATGGCCAATCCACCTAATCTGCACATCTTTGGACTGTGGTAGAAAACCGGAGCACCCGGAGGAAACCCAGACAGACACGGGAAGAATGTGCAAACTCCACAGAGACAGTCAAACAAGGCCGGAATTGAACCTGGGACCCTGGAGGTGTGAGTCAGCAGTGCTAACCACAGTGCCACCTTGCTTTCCTTGAAGAAATCGAAAATGACTCTCATGAATTAACCTGCAGATTTCTCCCTCGTGGCCGTTCCCCTTCAAAACAAGTATACCATTTTGGATGCTGTTGGGGGGATGACCTACCGGGGGAAGGCCCTAGCAGCCAGGTCTCTGGCACTGAGTTTGGCTCTGGGGCTCAGAAGGGAAGGGGGGAGAATAGAAAAGCAATAGTTGTAGGAGATTCAATGGTTAGGGGAATAGATCGGAGATTCTGAGGTCGCGAGCGAGACTCGCGGAAGGTATGTTGCCTCCCGGATGCCAGGGCCAGGGATGTCTCGGATCGTGTCTTCAGGATCCTTAAGGGGGAGGGGGAGCAGCCAGAAGTCGTGGTGCACATTGGTACCAGCGACATAGGTAGGAAAAGGGGTGTGGAGGTAATAAACGAGTTTAGGGAGTTAGGTTGGAAGTTAAAAGCCAGGACAGACAGAATTGTCATCTCTGGTTTGTTGCCAGTGCCACGTGATAGCGAGGCTAGGAATAGGGAGAGAGTGCAGCTGAACACGTGGCTGCAGGAATGGTGTAGGAGGGAGGGCTTCAGGTATTTGGATAATTGGAGCGCATTCTGGGGAAGGTGGGACCTGTACAAGCAGGACGGGTTGCATCTGAACCAGAGGCACACCAATATCCTGGGAGGGAGGTTTTCTAGTACTCTTCGGGAGGGTTTAAACTAATTTGGCATGGGAATGGGAACCGGATTTGTAGTCCAGCAACTAAGGTAGCCGATATTCAGGATGCCAAAGCGTGTAGTGAGGCAGTGGGAAAGGGAACACTGACAAAGGAGAGTACTTGCAGGTACGGAGATGTGTTGAAGTGTGTATACTTCAACACAAGAAGCATCAGGAATAAGGTGGGTGAACTTAAGGCATGGATCGGTACTTGGGTCTACGATGTGGTGGCCATCTCGGAAACTTGGATAGAAGAGGGGCAGAAATGGTTGTTGGAGGTCCCTGGTTATAGATGTTTCAATAAGATTAGGGAGGGTGGTAAAAGAGGTGGGGGGGGTGGCATTGTTAATTAGAGATAGTATAACAGCTGCAGAAAGGCAGTTCAAGGAGTATCTGCCTACTGAGGTAGTATGGGTTGAAGTCAGAAATAGGAAAGGAGCAGTCACCTTGTTAGGAGTTTTCTATGGGCCCCCCAATAGTAGCAGAGATGTGGAGGAACAGATTGGGAAACAGATTTTGGAAAGGTGCAGAAGTCACAGGGTAGTAGTCATGGGTGACTTCAACTTCCCAAACATTGAGTGGAAACTCTTTATATCAAATAGTTTGGATGGGGTGGTGTTTGTGCAGTGTGTCCAGGAAGCTTTTCTAGCACAGTATGTAGATTGTCTGACCAGAGGGGAGGCCATATTGGATTTGGTACTTGGTAATGAACCAGGGCAAGTGATAGATTTGTTAGTGGGGGAGCATTTTGGAGAGAGTGACCACAATTCTGTGACTTTCACTTTAGTAATGGAGAGGGATAGGTGCGTGCAACAGGGCAAGGTTTACAATTGGGGGGGGGGGGGGGGGGGGGAGGGTAAATACGATGTTTTCAGACAAGAATTGAAGTGCATAAGTTGGGAACATAGTCTGTCAGGGAAGGACACAAATGAAATGTGGAACTTGTTCAAGGAACAGGTACTACGTGTCCTTGATATGTATGTCCCTGTCAGGCAGGGAAGAGATGGTCGAGTGAGGGAACCATGGTTGACAAGAGAGGTTGAATATCTTGTCAAGAGGAAGAAGGAGACTTATGCAAGGCTGAGGACACAAGGTTCAGACAGGGCGCTGGAGGGATACAAGATAGCCAGGAGGGAACTGAAGAAAGAGATGAGGAGAGCTAAGAGAGGGCAGGAACAATCTTTGGTGGGTAGGATCAAGGAAAACCCCAAGGCTTTTTACATATATGTGAGAAATATGAGAATGACTAGAGCGAGGGTAGGTCCGATCAAGGACAGTAGCGGGAGATTGTGTATTGAGTCTGAAGAGATAGGAGAGGTCTTGAACGAGTACTTTTCTTCTGTATTTACAAATGAGAGGGGCCATATTGTTGGAGAGGACAGTGTGAAACAGACTGGTAAGCTCGAGGAAATACTTGTTAGGAAGGAAGATGTGTTGGGCATTTTGAAAAACTTGAGGATAGACAAGTCCCCCGGGCCTGATGGGATATATCCAAGGATTCTATGGGAAGCAAGAGATGAAATTGCAGAGCCGTTGGCAATGATCTTTTCATCCTCACTGTCAACAAGGGTGGTACCAGGGGATTGGAGAGTGGCGAATGTCGTGCCCCTGTTCAAAAAAGGGACTAGGGATAACCCTAGGAATTACAAGCCAGTTAGTCTTACTTCGGTGGTAGGCAAAGTAATGGAAAGAGTACTGAAGGATAGGATTTCTGAGCATCTGGAAAGACACTGCTTGATTAGGGATAGTCAGCACGGATTTGTGAGGGGTAGGTCTTGCCTTAAAAGTCTTATTGAATTCTTTGAGGAGGTGACCAAGCATGTGGATGAAGGTAAAGCAGTGAATGTAGTGTACATGGATTTTAGTAAGGCATTTGATAAGGTTCCCCATGGTAGGCTTATGCAGAAAGTAAAGGAGGCATGGGATAGTGGGAAATTGTGGATAGTGAGGAGGGCTGTTGTCGGCTGCAAAGAGACATAGATAGGATGCAGAGCTGGGCTGAGAAGTGGCAGATGGAATTTAACCCTGAAAAGTGTGAGGTTGTCCATTTTGGAAGGACAAATATGAATGCGGAATACAGGGTTAACGGTAGAGTTCTTGGCATGTGGAAGAGCAGAGAGATCTTGGGGTCTATGTTCATACATCTTTGAAAGTTGCCACTCAAGTGGATAGAGCTGTGAAGAAGGCCTATGGTGTGCTAGCGTTCATTAACAGAGGGGTTGAATTTAAGAGCCGTGAGGTGATGATGCAGCTGTAGGAAACTTTGGTAAGGCGACATTTGGAGTACTGTGTACAGTTCTGGTCGCCTCATTTTACGAAGGATGTGGAAGCTTTGGAAAAGGTGCAAAGGAGATTTACCAGGATGGTGCCTGGAGGTTCTTTTCCCAGAGAGTAGTGGGGGCATGGATTGCACTGCCTATGGAAGTAGTTGAGTCGGAAACATTATGGACCTTCAAGCAGCTATTGGATAGGTACATGGATTACGGTAGAATGATATAGTGTAGATTAATTTGTTCTTAAGGGCAGCATGGTAGCATTGTGGATAGCACAATTGCTTCACAGCTCCAGGATCCCAGGTTCGATTCCGGCTTGGGTCACTGTCTGTGCGGAGTCTGCACGTCCTCCCCGTGTCTGCGTGGGTTTCCTCCGGGTGCTCCGGTTTCCTCCCACAGTCCAAAGATGTGCAGGTTAGGTGGATTGGCTATGATAAATTGCCCTTAGTGTCCAAAATTGCCCTTAATGTTGGGTGGGGTTGCTGGGCTGTGGGGATAGGGTGGAGGTGTTGACCTTGGGTAGGGTGCTCTTTCCAAGAGCTGGTGCAGACTCAGTGGGCAGAATGGCCTCCTTCTGCACTGTAAATTCTATGATAATCTATGATTAATCTAGGTCAAAGGTTGGGTTCTATGTTCTATTTCAGTCCCGAAAGGACATTAGTGATCATAAAAGTGTGTTTTTACACCAGCCGATGACAGTTTCATGGTCATTATTCCTGAGACTAACTTTTAATTCTACAGTTTATTAATTTAATTTAAATTCCACCAGCTGCCATGGTAATGTTTGAACTCATGTCCACAGACTTGTGAGCTTCTGGATTGCTAGTTTAGTCACCTTACCGCCATCTCCCCTTCTGTGCCGATCAAAGATTTTTGGATTCCCTTTTATGTTAGCTGCCAATCTCATTTCACATTCCCTCCTTGTTTCTCTTATTTGTTTTTTCACCTCACCTCTGAACATTTTGTATTCAGCCTGGCTTTCACTTGTATTTTCCACCTGACATCTGTCATAAGCACATTTTTTCTATTTTATCTTACTTTCTACCTCCTTTGCCATCCAAGGAGCTCTGGATTTGTTTTTCTTACCTTTCCCTTTCGAGGGAATATACTTTGATGATGCTCAAACTATTGTTTCTTTGAAGATAGCCTTGCTCAGCTTCCATTTCTCCTGCCATCCTTTGACTCAAATTAATTCGGTCCTGATGCTTTAAATATTGTTTTCATAGAATTTACAGTGCAGAAGGAGGCCATTCGGCCCATCGAGTCTGCACCGGCCCTTGGAAAGAGCACCCTACATAAGCCCACACCTCCACCCTATCCCCGTAACCCAGTAACCCCACCTTACATTTTGGACACTAAGGGACAATTGATCCACCAAACTTGCACATCTTTGGACTGTGGGAGGAAACCTGGAGCACCCGGAGGAAACCCATGCAGACACGGGGAGAAAGTTCAAACTCCACAGAGACAGTCAAACGAGGCCGGAATTGAACCTGGGACCCTGGAGCTGTGAGGCAGCAGTGCTAACCACTGTGCCATTGTGCCAGGCATTGTTGGCTTTCCCAGTTAATTATTCTACAATAGTAATGATAATAATCTTTTTATAACAATAATAATATAATATTCTTACTCTGGATTGTCCTTTGTCCTCTTCCATAGTCAGCCTAATGATGATTACTAACCCCTAAATGTTCTCCTACTGACTCTTGATCTACTTGGTGCCTCTTTTTTCATTCGCCTAGAAACATACTGCTATGGAAAGCATTCCTCAAAACACACAGATAAATCTTAGCCCTCTCTGCCCTGAACACTGCTACTATCCCAATCTATATTCAGATAATTAAAGTTCCCCGTTATATCTACTCCATAACTTTGGCATCTCTAACTTCCTTGCACATTTGTTCCTCTACATCTCTCCCAATATTTGGTGGCCTATAGATTACACCGAGCAATGTAATTGCACCCTTGTTGTTCCTTAGCTCTCATGATATATAGTCTATCCTTGGACCCTTCTGGGACATTCCATCTCTCCAGTACTGCAATGTTCTCTGCTATGGGCCAGGGTTTAGAGAACCCCAAAGTGTATCATGGAGTTCACCTGACCCACAACTTTTACTAGATTGTGGTATGGGGAGCACACGGCCCACTCTACAGGTGTGGTACAGCAGAAATGGAAAAGTATTTTTTAAAGCAAAACAGTGTTTATTCTATGAACTCAAGTTAACCTTTTTAAAACATACAGTGAACATCTTAGCAACCATTAATTCAAATACAACCCCCAAAGACTACAACACTAAGTAAACCTTTAAGCTTTCCTTTTAACATCCATACGACTTAAAATCAAAACCTTTAACAGAAGCACATCAGGTTAAAGTCACTACTGAAAATATTTATAATTCTGAATTCACCAAATGATCAAGAGATAGTCTTTTGATGGCAGAGAGAACAGCAGTACACCTGCTTGGTCTGGCTTCAGCTCCAACACTGAAAACGAAACTAAAACACACCCTGCAGCCTGCTCAAAGACAAAAGTAAAAAGCTGACAGACAGCCCAGCTCCACCCACTCCCTGACATCATTGCAGTTGTAAACACCCATTTCTTAAAGGTACTCTCACTACAGATATCTATATACATTCCGATTTATAAACACCCATTTCTGCAAGGTACTCTCACATGACATCTCCTTAATTAATATAACCACCCCTCTTCCCTCTTTCCTATCTTTTCTTAACACCCTGTTTTCAGGAATATTTAACTTGGAGTCCTGTCCTTCTTTGAGTCAGTGTTAGGCGCAACATTATTATATTTGCACATGGTAATGTATGCCTATAACTCTCCGGTCTTATTTGCCATACTCTGTACATTCCCAAACATGCACTGTAACCCTGATTAAGACTTTATACTTTCTTCCTTACTCAGATCCCACCTGTTCACTTTCTATTCTTATCCTTGTGCTATCTATCTCTCCCAGTATTCTGTCCACCTTAGTCTTCCTCTCTAGTATTACCTCCCAGTTCCTACACCCCTGTTGAGTTATTTTAAACTCTCCCCAATAGCAATAGCAAATCACCCGAGGAGGAATTGGTCCCAGCTCTATTTAGGTGCAACCTGTCCATCTTGGTCCCAATGTCACAAGAGTCTAAAGCCTTCCCTCCTGCACCACCATTTGAACCACACACTAATCTGCTTTATCCTCCTCCTATATTGTACTGGGAATAATCTAGAGATGACTGTTTTTGAGGTCTTGCTAATCCGCCTAGCTTCTTAAATTCTGACTGCAGGATCACATCCCTCTTTCTGCCTATGTCATTGGTACTAATGACTGCTGGCTGTTCACCTTCCCCCCCTTCTTGTGTTCTGCAGCCGCTCAGTGACATCCTTGACCCTGGCACCAGGGAGGGAACACATCATTCTGGACCCATATCCACGGCCGCAGAAACACCCATCTATTGCGGAAGGAGGTTGCTGGGAGGTAAGTCAACCTTTAAAAGCACTTGTCTTTGCAGGGGCAGGCCAGTCGATTTCGGCGTGAGAACAGCTGGTGAGTCAGTTTCAGCGGGAGCATTGCGGAAGGAGGTTGCTGGGAGGTAAGTCAACCTTTAAAAGCACTTGTCTTTGCAGGGGCAGGCCAGTCGATTTCGGCGTGAGAACAGCTGGTGAGTCAGTTTCAGCGGGAGCATTGCGGAAGTGGTTGCTGGGAGGTAAGTCTGTCCTTTAAAAGCACTTGTCTTTGCAGGGGCAGGCCAGTCGATTTCGGCGGGAGTGGAGCTGGCTGGTTAGTCAATTTCAGCAGGAGCTGAGAATTTTTCTTTTTTTTTTTAAATTAGTTTTTTAGGCGGGAACAGGAAGTCGACCCGCGGACGTCTGGGAAGACCCTCACCAATAAATTCTGGTGGAGAGGAAACCCGAGACACTACACGTGTAGTGTCTCCCACCCGCCCTCCTCCTCTAACCTAATAATAAAACCCATTGGTCTGAGGTAAGTACCATATTTTATTATATTATTATTATTTTTTATAAAAATTTAATTTAGTTGTTAGCCAGATCTTGGTAGAAAGTTAGAGGAATGGCAGGGAAGGGAGTGCAATGTTCCTCCTGCAGGATGTTTGAGGTGAGGGATGCAGTTAGTATCCCTGCTGATTTTACCTGCAGGAAGTACTGCCATCTCCAGCTCCTCCAAGACCGAGTTAGGGAACTGGAGCTGGAGTTGGAAGAACTTCGGATCATTCGGGAGGCAGAAGGGGTCATAGATAGCAGCTTCAGGGAATTAGTTACACCAAAGATTGGAGATAGATGGGTAACTGTAAGAGGGACTGGGAAAAAGCAGTCAGTGCAGGGATCCCCTGCGGTCGTTCCCCTGAGAAACAAGTATACCGCTTTGGATACTTGTGGGGGGGGGACTTACCAGGGGTAAGCCATGGGGTACGGGCCTCTGGCACGGAGTCTGTCCCTGTTGCTCAGAAGGGAAGGGGGGAGAGGAGCAGAGCATTAGTAATTGGGGACTCTATAGTCAGGGGCACAGATAGGAGATTTTGTGGGAGCGTGAGAGACTCGCGTTTGGTATGTTGCCTCCCAGGTGCAAGGGTACGTGATGTCTCGGATCGTGTTTTCCGGGTCCTTAGGGGGGAGGGGGAGCAGCCCCAAGTCGTGGTCCACATTGGCACTAACGACATAGGTAGGAAAGGGGACAAGGATGTCAGGCAGGCTTTCAGGGAGCTAGGATGGAAGCTCAGAACTAGAACAAACAGAGTTGTTATCTCTGGGTTGTTGCCCGTGCCACGTGATAGTGAGATGAGGAATAGGGAGAGAGAGCATTTAAACACGTGGCTACAGGGATGGTGCAGGCGGGAGGGATTCAGATTTTTGGATAACTGGGGCTCTTTCTGGGGAAGGTGGGACCTCTACAGACAGGATGGTCTACATCTGAACCTGAAGGGCACAAATATCCTGGGGGGGAGATTTGTTAGTGCTCTTTGGGGGGGTTTAAACTAATGCAGCAGGGGCATGGGAACTTGGATTGTAGTTTTAGGGTAAGGGAGAATGAGAGTATAGAGGTCAGGAGCACAGATTTGACGTCGCAGGAGGGGCCCAGTGTTCAGGTAGGTGGTTTGAAGTGTGTCTACTTCAATGCCAGGAGTATACGAAACAAGGTAGGGGAACTGGCAGCATGGGTTGGTACCTGGGACTTCGATGTTGTGGCCATTTCGGAGACATGGATAGAGCAGGGACAGGAATGGATGTTGCAGGTTCCGGGGTTTAGGTGTTTTAGTAAGCTCAGAGAAGGAGGCAAAAGAGGGGGAGGTGTGGCGCTGCTAGTCAAGAGCAGTATTACGGTGGCGGAGAGGATGCTAGATGGGGACTCTTCTTCCGAGGTAGTATGGGCTGAAGTTAGAAACAGGAAAGGAGAGGTCACCCTGTTGGGAGTTTTTTATAGGCCTCCTAATAGTTCTAGGGATGTAGAGGAAAGGATGGCGAAGATGATTCTGGATATGAGCGAAAGTAACAGGGTAGTTATTATGGGAGACTTTAACTTTCCAAATATTGACTGGAAAAGATATAGTTCGAGTACAATAGATGGGTCGTTTTTTGTACAGTGTGTGCAGGGGGGTTTCCTGAAATAATATGTTGACAGGCCAACAAGAGGCGAGGCCACCTTGGATTTGGTTTTGGGTAATGAACCAGGCCAGGTGTTGGATTTGGAGGTAGGAGAGCACTTTGGGGACAGTGACCACAATTCGGTGACGTTTACGTTAATGATGGAAAGGGATAAGTATACACCGCAGGGCAAGAGTTATAGCTGGGGGAAGGGCAATTATGATGCCATTAGACGTGACTTGGGGGGGGATAAGGTGGAGAAGTAGGTTGCAAGTGTTGGGCACACTGGATAAGTGGGGTTTGTTCAAGGATCAGCTACTGCGTGTTCTTGATAAGTATGTACCGGTCAGACAGGGAGGAAGGCGTCGAGCGAGGGAACCGTGGTTTACCAAGGAAGTGGAATCTCTTGTTAAGAGGAAGAAGGAGGCCTATGTGAAGATGAAGTGTGAAGTTTCGGTTGGGGCGATGGATAGTTACAAGGTAGCGAGGAAGGATCTAAAGAGAGAGCTAAGACGAGCAAAGGAGGGGACATGAGAAGTATTTGGCAGGAAGGATCAAGGAAAACCCAAAAGCTTTCTATAGGTATGTCAGGAATAAGCGAATGACTAGGGAAAGAGTAGGACCAGTCAAGGACAGGGATGGGAAATTGTGTGTGGAGTCTGAAGAGATAGGCAAGATACTAAATGAATATTTTTCGTCAGTATTCACTCAGGAAAAAGATAATGTTGTGGAGGAGAATGCTGAGCCCCAGGCTAATAGAATAGATGGCATTGAGGTACGTAGGGAAGAGGTGTTGGCAATTCTGGACAGGCTGAAAATAGATAAGTCCCCGGGACCTGATGGGATTTATCCTAGGATTCTCTGGGAGGCCAGGGAAGAGATTGCTGGACCTTTGGCTTTGATTTTTATGTCATCATTGGCTACAGGAATAGTGCCAGAGGACTGGAGGACAGCAAATGTGGTCCCTTTGTTCAAAAAGGGGAGCAGAGACAACCCCGGCAACTATAGACCGGTGAGCCTCACGTCTGTAGTGGGTAAAGTCTTGGAGGGGATTATAAGAGACAAGATTTATAATCATCTAGATAGGAATAATATGATCAGGGATAGTCAGCATGGCTTTGTGAAGGGTAGGTCATGCCTCACAAACCTTATTGAGTTCTTTGAGAAGGTGACTGAACAGGTAGACGAGGGTAGAGCAGTTGATGTGGTGTATATGGATTTCAGCAAAACGTTTGATAAGGTTCCCCACGGTAGGCTATTGCAAAAAATACGGAGGCTGGGGATTGAGGGTGATTTAGAGATGTGGATCAGAAATTGGCTAGCTGAAAGAAGACAAAGGGTGGTGGTTGATGGGAAATGTTCAGAATGGAGTACAGTCACAAGTGGAGTACCACAAGGATCTGTTCTGGGGCCGTTGCTGTTTGTCATTTTTATCAATGACCTAGAGGAAGGCGCAGAAGGGTGGGTGAGTAAATTTGCAGACGATACTAAAGTCGGTGGTGTTGTCGATAGTGTGGAAGGATGTAGCAGGTTACAGAGGGATATAGATAAGCTGCAGAGCTGGGCTGAGAGGTGGCAAATGGAGTTTAATGTAGAGAAGTGTGAGGTGATTCACTTTGGAAGGAATAACAGGAATGCGGAATATTTGGCTAATGGTAAAGTTCTTGAAAGTGTGGATGAGCAGAGGGATCTAGGTGTCCATGTACATAGATCCCTGAAAGTTGCCACCCAGGTTGATAGGGTTGTGAAGAAGGCCTATGGAGTGTTGGCCTTTATTGGTAGAGGGATTGAGTTCCGGAGTCGGGAGGTCATGTTGCAGCTGTACAGAACTCTGGTACGGCCGCATTTGGAGTATTGCGTACAGTTCTGGTCACTGCATTATAGGAAGGACGTGGAGGCTTTGGAGCGGGTGCAGAGGAGATTTACCAGGATGTTGCCTGGTATGGAGGGAAAATCTTATGAGGAAAGGCTGATGGACTTGAGGTTGTTTTCGTTGGAGAGAAGAAGGTTAAGAGGAGACTTAATAGAGGCATACAAAATGATCAGGGGGTTGGATAGGGTGGACAGTGAGAGCCTTCTCCCGCGGATGGATATGGCTGGCACGAGGGGACATAACTTTAAACTGAGGGGTAATAGATATAGGACAGAGGTCAGAGGTAGCTTCTTTACGCAAAGAGTAGTGAGGCCGTGGATTGCCCTACCTGCTACAGTAGTGAACTCGCCAACATTGAGGGCATTTAAAAGTTTATTAGATAAACATATGGATGATAATGGCATAGTGTAGGTTAGATGGCTTTTGTTTCGGTGCAACATCATGGGCCGAAGGGCCTGTACTGCGCTGTATTGTTCTATGTTCTATGTTCTATTCCCCGAGCTATTAAATGACCGATCAGTTTTCCTCTTTCAGGACTTCCTTGTACCCTCCTGTACAGTTGAACTACTCGTGGTGCCATGGCTGTGCTCCTCAGATGCATCATCACTCTCATCAGTATTCAGAGCTGAATAGTAGTTGCAGAGTGGGATGCACTTCGAGGACTCGATGCACTACCTTCCTGCTTCTATTTGACCATTTGGTGGTCACCCATTCCACTTCTCCCATTCCCCCACTCCCATACAGACAGGATTTGTGTGGTCCCTTCCAGCCCGTAATCAGGATGTTTGTGTGAAAGGAGCCTGGATCTCCTTACCCTCTGGGTGATTTTTCTTAATTTTAAATAAATTCCAGCAGCAGGCTCTCTGGTGATGTTGAAAAGTAAAGCAAGGTGATTTTATAATCACACAGTTGCCCTGGATGTTTGAATGGAATGTTTCAATCACTCGTCTCCCTCACTCTCACGCACACAAATTAGATACAGAAGAAGCGAAAGGAGTAATTATCAAAACGTAGTTTATTATTCTTTATATCGACGCAGGCCTGGTGTCTTCTTATCAGAGTGGTTACTTTTGTTGGAGTGAAGGTCTTTTGGAAACTAAGCATCCCCATGAGCTGCAAAACTCTGTTAGATGAATATCCCGAAGGTGAATGGAAATTGGAACCATTACAGTACTTTGGCTGCATCGAAAGACTTTCAGCTATGATGCTTCAGCTGTCTCAGATGTTTCCTTTGTGCTTCAGTTGTTTCCCATGCACAGGCTGTATTATACTGCAATCCCCGAAAGATAGTTTCAGTCACATGACTTCAGGGTTAACATTTGAGTTCAGGTCACATGACTTCAGGGTTAACACTTGAGTTCAGGTCACATGACTTCAGGGTTAACATTTGAGTTCAGGTCACATGACTTCAGGGTTAACACTTCTGAGGTGCAGACCATCATGCTAAAAATAACAATTGTTTGTGGACACTCTTATCTCTGTCCCAATTTGAACTCAAATACTCTCCTTTGTTTAATATGGTCCTCAACTGCTGCCTCATCATCAAACAGTAGACTGTTCAAATGCCACAGGTTGCTCCAAAATACCCTTTATGGTCCATGTTTATCTAAGTACTGGCCATAGAAATGAATACTGTCCACAATTTAAATGCCCATAGTCAAAGGTTAGATTGCAGCCATCTTAACAAAGTTTGTGGCCACTTTCACAAGTATGATCTTCCAGTCCAGAATATCCAATAATGTGTATGTGACTGCACTCGTAAACTGTGGGGTGGCCAGATCTTTGTTATTCACAAATCTCTCAACCTCAATGGTGCACCACAGTGACACTAGATGCTGCTCAAGTTTGAAACCCAGAGATAAAGCCGCTGCAAGTGATAACACTTCCTGCACTGACATTTATCTGGGTCACAGGAAGCATCCTGGTGTTCCCACGTGGCACATGATGCGCATGCTAGAGGTTCATTTTTTTGATCGTCTGTTCCCTTCCGGCTAGGGAAAGAGGGAGTGAATCACGTCTTTGCAGGTCCCTCTTCACCTCCTCGACCAGCCTTGCCATTTCTCTGTTGTTAAGAACCTTGCTTCCTCTAATAAATCTTACTAATGTGAATAAATCACGATCAACAATAATAAACCTTAATATTATTAATAAACTTTGCCAATACTAATAAACTCTGCTAGTATTTAATTCACCTTACTCTGCCTTTCTGTAAAGAAAAAAGAAAGGCAAGGCTCATCAGTTTATTCCTTTGTTTAGATAAAATAAATAGGAAATACTCGCTAGATAATTGCCTATCTTGTTAGCACTGTTGCTTCACAGCGCCTAGGTCTCAGGTTCGAGTCCCGGCTTGGGTCCCTGTCTGCAATTGGACATTCTGAATTCTCCCTCTGTGTACCCGAACAGGCACCGGAATGTGGCGACTAGGGGATTTTCACAGTAACTTCATTGCAGTTTTATGTCAGCCTACTTGTGACACTGATAAAGATTATTATTACTATAATGCCCCTGTAATTTTGCACCTCAACTTTTCTTTCTAATTGTGGCTCTGACTGGCTCCTGGCAGCTGCAGTGGTAGTACAGCCAGCTGTTTATCACTCTGTTCCCATGCTTGTCTTTGAATAGCACCATAATGATCTTTTAATAATAATAATCTTTTATTGCCACAAGTAGGCTTACATTAACACTGCAATGAAGTTACTTTGAAAAACCCCTAGTCGCCACATTCCGGCGCCTGTTCGGGGAGGCTGGTACGGGAATTGAACCCGCCTTGCTGGCCTTGTTCTGCATTACAAACCAGCTGTCTAGCCCACTGAGCTAAACCAGCACCATTTTGTGCACCGTTAAAGAGGATATATAGGATTGGTTTAAGATCTCATCCAAAAACGCACCTCCAGAAATGCAGCACTCTCCCAATATGCCACCAAACATTGATGACTCGCCAGACGCAGTGATTTTAGTGCTGGCCGAGATTGCGTGGTGGGGCGATCCTGCAGTGGGGCATAAACCCACAGCTCATCTAAGGGAGGAATGGTCACCTGATGCAAAGGCAGATATATGGAGCCATAAACTCATTGAATGGTGGAACAAGCCCATGAGGCTAAAAGGCCAATTCCTGCTCCTATTTTCCTATGACCTAGCGGCAATAGTGTTACCAGCAAGCGAGCTGCCACTGAATATTCCGGAGACTTGTGGTGAGTGTAGACTCACCACACGTTCAGGTGAATGTGCTGCTCATTGCCTCATCTCCTCTAGCAACACGCCTTCGCTCTTGCACTCTCTAAGTAATGCTTGTCTCGCCCTCTATACTGATTGTATATTTTAAAAAGCTTTACTGCATATACTGAAGCTAATGGAGTTGACACATCTATCAGGAAACACTAAATAAATTCATCCAACTACGCCGCAGTCTAACGGAGCTGCTAGCAGCCTCAAACGAAAGGCATGATTATATTTTCAGTAATAGATTAGAAGAGCGTGGCTGCTCTTAACGTTATCGTTGCAATTCAATATTGTATCAAGCCACTCATTATACACATCATTAAAATCTAAATCACGTAACAGTTAAACCTCTAATACAGAATACATTTTTTACATTGTAATTACTGGCCACTGAACTTGCTTTTATTCTTTTTATTTGACAATGTCAAAAATTAATTCAAATCCATTTGGGTGTTAAGTGGAAGGAAATGTGTAATTTGCAAGTTTTTTTTTAGTTCTGGGAAATGGAATATTCTCCTCAGGCATAATTCCCAGTGTAGCAAAGGTCACTCTTTCTACACCACCTGACAACACACCTCAATCGTTCTTCCTCACGTATGGAAAAGGGGGGATGCACCTCAATAGGCTTTTTGACAAGTGGAATTTTCTGCAGGCTGTTAGATGGTACATATTGTTATTGTGGCATCTAGTGTTGGCGGAATATTGCTGGAAGTGCTAAATTGGTGAAAGTATGTAACAATGCTTTGCAATTCTTCTAATGCAGGATTTTGCGCCCGCGGGTGGGTCGTGGGAGGGTGTCAGAAGGGTCACGGTATTCCTGCCACGGTCCGGAGTAGCAATGGATGGATTTTGTATTCTTCATATCAGGATATCTTCCCCTCCTGCTTCCTTCCTGATAGAGCAAGCATTTGCCTGGCAGATAGCAAAGCCATTCCAGCTTTAACACCATTTTAAAACAGAATATTGGAGCTGCACTTTTCTCCTGAAAGCTCAATGTAAATTTCCCCCCGAGACAATGCTGGGGTATTATGGTGCCCGGCTGTTCCAACAACGGATACTACACCCCCACAGCTAATCTGCCCTTTATAATCATTTCCATATGAAGCACATCATCATTTTTAAGCTATTTGTAATCTTAAGCGGTGGCTATATTTAGGGAAAGGGGCCTAAAATCTGTTCAAGTCACTGAATTCTCGACAACTAACTGCAGGTTTAAATGACTATTTCTCCACTAGGAACATGGGGAAGCTGTAAATGGAACAAACCCGGCCCGTGGCAAGGTGGCACAGTGGTTAGCAATGCTGCCTCACAGCGCCAGGGATCCGGGTTCGATTCCGGCCTCAGGTGACTGTGTGGAGTTTGCACATTCTCCCCGTGTCTGTGGGCTTCATCCGGGCGCTCCGGTTTCCTCCCACAAGTCCTGAAAGACATGCTTGTTAGGTAACTTGGACATTCTGAATTCTCCCTCAGTGTACCCGAACAGGCGCCTAGGGGATTTTCACAGTAGCTTCAGTGTTAATGTAAGCCTACTTGTGACAATAATAAAGATTATTATTATTAGTACAAATGACGCCCAAGATCCCATATACCTGCTACCTTATTAACCTGCTTTCTCAACCTTCCCGCCTGCCTTTAACAACTTGTACACATATACCCCGAGGTATGGCTGCTGAATGGAGGACACGCATATTTATACTCTGCCTACAGGGCGGAGCCAGCAGACAGGGACTACCGGCGAACCTGTAGTACAGGTCCTACCTTACATCACCTAATACAGGTGCAACAGTGGTTCACCACATTCACCCCGTTTTTGAGTCTGGCGGGGGGGGGGGGGGGGGTGGTGGAGAACTATATACAGCAATGAATTTATATTTACAGTATTTGATCAGATAAAAATGTCTTTCGAAGTCCGGTGCCGGTTAGAGATTTAACCGGTCTGGTGCCTTGATGTTCCGCTGGGAGCGACGTAGCGGTGATGGCAATGTCGATGCTGGCCTGATGTTCAGTGATTCCGGGAACGTGCCGAAATCCTCTTCATCCTCAGGCGTGGGCAGGTAATGCCTCCAATGCCGCACAGCTTCAACGATAGCTTGGGCCTCTTTTTCGACGGATGAATGCCGAATGTCTGAGGCATGAAGTGTGCGGGAGAAGAATGCCACGGGTCTGCCTGCCTGATTGAGGGTGGCGGCTAGGGCGATGTCTGATGCGTCGCTCTCCACTTGAAAGGGCAGTGTCTCGTCTACTGTGTGCATCCCGGCCTTGGCCATGTTGGCTCTGATACGGGCGAAGGTCTGCTGTACCTTGGCCGTGAGGGGAAAATGAGTGGAATAAATGAGTGGGAGGGCCTTGTCTGCATAGTTTGGGACCCACTGGGCGTAGTACGAGAAGAACCCCTAGCAGCATTTGAGGGCATTCGGGGTGGGGGAGATCCCTCAGCGCATGCGGTCGGGATCGGGCCACAGAACTCCGTTCTGGACCACATAGCCGAGGATGGCTAAGCGGGTTGTGCTAAACACGCACTTCACCTTGTTGTAGGTGAGGTTGAGGAGAGTGGCGGTGTGGAGAAATTTGGCAAGGTTGGCATCGTGGTCCTGCTAGTTGTAGCGCACAAAGACTCCGAGAGACGAATAGAGTGAAGTCGATGAGGCTTTATTAAGTGTGACTGTTTCCACCGCAGTTCGGTAGTAGACTGCCTGCGGGGGAGGACTCCAGGTACTTATACTCCGCCTTCAGGGCGGAGCTAGAGGTCAACGTCCAACCAGGACCCGGGATCTGTCAGCCAATGACATCATGGCTGCCCAGTCCCACATGACCACTAATGCATACTACCACATTCACCCCTTGTTAAAAATGAACCCGGCGGGGTGATGCTTCGCATGGTGGTAAGCGTTTACAAGGCTGGTCCTGGGAGGAAAACTTTCACGTTATAACAGTATGTACAAGGTTTTTTTGTTTTTTTTTCAAACTATTTACAGTAATCGTCAGAAAAAGACAAAAAGTTCTCGTTAAAGTCCACATTGTACTGTTAGATCGACGCCACGAGTCGGTCGGGCGGTCTGGTCGTCCGTGCCGATCGCCTCGGCCCCGGTGGTGGTGGTGCTTGTTCCGGTGTTGTCTTCTCCGGGAGCCTTATTGTTTCAGCTTGGGCTTTATTCCTGGTCGGGCCTGGGAGGAGGACTGATCCTCCTGGGAAGGGGGTGGTCGCGGGGTGCGGCGGTGGCAGGAAGGGGGGGGGGGTTGGGTGATTGGTGTCGGGGGTGTGTGTGTGTTGCCGGCGGGCGCCAGATCTCGCAGAGAGACCGTGTCCTGTCGGCCGTCGGGGTACTCCACATAGGCGTACTGCGGGTTCGCGTGAAGGAGGTGAACCCTTTCGACCAACGGGTCCGACTTGTGCGCCCGCACGTGCTTTCGGAGCAAGATGGGTCCTGGGGCCGCCAGCCAGGTCGGCAGCGACGTTCCAGAGGAGGACATCCTGGGGAAGACAAGGAGGCGCTCATAAAGCGTTTGATTAGTGCTAGTACACAGTAGTGACCGGATGGAGTGGAGGGCGTCCGGAAGGACCTCCTGCCACCGGGAAACTGGGAGGTCCCTGGACCGTAGGGCCAGGAGGACGGTCTTCCAGACCGTGCCATTCTCCCTCTCTACTTGCCCGTTCCCCCGGGGGTTGTAGCTGGTCGTCCTGCTCGAGGCTATCCCGTTGCTGAGCAGGAACTGGCGCAGCTCGTCACTCATGAAAGAGGACCCCCTGTCGCTGTGGACGTATGCGGGGCAACCGAACAGTGTGAATATGGTGTTCAGGGCTTTAATGACTGTGGCGGCGGTCATGTCAGAACAGGGGATGGCGAATGGGAAGCAGGAGTACCCGTCCACCACATTAAGGAAGTATGTGTTGCGGTCGGTGGAGGGGAGGGGTCCTTTGAAATCCAGACTAAGGCGTTCAAAGGGGCGGGAAGCCTTAATCAGGTGCGCACTATCCGGCCTGAAAAAATGCGGTTTGCACTCTGCGCAGATGTGGCAGTTCCTTGTGACTGTACGGACCTCCTCTAAGGAGTATGGGAGGTTGCGGGACTTGATAAAATGGAAAAACCGAGTGACCCCCGGGTGGCAGAGGTCCTCGTGGAGGGTTTGGAGGCGGTTAATTTGTGCGTTGGCACATGTGGTGCGGGATAGGGCATCGGACGGCTCGTTCAGCTTTCCGGGACGATACAAGATTTAGTAGTTGAAGGTGGAGAGCTCGATCCTCCACCTTAAGATCTTGTCGTTTTTGATTTTGCCCCGCTGTGCATTATCGAACATGAAGGCTACCGACCGTTGGTCAGTGAGGAGAGTGAATCTCCTGCTGGCCAGGTAATGCCTCCAATGTCGCACAGCTTCCACTATGGCTTGGGCTTCCTTTTCCACTGAGGAGTGGCGGATTTCTGAGACGTGGAGGGTTCGGGAGAAAAAGGCCACGGGTCTGCCCGCTTGGTTAAGGGTGGCCGCTAGAGCTACATCGGAGGCGTCGCTCTCGACCTGGAAGGGGAGGGACTCGTCGATGGCGCGCATCGTGGCCTTTGCGATATCTGCTTTGATGCGGCTGAAGGCCTGGCAAGCCTCTGTCGACAGAGGGAAGGTCGTGGTCTGTATTAGAGGGCGGGCCTTGTCTGCGTACTGGGGGACCCACTGGGCGTAGTATGAAAAGAACCCCAGGCAGCGTTTCAGGGCTTTTGAGCAGTGCGGGAGGGGAAATTCCATGAGGGCGCGCATACGTTCGGAATCGGGGCCTATTATCCCATTGCGCAATACGTAGCCCAGGATGGCTAGCCGGTTGGTGCTAAAAACGCACTTGTCCTCGTTGTACGTGAGGTTCAAGGCTTTAGCGGTCTGGAGGAATTTTTGGAGGTTGGCGTCGTGGTCCTGCTGGTCGTGGCCGCAGATGGTTACATTGTCGGGATACGGGAACCTGGCCCGCAACCCGTGTTGATCAACCATTCGGTCCATCTCTCGTTGGAAGACCGAGACCCCGTTTGTGACGCCAAATGGGACCCTTAGGAAATGGTATAATCGCCCGTCTGCCTCGAAGGCTGTGTACTTGCGGTCACTTGGGCGGATGGGGATCTGATGGTAGGCGGACTTGAGGTCCACGGTGGAGAAGACTTTATATTGGGCAATCCGATTGACCATGTCGGATATGCGGGGGAGAGGGTACGCGTCTAGTTGTGTGTACCTGTTGATGGTCTGGCTATAGTCTATGACCATCCTTTGCTTCTCCCCTGTCTTCACTACTACCACCTGTGCTCTCCAGGGACTATTGCTGGCCTGGATTATGCCTTCCTTTAGTAGCCGCTGGACTTCGGACCAAACGAAGGTCCGGTCCTGGGCGCTGTACCGTCTGCTCCTAGTGGCGACGGGTTTGCAATCCGGGGTGAGGTTCGCAAATAAGGACGGGGGTTGCACCTTGAGGGTTGCGAGGCCGCAGATAGTGAGTGGGGGTATTGGGCCGCCGAATTTGAAGGTAAGTCTCTGTAGATTGCACTGGAAGTCTAATCCCAGTAATGTGGGGGCGCAGAGTTGGGGAAGGACGTGGAGCCTGTAGTTTTTGAACTCCCTCCCCTGCACCGTTAGGGTAACTACGCAGAAACCTTTGATCTGTACGGAGTGGGATCCTGCAGGTAGGGAAATCTTTTGTGCGCTGGGATGGGTGTTCAAAGAACAGCGTCTTACCGTGTCGGGGTGGATAAAGCTCTCCGTGCTCCCGGAGTCGACTAGGCATGGTGTCTCGTGCCCGTTTATCAGCACCGTTGTCGTCTTCGTCTGGAGTGTCCGGGGCCGAGCTTGGTCCAGCATTATTGAAGCGAGACGTGGTTGTGGTAGTTGAGCATCTTCTTCGAACCCCGTGGAGCCGTCGACACTGGGGTCCGTTGTTGCCGTCCAACATGGCGTCGGGGATGAACAAAATGGCTGCCCCCATGCATCGCACATGGCTGGGGGGTCACAAGATGGCGGCGGGGGTGGACAAAATGGCCACCCCCATGCGTCGTACAGGTCTGGGGTGGTCCAAGATGGCGGCGCCCTTCCTCACCTCGTGGTGGCCGGGACCCAAAATGGCGGCGTCTGCGGGTCGCACATGGGGCGCTGGGGGGGTTGGGGAGCGTTAGGAACGCGCGGGGCTCCCTCATCTCTGGGGGCAGCGGTGGTCGGGACCCAAATTGGTAGCGCCAGCGGGTCATACGTGGGGCGCGGGGGGAGGGTTTGGGGGGCGTTAGAGACGCGCAGAACTCCCTCTTCTCCGTGGAGAGCGGTGGTCGGGACCCAAAGTGGTAGCGCCGGCGGGTCATACATGGGGCGCGGGCGGGTGGTTGGGGAGCGTAAGCGGCGTGCAGGGCTCCCTGTTCTCCCGGGACCGCGGTGGTCGGGACCCAGAGTGGCTGCGCCTGCGGGTCGTACATGGGGCGCTGGGGGGGTTGGGGAGCGTAAGCGGCGTGCAGGGCTCCCTGTTCTCCCGGGACAGCGGCGACCTCGCAGGACCGGCACACAACCGCGAAATGGCCCTTTTTCCCGCAGCTCTTGCAGATCGCTGCGCGGGCCGGGCAGCGCTGCCGGGGGTGTTTCGCCTGGCCGCAGAAATAGCAGCGGGCGCCCCCGGTGCGACTTGGCGTTTGGACTGCGCAAGCCTGTGGGGTGTCCGGGGGGGGGGGGTGGGTTTGTCGCGACGGGTACGTACGGAGCCCAATGGGCTGCCGCGCGGTCGGGGCCGTAGGCGCGGGTATTTCGCGCGGCCACATCTAGGGAGGCTGCTAGGGCCCGTGCCTCTGAGAGTCCTAGCGACTCTTTTTCTAGAAGTCTTTGGCGGATTTGGGAGGAGTTCATACCTGCCAAAAAAGCATCGCGCATTAACATGTCCGTGTGTTCAATTGCGTTCACCGACGGGCAGCTGCAGGCTCGTCCCAAAATTAGTAGCGCGGCGTAGAATTCATCTATCGATTCTCCGGGACTTTGCCGTCTCGTTGCGAGCTGATAGCGAGCGTAGATCTGGTTTACTGGGCGAACATAGAGACTTTTCAGTGCTGCGAACGCCGTCTGGAAATCCTCTGCGACTTCGATGAAAGAGAAAATCTCCGTGCTTAACCTCGAGTGCAGGACCTGTAGTTTTTGGTCTTCTGTGACCCGGCCGGTGGCCGTTCTGAGGTAGGCCTCGAAACAAGTCTGCCAATGCTTGAAAGCTGCTGCCGCGTTCACTGCGTGGGGGCTGATCCTCAGGCATTCCGGGATGATCCTGAGCTCCATAGTCCTTTTTAGGCACGCTTAATAAATTGTAGCGCACAAAGACTCCGAGAGACGAATAGAGTGAAGTCGATGAGGCTTTATTAAGCGTGACTGTTTCCCCCGCAGTTCGGTAGTAGACTGCCTGCGGGGGAGGACTCCAGGTACTTATACTCCGCCTTCAGGGCGGAGCTAGAGGTCAACGTCCAACCAGGACCCGGAATCTGTCAGCCAATGACATCATGGCTGCACAGTCCCACATGACCCCTAATGCATACTACCACACTAGTCATGGCCGCAGATGGTGACGTTGGCTAGGTACGGGAAGGTGGCCCGCAAACCATACAGGTCGACCATTCGGTCCATTTCTCTTTGGAAGACCGAGACTCCGTTAGTGATGCTGAAGGGAACCCTGAGGAAGTGATAGAGACGACCGTCCGCCTCGAAAGCGGTGTATGGACGGTCTGATTTACGGATGGGGAGCTGGTGGTAAGCGGATTTTAGGTCTACCATTGAGAAGACCCGGTACTGCGCAATCTGATTGACCATATCAGTTCTGCGTGGGAGTGGGTACGCGTCGAGCTGCGTGTACCGATTGATGGTCTGGCAGTAGTCCACGACCATTCTGTGTTTCTCCCCAGTTTTAACGGCTACCACTTGGGCTCTCCAGGGGCTGTTGCTGGCCTCGATAATGCCCTCCAGAAGCAGCCGCTGGACCTCGGACCTGCTGAAGGTCCTGTCCTGGGTGCTGTACCGTCTGCTCCTGGTGGCGAAGGGTTTGCCATCCGGAGTAAGATTGGCGAAGAGGGAAGGCGGATCGACCTTTCGGGTTGCGAGGCCGCACACAATGAGGGATGGTAGGGGCACGCCAAATTTGAGGGTTAGGCTCTGGAGGTTACACTGCAGGTAGTAGGGCAGCGCAGAGGTTAAGGAGGATGTAGAGGCGGAAGCCACTGAATTCTACGCCCTGGACCGTGAGTGTGACCGTGCAGAACCCCCGGATTGCGACAGAATGGGATCCGGAAGCCAGGGAAATTCTTTGGTTGGCGGGGTGTACCGCGAGGGAGCAGCGGCTTACCATATCCGGGTGTATGAAGCTTTCGGTGCTCCCGGAGTCCAGCAGGCAAGAGGACAAGTGGCTGTTGATTGTCACACTGGTCGATGCGGTGGCCAGGTTGTGCGGCCGAGACTGGTTGATCGTCACTGATGCGAGTCGTGGTCAGTCGTCGCTGACGTCAGGGGTCCAGGTCCTGGAATGCTATCGGTGTCCATGTCCCGTGGGGGAGACAAGATGGCGGTGCCTGAAGATCCAGCGGGGGACAAAATGGCGGCGCCCATGGGCCGCACGTGAACTGAGGGGGAGATGATGGCAGCACCCACTGGCCGCCCGTGGCCCCGGGAGGTGAAGATGGCAGTGCCCACTGGCCGCGTGTGGCCCCGGGAGGCGAATATGGCGGCGCCCACTGGCCGCCCGTGGCCCCGGGAGATGAAGATGGCGGTGCCCACTGGCCGCGTGTGGCCCCGGGAGGTGAATATGGCGGCGCCCACTGGCCGCCCGTGGCCCGGGAGGTGAAGATGACGGCGCCCACTGGCCACGCGTGGTCCGGGGAGGTGAAGA
Organism: Scyliorhinus torazame; assembly: GCF_047496885.1. Taxonomy (NCBI): domain Eukaryota; kingdom Metazoa; phylum Chordata; class Chondrichthyes; order Carcharhiniformes; family Scyliorhinidae; genus Scyliorhinus; species Scyliorhinus torazame. Next base: position 329,838,585 of record NC_092709.1, read on the forward strand.
TGGCGGAGCACTCTGGCCGCGCGTGGTCCAGGGAGATGAAGATGGCGGCGCCCATTGTGTGAAGGCTAGGGGGGTGTGGCGATAGCGGCGACTGCGCGGGCCTGGCACACCGCGGCGAAGTGCCCCTTTATGCCGCAAGCCTTACAAAGGGCAGCGCGGGCCGGGCAGCGTTGGTGAGGGTGTTTCTGCTGGCCGCAGAAGTAACATCGGGGACCCCCGGGGTGCGCGGGCTGGCATGTGGCACAGGCGTACTGGCTGGGTAAGGCTCCCGCTGGGGCGGCCGTCTGTTGGGTCCACGAGGGGTAGGAGGGGTGGGCCGCGCGGCTGGTGTGGTAGACTTGAATGTTACATCATAGAGAGCGCTAGCTTCTTTGTTTCAGCTAGGTCGAGCGTGGCCCCTTCTAACAGTCTTTGCCGTATGAGGTCCGACCCAATCCCCGTTACGAACGCGTCCCGCATAAGAAGGTTGGAGTGTTCGGTGGCCATAACGGCCTGACAGTCACAGTCCCGGACGAGTGGGATTGGGGCCCGCCAGAAGTCTTCTCTGGACTCACCAGGGAGTTGAGAGCGAGTGGCGAGTACATGCCTGGCGAAGAGCGTGTTCGTTTTCTGTGCGTAGTTTTCTTTGAGAAGCGCCATGGCGTCGGCGTAGTTCAGGGCGTCCTGGATCAGCAGAAACACGTTGGAGCTCAACCTTGAGTACAGGATCTGTATCTTCTGAGCCTCCGGAACAGGGGTGGTCGCTGAGTTGATGTACTCCTCGAAGCAAGCTAGCCAGTGATTAAAGTCCTTTTTGGCGTTGCTTGATTGCGGATCCAGCTGCAGGCGATCTGGTTTGATTCGGAGGTCCATCTTTTAGAAAATCTTAGAGCAATAAATTGAGGCACGATCAATTGAACAAAGACTAGAGCTGGATACAACTGAGGCTTTATTGCTCTAAGGTGTGTGGCCTCCTACAGCAGCTGGCGAAATGGTGGCTGAATGGAGGACACGCATAGTTATACTCTGCCTACTGGGCGGAGCCAGCAGGGACTACCGGCGAACCTATAGTACAGGTCCTATCTTACATCACCTAATACAGGTGCAACAGTGGTTTACCACACACCCTTTACTCTACATTGCCACTCCTCACTCTTCTTATCATACTATCAACACAAACTTTATCATAGACAAATCACTTGCACGGCAAACCTAATCACTGTCTTTGTGAAGGAGTGTAGGGGACATGAAAGGATACTTTGTCCGCCTTGACAGATCACGGGGTCTATGTGGGGCTGTTTAGCACAGGGCTAAATCGCTGGCTTTGAAAGCAGACCAAGGCAGTCCAGCAGCACGGTTCAATTCCCGTAACAGCCTCCCCGAATAGGCGCTGGAATGTGGCGACTAGGGGCTTTTCACAGTAACTTCATTTGAAGCCTACTTGTGACAATAAACGATTTTCATTTCATTTCATTCATGGCAGTATGGTACAGAGTGTGTATCCACACAATTTCACTGGCAAAGCTTTGCCATCTAACATGGTGTGGAATAAAGATTTGTCAGGATGTCGCCGGGCACTTCCTTGGAGGCAGAAGAGGAGGAAGTCCTGCTCATCCTTAAATATTGTGTCAGATTTCGTTGGCCTTATGCCCATATATTTTAATTAATGGTTTCAATATGTTAACACAAAATAATGGTGTCTTTCTTTTCTGAAAATATTCTCTATGCATACTAGAGCGAGCCAGGGGAGGGAATATTTTACTTCAATATAGTAAAGTCAAAAGTGACCATAATCCAATCTATACATTCATCATACCATGCGTCCTGTGGTATCTTGCTTTCGATTTTTTTCCTTTGGAGCAATTAGAGGGTCAATATCATAAGGTCATAAGAAGTAGAAGCAGGTTTAGACCATTTGGCCTGTCAAACCTACTCCACCATTCAGTAAAACCATGGCTGATCTGATTGTGGCTGTGACTCCACTTTCCTGCCTGTGCCCCATACTGTTCAGGGTGTAAGACCATAAGGTATGGAAGTAGGAGTAGGCCATTTGGCCCACCGAGTCTGCTGCTCCGTTCATTGAGAACATGACTGATCTGAAATGATAATCTTCAACTCCATTATCCCGCCTTATCTCCATAACCCATGATTCTCTTATTAATTAAAAATCTATCTATCTCAGCCCTGAATATATTTAACCATCCAGCTTTTACAGCTCTCTGTGGTAAAGAATTCCACAGATTCATTGCACTCTGAGAGAAGAAATTCCTCCTTATCTCTGTCTTAGATGGATGATCGCTTACTCTGATATTATGCCCTCTGGTCCTAGAATCTCCCACAAGGGGAAACAACCTCTCAGCATATACGCTGTCAAGCCCCCTGAGAATCCTATATGGCTCAATGAGGTCGCCTCTCATTGAGAGGCGATACCAATGAGTACAGGCCCAACCTACTCAACCTCTCCTCATAAGAAAATCCCTCCAAACCTGAGTTCAACCGAGTGAGCTTTCTCTGGACTGCCTCCAATTCCAGTCTATCTTTCCTTAGATAAGGGGAGCAAAACCATTCACAGTATTCCAGGTGTGACTCCCTTGACTCACTTCCAGATCGAAATATTGTTAAAGGTGGTTGGTTGCCACTTTAGTGCAAGAGACCCATGGAACTGAAAGATCTGTAATCTCTTTCAGCTAGACGCCTCAGTGGATGATCCATCTTGGCCTCTTCCTGAGGTGTCCAGGGTTACGGTTGCCAATCTTCAGCTAATTTGATTCACTGGACATGATGTGAAGAAACGGCTGAAGGCATTGGACACTGCAAAGGCTGTGGATCCTGACGACGTCCCAGCACAGCACTGAAATCTTATGTTCCAGAATTAGCTGTACCCCTAGTGAAGAGTTCACAGTGCAGCTCCAACACTGACATCTGTCTGGCAATGTGGAAAGCTGCAGGACAAAATCAATCATCAGCAAAGTGATGGAAGGTGCCATCGATAGTCACCAAGCGGCACCTATTCAGAAATAACATGCTCATCGATGATCGCTTTGGTTTCTGCCAAGGGCAATCAGCTCTTAACCTTGGCCGGCGTGATCCCGCGCAAAACAGATTATCTAGTAATTATTGCATTACTGTTTGGAGAGTTTCTGCATGCAAATTGCTTGCTGCAGTTTCTACATTATAGCCTCTACATGTCATAAAGGACCTCATTAGCTGTGAAGCACTTCAGGACCGACAGTCTTGAAAGGTGCTATAAAAATGCTAGCTGTGTGTCCTTTACTTTCAAAGATTTCCACTTAGTACTTCTCTCCTGTTCTTTCTCTATCATGTTGTGAAATTTTCATTTTCTAATTGTCTTTTGGAAGTATTGAATCTGTTTCCACCACCTTCTCAAGCGGCACCTTCCCGATCATAACAACTCGCTGCACAAAAAGAATTCACTGCAACTCTCCCCTTCTCTGATTTTAATTATACCTTTAATTATGCTCTCCTATGTTAATTATTCCTTTACTTTTAATATGCTGCCAAGCAGCTGACACATTGCCAGATCCCAGGTGGTACAACATAGAACATCTCACAATCCCTTGAGGAACAGCAAAGAGGGAAAAGGATCTGCCACAGAGTCTCCTCATAGTCGTTGTAATTGAAAAGCAGTGTTGATAGGAGAAACCATTGAGAAATTACAAGTTTATCTGCCCAGACCCTCTGAGCTAAAGGAAGTGATGTATGTTGCAGACAGGTTAAGGGGTTCAGTTCCCAACTCTGAACACAAAAAACCTAAACTGAATTCCTTCCTTTACAAATGCTGGCTGACTTGCTTCGTATTTCCAGCGTTATTCGTATTTCCAGCTACTATCTAGAAGGGCATGAGCAGCAGATACCTGGGAACCCCACCACCTGGAGGTTCCCTTCCAAGTCACTCGCCATCCTGACTTGGAAACATATCGCTGCTCCTTCACTGTCGCTGGGGCAACATCCTGGAACTCCCTCCCTAACTGCACAGTGGGTGTACCTCAAGGACTGCAGTGGTTCAAGAAAGCAACTCGCCGTCACCTTCTGACGGGCAACTCGGGATGGCAATAAATTCTGGCCTAACCAGCGACGCCCACATCCCGTAAATGAATTTTTAAAAACAATATCTCATGAATTGCCATCATCTATAATTTTTCTTTTTAATTGGATAGCTTTGAAGGAAATAAACACTCCAGGGACTTATGAGCAAAGTTTTGGCTACCACTCCAGTGTAGTCGTGAGGGCGTCTGTCCGAGATGTGGGGCTGGATTCTCTGTTTCAGGGACTCTGTCCCCACGCCGTCGTGAAAACTGTGGTCTTTTATGCCAGAAAAACTGGGGTCAAAAGGCCACAAATTCACAGCCTTGTAGGGGGCTAGCAGGGAGCCGTCGTGGAGCTTGAAGCTCCAGCTGTCGATACGGCCCCCTGCACTTCCGGGTTAGAGGGTTGGTTTAGCACTGGGCTAAATTGCTGGCTTTGAAAGCAGACCAAAGCAGGCCAGCAGCACGGTTCAATTCCCGTACCAGCCTCCCTGAACAGACGCCGGAATGTGGCGACTAGGGGCTTTTCACAGTAACTTCATTTGAAGCCTACTTGTGACAATAAGCGATTTTCATTTCAGAGGCCGCACATGCGCGCAGCGGTGGCCTCCAGCGGCCACGCCATGCACCATAGAACAGTACAGCACACCCAGTCCCGAATGAGGCCCCCCCCAGCCCGCTGATCGGCCCACCCCCAACTGTGGCGGCCACGGTGAGTATCCCGAATGGCAGGACCATGAGTGGTCCACGCCGTCGGGAATTCAGCCGGTCCGGGTGCGGAGAATTCAGCCCATGGTCTACTGGTTGAGATGCAAAACTGAGGCCCACCTGCTCCCTCAGGTGACTGCAAAAGATCCCATGGCACTATTTTTCAAAGACGGGTGGGGGTTTTACCCAGTGTCCTGGTCGATGTTGTGCCCATAATCGATATTACTAAAAGTCGTGGGCGGGATTCTCAATTCCTTCGCGCCGGCCTTATTCTCCGGCACTGCTACAGTGAATGGGAGATTTGGCTGAGTTCTATATTCTCTGTCCTCGCTGGCAGCGGGGCGGACTCACAACGGAGAATCCCGGCCCCGGGTTACCACATGGCTGCGTTACTGTGACCTTGCTGTGCGCGAATTGGCGGCAGGGCTGCCTACCTCGCAAGTGTGCCTGCACATCAAAAGGTTGGCCTTTGAGAATCTCGGGTACCAGTCGCGAAAGGTGCTACATAAATGCAAGTCTTTCCAAAGATTCGGCCGGAGGAAGACCAGCAGCTGACTGAAGAAGAAACACACGAAGGGGACACAATCCCTTCACGTGTCAGAACCTCGTTTGCTTTTTTTCTTATTCCACCCGGTGAACGAAAGCTAACAGGATACGCTCCACTTTTCCAATGATACTAATTATCCTCCAGCATCCTTAAGTGCTAATTAAACTCGGAGGCAACCAAGTGACCAGCAGAAACAGATTTCAGAAAGGTTGCCATCCTTCGTGGAGGCTGACGATGCTTTGTTCACTGAAATTATTCAAGTTGAACTGGAGTGACGGGGCTTCCGAACTAGAAATCCAATATTGTGTCGGGAGCTAGGTATTCTTTTTTTTTGAAGCAAATGATATCACTCATCCCAGCAAATTCAGATGATGTTGACTGTGTTTATCTTGCACTAAATATGTTGTTCCTGTCTCTGCCAATGTTATTATGTCCCCATGGTAACAGATGGCTTCAGCTTGGATCGGCCGTTAACTATCTGATACACTGTAATCAGAAGTATCTGCAAAGACAGTTTAATGGGGCTTCTGTACAGCTTAACAAGGCATGCTAAATTACAGCCACTTGAGAATTATAGAGAAAATGTCAAGTGTAATAGATCATAAATTCAGATCACCACCTGTGTTTTCCATTTAAAACAAAATTGAACTGTTGTGTTATGTACTTTTTCCAATCATTCCTTTCATATGTAGTCACTTCACCCTGGTGTACACATGCGGCAATGGCGAGAGCGGCTCAAGTGTTCCTCCCCATCTTAATAAAGATTATTATTATCTGGAGTACTGCTTTCATTTTTGGGAAATATAGCGCACCACGTGAAGGATTTTTTTTAAAAAGGTCCTTCATGGGATGTGAGCGTTGCTGGCAATACCAGCATTTCTTGTCCATCTCTAATTGCCCTTGAGAAGATGGTGGTGAGCCACGTTCTTGAACGTCCCTGTGGTGCAGTTTCACCCACAGGGCTGAGTGGTGAACCACGTTCCACTGTTACTCACTGCTGTATATATATTCACTGTTATTGTTTGTTCCATTGTTACTTATTGTTGTTGTTGTTGTTGCTTCTGTTGGCTCTGCCTGTGGCTCCGCCCCTCGGGCTTTGTATATAGTTGGCTAATCTGGGGCCCTGCCTCAAGTGAGGGATCAGCAGCAGGCAGGTGATGTGTTGGGTGCTCTGCTACACAGACGAACCAACACTGTTGCGAATGGTACAACTCAGTTTTATTGCTAACATTTATTTACAGTGGTAAACTGGTTACTGAGGTTCGATCATAACCCTAGAATCTGTGGACCTATTCCTAATACTGTCTTGTAGTGGCACTCAGCACATGGGCAGCACGGTAGCACAAGTGATTAGCACTGTGGCTTCACAGCGCCAGGGTCCCAGGTTCGATTCCCCGCTGGGTCACTGTCTGTGCGGAGTTTGCACGTTCTCCCCGTGTCCGCGTGGGTTTCCTCCGGGTGCTCCGGTTTCCTCCCACAGTCCAAAGACGTGCAGGTTAGGTGGATTGGCCATGCTAAATTACCCGTAGTGTCCATAAGGGTTGGGAGGGGTTATTGGGTGGAAGTGAGGGATTAATGTGGGTCGGTGCAGACTCGATGGGCCGAATGGCCTCCTTCTGCACTGTATGTTCTATGTAATCTATGTAATCTATGGTGGATGTCTGAGTGGCTTGCTATGAGCTCTGTGCCCTGAGCTGTCTCCTGCTGGAATGCTCAGGAAGTGTCGTGTCCCCTGTTTTGTTCTGTGTATGCTCTTGCCTGTGGTGTTGTGTGTGTGTTGATTGGTCCGTTGATCTGTCCATCAGTATGTATGTGCTATGATGTTTATCTGAATATCATGACAGCAGGCACACATCTCAGTGTATTAAAGCCACAATTTAGTTCTATAACTCGCTTTGTCTATTATTGTTGGTCCATCAGGCTGTCACCGAACTCCAGGACCCAGTAACGGTAAAGGAACGGCGATATAGTTCCAGGTCAGGATTTTGTGTAGCTTGGAGGGAAATTTTGGAAGTGGCTGGGTTTCCCATGTTCTTGTTGCCCTTGTATCTTAGAATCATAGAATTTACAGTGCAGAAGGAGGCCATTCGGCCCATCAAGTCTGCACTGGCTCTTGGAAAGTGCACCCTACTTAAGCCCACATCTCCAACCTATCCCAGTAACCCCACCTAACCTAAGGACAATTTAGCATGGCCAATCCACCTAACCTGTACATCTTTGGACTGTGGGAGGAACCCGGAGCACCCGGAGGAAACCCACGCAGACACGAGGAGAATATGCAAACTCTGCACAGACAGTGACACAAGCCGAAAATCGAATTGTAGATGTTAGAGGTCACAGGTTCTGAAGGTGCTGTCGAAGGAACCTCGGCAAGTTGCTGCAATGCATCTGGGGGTTGCTGCACAATACTATGGCTGTGCGCCAGGAGTGGAGTTGATGGATGTTTACATTAACAATAGTAATCCCACCTAGGGGCAATTTAACATGGCCAATCCACCTAACCTACGCATCGTTAGACTGTGGGAGGAAACCGGAGCACCTGGAGGAAATCCACGCAGACACGGGAAAAATGTGCAAACTATGATTTCCATCTAATCATAGCCAAAGAATCACTTCCAATGGTTTCTCTTCCCACTCCTGAATGTCCCACAAGGATCCATCCCCCTCTTATTTTACATCTACATCCGGCCCCTCAGCACCATCATCCGAAAGGGTTGATAGGGTTGATAGGGTTGTGAAGAAGGCCTATGGAGTGTTGGCCTTTATTGGTAGAGGGATTGAGTTCCGGAGTCGGGAGGTCATGTTGCAGCTGTACAGAACTCTGGTACGGCCGCATTTGGAGTATTGCGTACAGTTCTGGTCACCGCATTATAGGAAGGACGTGGAGGCTTTGGAGCGGGTGCAGAGGAGATTTACCAGGATGTTGCCTGGTATGGAGGGAAAATCTTATGAGGAAAGGCTGACGGACTTGAGGTTGTTTTCGTTGGAGAGAAGAAGGTTAAGAGGAGACTTAATAGAGGCATACAAAATGATCAGGGGGTTGGATAGGGTGGACAGTGAGAGCCTTCTCCCGCGAATGGATATGGCTGGCACGAGGGGACATAACTTTAAACTGAGGGGTAATAGATATAGGACAGAGGTCAGAGGTAGGTTCTTTACGCAAAGAGTAGTGAGGCCGTGGAATGCCCTACCTGCTACAGTAGTGAACTCGCCAACATTGAGGGCATTTAAAAGTTTATTGGATAAACATATGGATGATAATGGCATAGTGTAGGTTAGATGGCTTTTGTTTCGGTGCAACATCGTGGGCCGAAGGGCCTGTACTGCGCTGTATTGTTCTATGTTCTATGTTCTATGAAAGCAAAGTGTTGGTTTTCACATACTCTGATGACACCCAGCCCCCTCCACTGTTGCTAAGTTATCTGACTGCTGATCATATATCCAGTATGGGATGAGCAGTAATTTCCTCCAATGAATTATTGGGAAGATTGAAGACACTGTTTGCAGTCACCGCTTCCAGCTCTGTTCCCGAACTATCGACTCCATCCCTCTCCCTGCCGATTGTCTGACATTAAAACTGTTCATACCATTTTCCACCTCCATAACATCACTGAGCTCGTCTGCTGAAATCTGTATTCATGTCTTTGTTACCTATGGCTAGACTATTACAATTCACACTGACTGAACCTTAAATTTAAGATTATTAACATGTGTCAAATCCCATTCACCCCTATGCTTGCTGACTTACATTTTTTAAATTATGGTGCTATATAAATATAACTTGGTGTTATTATAGTTTTTGAACCAAAGAGATTGTATGGTTGGTGTACAAACTGCTCGGCAGAATTCCCTGGTCTACTGCACACCACCTATCAGAAGACACGTGTACTGTACTTGAAGGGTGTTCAAAGTCATACAAACATATGAAATGGATCAGAAGTAGGCCATTCAGCCCCTCAAGCCTGCTCCGCCATTCAATAAGATCCTTGCTAATCTGTCTGTGTTTCGAGTTCTACATTCCCATCTACCCCCAATACCCTTTGATTCCCCTGTCTAAGTATTAGGGACATAAGTTAAGGGAAATTCTGTGTTCTCTGGAAATGCAGAGGTGTCAAACTGACCTCAGTTTACAGCGAGAATGTGCCAGAGCCATTGCAAACCCATTCAGGAGAGACGGACTACCAGCCTTGAGTATACTTTCTGAAATGGTCATTTAGGAGCTGGGCTTCCTCCCATCTCAACAAGGGCATCATCAATTGGAGAGTGTGGGCGAGGGCTGGATAGCGGCCTTACATTAAATTGGGAATTCTGACACCTAGGCTCTCAGTTGAATCTGTTGTATGATTAACAGCTACAAATAGTCTCGTATTGCCTGATCCCTGTAGAAGTGAGGCTTATAGGCCCCCAGACCCATACTTTATTAAAATTTCTTTCAGTGGGAGTCACTGGCGAGGCCAGCATTTGTTGACGTTCCCTAACTGCCCTTGAGAAGATGGTGGTTAGCCGCCTTCTTAAACCGCTGGAGATCAGGAGATCAAAAACAATCAGCAAGCAAGGAATTTGAAGCAACTTTGATTACTCAGAAGTTTCAGGAGAAATCCATTATTTGGCAAGATTATCCGAAATGTGAGTTTGAGTTTGTATTACCTAACCTAAACTTAAACTTTCTAAGTTACTGTTTATGTATCCCATTAGTTCATTTTGCCATTTCAGCGCTTTTTGACTTCATTTTTCATTATGTGGCAACAGGCAGAATTAACAAACTATTAAACATGAGTCATTTGGACATAGGTTTAGTTATAGAACAGTGAATTCATTTTCAGACGTTCTTTCCCTGATATCAACTACAGCAACACTGATCAGTAAAGAAGAGGTATGGGTTATTTATAGTCTCTGGAACTCTTAGGATCAACAGAATTTACTCGTCACCTCCATTATTCCTTGCTTGGCTTTGGAATGATGAAGTAACAGTTTTCCAAGACTTTTGAGGAATGACTGGAGCAGAAGTTTAGTTATTCATTTCTTGGATCAGTTTTAAACCCACCCCAGATTTATGGAATCATACAATAGAATCATAGGATGGTTACAGCACAGAAGAACGTAATTGGGCCCACCATTTATATGGATTCATTGATTCAATCACCCTGCGGAGACATCAGCATGGGAGCACAGTGGTTAGCACTGTTGCTTCACAGCGCCAGGGTGCCTGGTTCGATTCCTGGCTTGGGTCTGTGCAGAGTCTGCACGTTCTCCCTGTGTCTGCATGGGTTTCCTCTGGGTGCTCCGGTTTCCTCCCAGAAGTCCCGAAAAACGTGCTATTCGGTAATTTGGACATTCTGAATTTTCCCTCTCTATACCCGAACAGGTGCTGGAATGTGGCGACTAGGGGCTTTTCACAGTAACTTCATTGCAGTGTTAATGTAAGTCTACTTGTGACAATAAAGATTATTATTATATCTGTGCTGGCCTTCTGAAGGAGCAATTCACCGCACCTTCTCCCCAAAATCTTGCACATTCTTCTTTTTCAGATAATAATCCGATTTCCTCCTGAATACACCAATTGAACCTACCTCCACCACACACAGGCAGTGCATTCCAGATCCTAACAACTCATTATTTTAATGTCGCCGTTGCTGCTTTCATCACTTACCTTAAATCTGCTCCCTCTGTTTCTCGATCCAGCCACCAATCGGAACAAATAAAGAACAAAGAACAAAGAAATGTACAGCACAGGAACAGGCCCTTCGGCCCTCCAAGCCCGTGCCGACCATGCTGCCCGACTAAACTACAATCTTCTACACTTCCTGGGTCCGTATCCCTCTATTCCCATCCTATTCATGTATTTGTCAAGATGCCCCTTAAATGTCCCTATCGTCCCTGCTTCCACCACCTCCTCCGGTAGCGAGTTCCAGGCACCCACTACCCTCTGTGTAAAAAACTTGCCTCGTACATCTACTCTAAACCTTACCCCTCTCACCTTAAACCTATGCCCCCTACAATTTCTCCTTATATACTTCTAATATACTTCTAGTATACTATATATACTGTATTGTAATATACTAATATACTTATATCCTTCTAAAAGGGCAGCACGGTAGCATTGTGGTTAGCACAATTGCATCACAGCTCCAGGGTCCCAGGTTTGATTCCCGGCTTGCGTCACTGAGCGAAGCCTGCACGTTCTCCCCGTGTGTGTGTGGGTTTCCTCCGGGTGCTCCGGTTTCCTCCCACAGTCCAAAGATGTGCAGGTTAGGTGGATTGGCCATGATAAATTGCCCTTAGTGTCCAAAATTGCCCTTAGTGTTGGGTGGGGTCACTGGGTCATGGGGATAGGGTGGCGGTGTTGACATTGGGTAGGGTGCTCTTTCCAAGAGCCGGTGCAGACCTGATGGGCCAAATGGCCTCCTTCTACACTGTAAATTCTATGATAATCTATGATAATAGCATTTATCCATAGTATCCCTACATTGCAGAAGGAGGCCATTCGACCCATTGAACCTATCCTCTGAAAGAAAATCCTGCTTAGGCCTACTATCCCCATAATCCTGTAACCCCACCTAAACTGCACATCTTTTGACTGTGGGAGGAAACTGGAGCACCTGGAGGAAAACCACGCACACACGGGGAGAACGTGCAAACTCCACATAGTCACCCAAGGCTGGAATTGAACCTGGGTGGGGCTGCTGTGAAGCAACAGTGCTAACCACTGTGCTACTGTGCCGCCCGGGTCAGCTGAGGTTATTTATGAAGGCTCTGCATTCTGCTCCTTGCCTGAGGTGCGATGATCCTCAGGTTAAATCACCACCAATCAGCTCTCCCCCTCAAAGGGAAAAGCAGCCTATGGTCATCTGGGACTATGGCGACTTTGCCTTACTGCCACCCTTCCCACTTTCCTATCTTTCCTGAACACCAACGGATGTGCTTTTAATGCTCGCAGTCGAGGCTGTAATCAAAATGAGTTGGGGCAATCTCAATGTAGTTCCATCTAGGTAATGGCCCGAGCTTGTCACAGGTTGGCACTAGGTTGGCAATTGAAACAGGTGATGTCACATCAGTGGCATCTGAGACTGGAAATAAATTATATTGGAGGGGAAAGCTAATGGCTTATGGTTGTGGCTTAGTGGGCAAGACTCCTCCCTCTGACTGAGTAGGGTAAGGGGTTAAGCCCCGCAACTATGACTTAGACTGTAATTCTAAGATGACTTCAGTGCTGTTGCTAATATTGGGCACAAATCGCTTGCCTTGTTTTTCTTTCTTTATTCTTTCATGGGATGTGGGCCTAGCTGGCCAGGCCAGCATCTGTTGCCCATTCTTAATTGCCCTTGAACTGACTGACTTTCTAGACCTTTTCAGAGGGCATCTAAGAGTCAACCACATTTTGGCCAGAATACTGGCCGTTTGCCGGCAGCGGTGTTCTTTGGACCCGGAGGCAGGGCACACCCGATTATACTTCAAATCTATTTCCTTGGTAGTGAAACGTTTTGGGACATCCTTAAGTCATGACAAATGCTATGTAAGTATAAGTAATTCTTTCCTTTTCCATAACTGGACACCACACAGACACTGTATCCAAAATAAAGTATGTCATTTCCCAGAATTAACGGGCGGAATTTACTGGCCATTCACGCTGGCGGGATCTTCCGGTCCTACCGGCGGCGCACAAGTTTTTGCCGACGAGGGGTGTCGTCAATGGGAAATCCTGCTGGCGGGACCGCCTCCACCGCTGAAAAACACACGGGTTGGTCGGTAAATCCCGCCCCACATTTCATATATTGGTGAGATGCAACTCGCAAAGATCAAAGTCAAATATGTTTCAGCAAAGTGAACATTACTCTCTGCTTGCTAACTTTGAAGTTATTTCCATCTCTGTTATCAGTGAAAATTTTATCACAGCTGCCGTGACATTCGTCTCGGAATAAATGGTCATTTTGTAAATCTCAAAACATTCACTGGTGTGCGTGAGCCGCTTCAGCAAAGTCCGCATTGCAAAAATGAGTCAGCATCAATGCTGTTCCGTCCTATCGCTGCCTCCTCTGAACTGGTCCAAGGAGATCACACAGAATCTCTTTATTGGTACTACCTCAGCTGTAAGGAGGATGACAGATGGCAGCCTAGTGAAGTCAACTCACTCATGAGAGAAGCAATCAGCGGACCTCAAGCAAGAATAGAGACGGAACATGCTGATGTGAGGAACAGATGCCCAGGGAAGTTGCTGGTGCGTATCTTTCAACAACTTCAGCAAAAGTAATGGATAAATAAATGTCTGTTTAGCAAAAGGGGCGAACTGAAGGTTGAATGTTTGAGGTATCAGTGAAGCCCCGGTGTTCTTTGCGCCTTTGAGCCCAGAACAATGTCATGTATTTTTTTTTTTAACTAGTTGGCTTTGAAGGGTGGAAACATTAGCGCGGGCATATTGCAAGCATAAGAAATAGTAGCAGGAATAGACCAAACAGCGCCTTGAGTCCTCCATTCGATTCAATCAAGGCTGATCTTCTGTTCCATTACCCTGCCTACCCATCATAACCCATAACGACCTAATATGCTTGATAATATCTGGGGACCATTGAACCTAAGAACACAGATCGAGGCCATTCGGCCCAGCATGCCTGGGCCACACTTTGGAAGGATTATCCAATTAGATCCACTCCCCTGCTTGTGCCCCGCAGGCCTGCAAGGATCAAAGCCAAACACTTGCAGACGTTTCTCTCCATCAGACCGAGCAGGAGAATGTTAATGACCACGCAGGCTGTACGATCCTATAAAGCTCGAGTGCAAGCCATGGTTCAATGGCCTTTTTTTGGTTAATTGATTTTTTTTGTGCAAGTAAATATGCAGCTGGTTGTCACTTAGAAATAGTCACAACAATTCACAAAAGATAATGTCAGATTAAGCTCACTTGTACTTGACACCAAATGCATCTCAATTCACATGATGTTATTGTCAAAGTGAGGGTAAATAAACTTCACTTCACATTTACTGACAGAACCGAATGTTCCTAGATTTGGAATCTGTAGCCTCCATCCCTCTGTCAACCTCTCTACCTGAAATCTTGTGCTGTAGCCCAGTACCATTTCCATCTCTCATGTAACCTTGGCCTCCACAATCACTTTCACTGAGAATGCAAAATTGGTGGCAATTAATACCGCATTCATAGTAGGCCTTAAGCTGTAGACACACGTCCAGGCTACACACTGAATTAAGACACCATTGTGCCAATTAATTTAACTGACTGCGGGTATTTCTGCATCAGGCACAATAACAGATGGGAGAACCATTTGCTGCATCACACATCTGACAAGCAAGCAGAATCTTTCTGCCAATTTTCAACTGCGTTGCACGGGGCGGGGGAGGGAGGGTGCGGATAAAGAAAATCAACATTCATTCACTCGGCCTGACGAGAAGCTTTCTATTAAATTTGGAATGTCCCATACTTCTGTTTCTCAGGCACAATTTCTTTCAGCTAATGTGATTGCATCTATTCAAATTTATTATGCTCCAAGTGAACACTTGGAAAGTTGTGGAAAATTCATGTTGTTTCAAGAAGAACATTGGAAGGAACATAGGAATAGGATTGGGCTATTCAGCCCTCTATTCTGTTCCATCCTTCAATTAGACAATGGCCAATATCTGTCTTAACTCCATTGACCTGAGTGCCATGACTCTGAATACCCTTCCGCCACCTCCTTTAGGTGCCATGCCTTAAGAGGGCGCTCCTTGGACTGGTCCATGATCATGCTTCGCGAAGTACGGCTGGTGTGCCGTTGCCTCCTGCAGATGGCACAGTGGTTAGCACTGCTGCCTCATAGTGCAGGACCCAGGTTCAATTCTGACCTTAGGTGATTGAGTGAGTGGAGTTTGCACGTTCTCTCCGTGTCTGTGTGGGTTTCCTCTAGGTGCACCGGTTCCCTCCCACGCTCCAAAGATGTGGAGGTTAGGTGGATTGGCCGTGATCAATGCGCAGGGTTACGGGTTAGGGCCGGGAAGCAGGTCTACGTAGAGTGCTCGATTTGGAGTGTCAGTGCAGCCTCAATGGGCCCAATGTCGCCCTCTGCACTGTAGGAATTCGATGGATATGGATAAGGATAACTGCCCATGAAACCCTTCTGCTTTTTGCCACCTGCCATATTGGAGGAATTTACAGACTGATAATCAATCTGTTTGGGCACATTCTGAACGCATCTTATGGAGCCATCAAGTCCTGAAGTGGGTCTTGAACCCACTCCTTCTGACTCAGTGGATGCTACCACTTCACCACAAGACTTCCTCAATACCCTTGCCTAAACTTCAGCAGCTTTTTAGGGATGGGGGCCCCAGATATTTGCTACCGTCGGCCTGAAGCTTCCTGATATCAGCCATGAAAGGCTTAATAGTGTCATCTTGTTCTGGGCTCCTCATTTCCTTGTTCCCAACTCCATTAATCTCAATTAGATTGTCCTTTAAGCTGCCAAATTCAAGGAAATAAAACCAAATTCATGCAACCTGACCTCAAAGTGTAACTCCTTTTAGCCCGAGGATCATTCCAGTGAATTTTCATGGCAAGGCCAATCCACCCTCCCTGTGGTGTCCAGGGCTGAACACAGCTCTCAAAATGTTTACTTGCATTTGGATTTATAAAGATACCCAGTTTTAATGAAGATTGAGGACTGATCAGCAATGGTCTGATTGAATGACAGAACAGTCTCGAGGGGCTGAATGGCCTGTTTATAATTCTATAAGCTTCCTACGCACACTCAAGTGACTGTGCTCTGAACCCAAGTTTGCGTCTGTGAATTTCCCCTCAAAATCCCCTCAGATATGGGTGGCACAGTAGCACAATGGTTAGCACTATTACTTCAGAGTGCGAGGGTCCCAGGTTCGATTCCCGGCTTGGGTCACTGTCTGTGCTGAGTTCACCCCGTGTCTGCATGGGTTTCTTTTGGGTGCTCCAGTTTCCTCCCAGAAGTTCTGAAAGATGTGCTGTTAGGTAATTTGGACATTCTGAATTCTCCCTCAGTGTACCCAAACAAGTTCCGGAGTGTGGCGACTAGGGGATTTTCACAGTAACTTCATTGCAGTGTTAATGTAAGCCTACTTGTGACAATAATAAAGACTGATTAAGCTGATTGTCACAAGAGAGTATCCAAATTCCACTCCAAAGGCAATCTTTAAAATCTTTGTTCACAGTCATGCTTTCCATTACTGCTTTGCATTCTGACATCCAGTCCACATTTTCCAAATGACTCTTTTAAACAGACTTTCCGCTCCACTATTAACAGTGAATCTAATCCAGGATTTTACACCAACCCCTTTAGGATTTGTTTTTTCCTGACGGTTGTGCAAACTGTTCACAATTGCTTTAGCACTCAATTCCCAGACTGTATTAAAATGGCATACAGATTTTTGATTTACCGCTGAAGCCTGTTGTCCCACTTTCAATCTGGTTACTGCAATTGTCTTTTTAACTCAGAGCCCTTTGTTTAACCTTCCTTGATTTCTTGTGAAAAACAACTTGGTCTATGTTCTCTTAACTTCAGTTGACTTAGACATATTTTCTGTCCCATTTCCTGATTATCTGGACAGGATCTCATTTCTTAGGAAACTCTCTCTTGTCCTATCCAGCTTCTCCTGACAGAATTCTCTTCCGGGTGTCCTGTCCCCAAAAGCAATATATCCAGCTAAAACTGAAACTTAAAAGCTTTTTTTAATCTTGCAAGAACTTCCAGTTGCTAACCTGGGACCCTGGCACTCTGAAGTAACAGTGCTAACCATTGTGCTACTGTGCCACCCATATCTGAGGGAATTTTGAGGGGAAATCCACAGCCACAAACTTGGGTTCAGAGCACAGCACGTGCATTTTACCACAATCATCTTGTGAGCCTAAAATGGAATTTATGTGTTTAAGTTGTACTTTGCAATCTGTATTAGTCTTAAAATTTGGATGTAATTGAAGAGCTAAGCTTGGGCGGGTGGGGGGGGGGGGGGTTAAAGGACTATTAGAACAAAGAACAAAGAAAAGTACAGCACAGGAACAGGCCCTTCGGCCTTCCAAGCCTGCACCGACCATGCTGCCCGTGTACCCTAAAGCCTTCTCCTCTTCCAGGGTGCATATCCATCTATTCCCATTCTATTCATTTATTTGTCAAGGTGCCCCTTAAACATCACTATCGTACCTGCTTCCACCCCCTCCTCTGGCAGCGAGCTCCAGGCACCCATTACTCTCTGTGTAAAAAACTTCCCTCGCACATCTCTTCCATAATAGTAATCTTTATCAGTGTCACAAGTAGACTTACATTAATGCTGCAATGAAGTTACTGTGAAAATCCCCCAGTCACCACACTAGGGCGCCTGTTCGGGTACACTGAGGGAGAATTCAGATTGTGCAATTCATCTAACAAACACGTCTTTCAGGACTTGTGGGAGGAAACCTATGCAGACACGGGGAGAACGTGCAGACTCCGCACAGATAGTGACTCAAGCCGGGAATCAAACCCAACTTGGGTCATTGTCCGTGTGGAGTCTGCATGTTCTCCCCATGTCTGCGGAACCCTTGCCCCTCACATCTTAAACCTATGTCCCCTAGTAATTGACTCTTCTACCTGGGAAAAAGCTTCTGACTATCTACTCTCTCCATGCCCCTCATAATTTTGTAGGCTTCTTTTAGGTCGCCCCTCAACCTGCATTGTTCCAGTGAGAATAAACCAAGTTTATCCAACCTGCCCTCACAGCTAATGCCCTCCATACTAGGCAATATCCTGGTAAACCGCCTCTGCATCCTCTCCATAGCCTCCACATCCTTCTGGCAGTGCGATGACCAGAATTGAACACTATATTCCAAATGTGGCCTAACTAAGGTTCGACACAGCTGCAGCATAGAAAACATAGAAAACATATAAATTAGGTGCAGGAGTAGACCATTCGGCCCTTCGAGCCAACACAACCATTCAACATGATCATGGCTGATCATGCAAATTCCGTATCCCACTCCCGCTTTCTCTCCATATCCCTTGATCCATTTAGCTGCAAGGGCCACGTCCAGCTCCCTCTTGAATATATCCAATGAACTGGCCCCAACAGGTATGTGTGGTAGAGAATTTCACAACTTCACAACTCTCTGAGAGAAGTATTTCCTCATCTCAGTCCTGAATGGCCTTATTCTAAGGCTGCGATCCCTAGTTCTGGACATCCCCAACATGGAAACATTCTTCCCACATCTAGCCTGTCCAGACCTATCAGGATTTTATGTTTCTATGAGATCCCTTCTCATTCTTCTGAACTGCAGTGAATACAAGCCCAGTCGATCCATAAGACCATATGACTGAGGAGCAGAATTAGGCCACTCGGCCCATCGAGTCTGCTCCGCCATTCATTCATGGTTGATATTTTCTCATTCCCATTCTTCTGCCTTCTCCCCATAACCCCTGATCCCCTTAGTAGTCTTTCTTCATAAGTCAGTCCCGCCATCCCGGGAATTAGTCTGGTGAACCTTCGCTGGACACCCTCAATAGCAAGAATGTGCTTCCTCAAACTAGGCATGACTTGCCAATTTTTATACTCAGTGCCCTGACCGATGGAGGCAAGCATGCTGTATGCCTTCTTGACTATCTTCTCCACCTGCATTGCCATTTTCAGTGACTTGTGGAGCTGTACACCCAGATCCCTCAGACTATCAATATGCTAAAGGCTTCTGCCATTTACTGTATATTTCCCACCTGTATTAGAACTTCCAAAATGCATTACCTCACATTTGTCCAGATTAAACTCCATCTGCCACCTCTCCACCAAAGTCTCCAACCGATCTAAATCCTGCTGTATCCTCTGACAGTCCTCATCGCTATCCGCAATTCCACCAACTTTTGTGTCATCCGCAAACTTAGCAATCAGACCAGTTACATTTTTGTCCAAATAATTTATATATAGTTCAAACAGCAAAGGTCGCAGCACTGATCCCTGAGGAACTGGGAATTCATTGCCACAGGAAGTAGTTGATGCTAAAACATTGAATATATTCAAGAGGCGGCTAGGTACAGCACTAGGGTGAATGAGATCAAAGGTTATGGGGGAAAGCAGGATTAGGCTATTGAGTTGGATGATCAGCCATGATCATAATAAATGGCAGAGCAGGATCGAATGGCCAAAAGGCTTCTTCCTGCTATTATCTTCTATGTATCTATGTATGTAACACCACTAGCCACAGCCTTCCATTCGGAAAATCACCCTTTCATTGCTACCTTCTGTCTTCTATGACCGAGACAGTTCTGTATGCATCTTACCAGCTCATCCCTGATCCCGTGCGACTTCACCTGTACCAGTCTGCCATGAGGGATCTTGTCAAAGGCCTTACTGAAGTCCAAGTAGACATACGGGCAGCACGGTAGCACAAGTGGATAGCACTATGGCTTCACAGCGCCAGGGTCCCAGGTTCGATTCCCGGCTGGGTCACTGTCTGTGCGGAGTCTGCACGTTCTCCCCGTGTCTGCGTGGGTTTCCTCCGGGTGCTCCAGTTTCCTCCCACAGTCCAAAGATGTGCAAATTAGGTGGATTGGCCATGCTAAATTGCCCTTAGTGACCAAAAAGATGAGGAGGGGTTATTGGTTTACGGGGATAGGGTGGAAGTGAGGGCTTAAGTGGGTTGGTGCAGACTCGATGGGCCGATGGCCTCCTTCTGCACTGTATGTTCTATGCTCTTATCAACTGCTCTACCCTCATTAATCATCTTCATCACTTCCTCGAAAAATTCGATCAAGTTAGTGAGACACGACCTCCCCTTCATAAAACCATGCTGCGACTCGCTAATACGTCCATTTATTTCCAAGTGGGAGTAAATCCTGTCTCGAAGAATCCTCTCCAATAATTTTCCTACCACTAATGTAAGGCTCACTGGCCTGTAATTTCCTGGATTATCCTTGCTACCCTTCTTAAATAAAGGAACAATATTAGCTATTCTCCAGTCCTCTGGGACCTCACCTGTAGCCAGTGAGGATACAAAGATTTCTGTCAAGCCCCCAGTAATTTCCTCCCTTATCTCCCTCAGTATTCTGAGGTAGATCCCATCAGGCCCTGGGGGCTTAGCTACCTTAATGTTTTTCAAGACGCCTAACAGCTCCTCCTTTTTGATCTCAATGTGACCCAGAATATCTACTCACCCTTCTCCAGACTCACCATCCACCAAGTCCTTCTCTTTGGTGAATACTGATGCAAAGTACAAAGTACTCATTTAATACCTCACCCATTTCCTCTGGCTCCTCCCATAGATTCCGTCTCCTGTCCTTGAGTGGGCCAACCCTTTACCTGGCTACCCTCTTGTATTATAGTCCTATCTTTTCATGTTTAATCAATTTTTTCTTTGTTGTTAAAATGAATTTGCGGTGACTGTGACTCTGTTTGACGCTACACTGAGACCCCTTACAAGCTGAGGATATGGGAATTCTCACTCTTAGTCGCACTCCCTTCTGATCCTGTTCTACTGGTTAACAGGAGGTGTGTGTGTGTGAGTGTGTGTGTGTGTATGTAGGGGTGTGGGGTGAAGATGTTAAAGGGGAAGGTGACAATTGAACAAGGTTAAAATCCATCATATCTTGAGTATCAGAGTCTGAGAGTGCAGCCAGTCGTATGTTTCCAGTCTTATGTAATTCAGTGTCTAAAATATAGGGCGAGATTCTACAGTCTCCAGCCAAAAACTCCATCCAATCTTAGCAGCGCTGGAAAATCCCAGCCACGAACGAGAACAGAATTTTTTGACCTTGCAATAAGGTTACTGTAGTGATCTATGTATATCAGTATACATGATCAATGTATGTAAAGCTAGTGCAGTCAATTCAACACTAGATGTCTCACTATCAGGTGATATGAAAAGGACTTTCCCGCTCTTTCTGAGAGTGTATGCTTCAGGAGAGTGACCAGACAAGATATGGAATAGCGAGAGAGAGAGAAGTTGTAAGTTATTTCATTATTACATTGTATAGTTAGTTAGTTACCTTTACTGTATTTTATTTCTTTGCTAGTTGAGTATTAAGTAAAAAGGACTCACAAATATTATTTATATTACTCAATAAATTAGTTTATCTTTACAAAAAGACTATTGTTCATTTCATCAACTCGGCTGGTTCAAAAGAGTAAAATACGTGTAATTTAAGTTACTTCCCCTGAGCATTTTGTTCATCAACTCATGAGCAACAACTTCACTGCCTGATATCGAATGTTATACAAGACTGAAGATAGTTCAGTCTACGTAACAATGCTTTACTGGGAGCCAATCTTCATATTTAAAAGGGCTTTGAATGGAATATAAATGAAGCATGTACTAGTCAGGCTGGTTTCTGTGCTGTACATTCTATGTCCTTACCACTTTCAATTTAGGATAGATGTGAGTCAGATTGGTGCAGGAAAGGAGTGGGTTCGTCACTAAGCCCTCCCCTTCCCCCATCCCACTCTCAATCTGTGAGGTAGGGAGAGTTAAAATGGGGGGAGGGGGGGGGGTGATATTCAGCCAGAAGCACTGCCTTCCCAGCAACACCAAAGTGAATGTGGGATCTTTGACTGCATTGTGGTTTGAAACAAGGAATGTACACTGTTCAGGCCTTGGGTGAAATCCAGCTCCTCCGGAGGGGGTGTAAGTCTGTTGTCACTGATGACTATAATGGTTCTATGTGGGATGAGTTTCAACACAGCTCCTGGTGGGTGTCAGACTAAAGAATGAAAGTGGCATCATTTTGTGTGCAATGTAATGGTTTTGAACTAAGTGACACATTAGAGTATAAATTAGGACACTGCTCTTTCCAGTACGTGACGGGAATTAATGCATAAAAATACATTTGATATTCTGAATTATGTATAAAAGCATTGTGCTGAAGTCACCCTGTGCAGAAAGTGTTTGGTTGACATGAAACCTGAGAAATCACTGAAAGAAGCAATTTATGTATTTTTAAAATTTTAAATTACTTGGGTTGTGTGGTTTCAGTGACTTCCAAGAGTTAAGGAAAGGCTTCATTACTCTCATCTAAAACCAGAACGGGGAGATGAAAGAAATCAGGGCCATAAATTCTCCGCCAGCAGCTCACCCCCTCCCATGGGTTTCCCGGTGGCGTGAGGTGGTTTCTTTGGGAAATCCACCATTGAAGATGTTGGGTGGGATTCTCCATCCCTGGGATGCCCAGAATTCATTCCCCGTCGGGGCAAAATCAGGGGGCCGGATTCTCCGTTTGCTGACGGCAAAATCGTGAAACGCTATTGGGCGGAGAGTAGCTTCCGACGCCGAAATTAGGGTAGACGCCGGTTTGGCACCAAATCGGGGTGCTCCAGCACCCCACAATGGCGTAAATGCGGTGCTCGCTGCGCCACTGAAAGTACAGTAGGCATATCATTAGCGGGCCGGACACCCGATGCTCCGGGGCCTCCGCGATTCACCGCCTCCGACAAGCCGAGTTCCCGATGGCGTTGTTCACTTGTGGTGATTAAAATTGTGAACCTGGCGTCCTGGCTGCTGAGCGAGAGAGAGGAGGTAGGAAATGGCGTGGAGTGACTGCGGGCTGCATGTGCGACCATGGACCCGGCAATTCTCCACCCGTTTCTGTCGGGAACGCCGGGGGGGTTAGGTGGCGTGGCTGCTGGCCCCCCACTGGGCGGAGCATCGGTCCGGGGGCGCCGCCGACTTTTGCATCGTAAAACTGGACACATTTCTGGACATAGCCTCAAAAACGGAGAATCCAGCCGTCAGTGTTGACTCCAGGACAGAATCGGTGGACTTCTCCGACAGCTAAAATCGGCACCGCTCCCGGAGCAATTCCACAGCCGTTACTGGGCTAACACCAATGCTATGTGGAACACGAGCGGTTTCAATAACAAACAGTGTCTGATACAACGGGGTTGGGATTGACACTCGAGAGACTGACAAGGTGCAACCACATATCAACACTTCACTCCCCACACACACACTCTTCGCAGCCAACAAGATGGCAACACGGAGAGTGGCACCCCGGTTTGCAGACGTAGAGCTGGAGCTCCTGCAAGATGCCGTGGAGGAGGGTCTGGCCACCCTGTTCCTGGTGGGAAGGGCATTGCCACCTGCCGCCATACACCGGGCCTGGGCGCATGCGGCAGACGCAGTGAGCGCCGTGGGCCCCACTGCCAGGACCAGGCAGCAGTGCAGAAGGAGCAGCCAGGGTGAGTAGGCCACGCTATGTCCCTGGCACCAACCCCTGACCCACACACCCAACCCCCCCCCCCCCACCCCAACCCAAAGGCCAACCGAATCCCCACCCTGCACCACGTTAACACCCATACCCGCTGCCATGGTTGGGTGCCCCGGCCACGTTGGCCACGAGCTACCCACCCCTTGTGTTACATGCGTCCGGCTGTCTAACACTGTGCACTTACTGTGTGACCCCCCCACCACCAGAGAAGGCAGCCCACAACCGGCGAGAGAGGGACCGTCGGACCCGTGACCCCTTACCGCAGCGGAACAGTGGGCGTTGGACCTGGTTGGACCTCTCCACCACCCCCTCACACACCCCTCCATCCTCCACCCGGCACACACACACCCTCCACCACCACCACCCCCACACAGCCCCCTCCACCCCTCCACCCCCCCCCCACACTCACACCCCTCCATTCTCCACCCCCCACCCCCCCCTCCACCACCGCCACCCCCACACACCCCCCTCCACCCCACCGCCACCCCCACACACCCCCCTCCACCCCTCCACCACCCCCACACAGACCCCTCCATCCTCCACCCCGCACACACACCCTCCACCACCACCACCACCCCCACCTCTCCACCACCCCCACACACACACCCCTCCATCCTCCACCCCCCACACCCCCCTCCACCACCACCACCACCCCCACACAGCCCCCTCCACCCCGCACACACACCCCTCCATCCTCCACCCCCCCCACACCCCCCTCCACCACCACCACCCCCCCCCACACACACCCCTCCATCCTCCACCCCCCCCACACCCCCCTCCACCACCACCACCCCGCCGCCACCCCCACACGCCCCCCTCCACCCCCCCACACCCCCCCTCCATCCTCCACCCCCCACACTCCCCTCCACCACCACCAACCCCCCCACACACACACCCCTCCATCCTCCACCCCCCACAACCCCCTCCACCACCACCACCCCTACGCCACCCCCACACAGACCCCTCCACCCCGCACACACACACCCTCCACCACCACCACCACCCCCACCTCTCCACCACCCCCACACACACACCCCTCCATCCTCCACCCCCCACACCCCCCACCACCACCACCACCCCTCCGCTACCCCCACACAGCCCCCTCTACCCCTCCACCCCGCACACACACACCCTCCACCACCACCACCCCCCCCCCCACACACACCCCTCCATCCTCCACCCCCCCCACACCCCCCTCCACCACCACCACCCCGCCGCCACCCCCACACGCCCCCCTCCACCCCCCCCCCACACCCCCCCCTCCATCCTCCACCCCCCACACTCCCCTCCACCACCACCAACCCCCCCACACACACACCCCTCCATCCTCCACCCCCCACAACCCCCTCCACCACCACCACCCCTACGCCACCCCCACACAGACCCCTCCACCCCGCACACACACACCCTCCACCACCACCACCACCCCCACCTCTCCACCACCCCCACACACACACCCCTCCATCCTCCACCCCCCACACCCCCCTCCACCACCACCACCCCTCCGCTACCCCCACACAGCCCCCTCCACCCCTCCACCCCGCACACACACACCCTCCACCACCACCACCCCCACCTCTCCACGACCCCCTCACACACCCCTCCATCCTCCACCCCCACACCCCCCTCCACCACCACCACCACCCCCACACAGCCCCCTCCACCCCTCCACCCCGCACACACACACACACCCCTCCATCCTCCACCCCCCACACTCCTCCTCCACCACCACCACCCCCCCCCCACACACACACCCCTCCATCCTCCACCCCCCCACACCCCCCTCCACCACCACCACCCCGCCGCCACCCCCACACGCCCCCCTCCACCCCCCCCCACACACCCCCCTCCATCCTCCACCCCCCACACTCCCCTCCACCACCACCACCCCCCCCACACACACACCCCTCCATCCTCCACCCCCCACACCCCCCTCCACCACCACCACCCCGCCACCCCCACACCCCCCCTCCTTCTCTCCACCCCCCCACACACACACCCCTCCATCCTCCACCCCCCACCCCTCCAGCACCACCACCCCCCCACACCCCCCTCCACCACCACCACCCCGCCACCCCCACACCCCCCCTCCTTCTCTCCACCCCCCCCACACACACACCCCTCCATCCTCCACACCCCCACCCCTCCACCACCACCCCGCCACCACCCCCACACAGCCCCCTCCGCCCCTCCACCACCCCCACACACACACCCCTCCATCCTCCACCCCTCCAGCACCACACACACCCTCCACCACCACCACCCCTCCACCACCCCCACACACCCCCTCCACCACCCCCACACACCCCCCCTCCACCCCTCCACCACCCCCACACAGCCCCCCTCCACAACCACCACCCCTCCACCACCCCCACACACACTCCGCCACCACCCCCACCAAACCCCCCGACCACCCCATACCACCCAAGCCACGATCAAAACCGGGGCTGGCTTAGCACTGTGGGCATAAACAGCTGGCATGTAATGCAGAACAATGCCAGCAGCGCAGGTTCAATTCCCGTACCGGCCTCCCCGAACAGGAGCCGGAATGTGGCGACTAGGAGCTTTTCACAGTAACTTCATTGAAGCATACTTGTGACAATAAGCGATTATTATTATTATTATTATCATGCATTGGAGGTCTTTTATCTTGCCGGTTCCACTGGCAATGAAGCGGGCCCTTCTGGTGTCCACCACCATCGACCCCAATGACATCCCCAAGGGAATAGCAACCAGGAAGAGGACACAGCGGGAGCCCTCGAACTGCAGCCTAGGGACGACATTGACTCCCATCACAGCTGTCTCCAACACCCTCCACCATCCCTGAGACACTCACCTCTGTTGGGCACTTTAGTGAAGAGGCTCCTGGGGCACCATCTGGTGTGCACCACACCACACGTGCAGCGGTACGTCAGGTGGAACGCCCGAGGAGACGGACGGTCGGAGGGTGGCCCGACCCCGGGGACTAGCTGCTGTCCTGATGGGCTTTAGGCTTCTGGAAAGGGCAGTCCCATCGATAGTGCGAATGCAGTCGCAGAGCCTGGGACTACATGAGGTGATTTCAGCAACCACCAAGTGTCTGCAGGCGCAGTTGGAGGAGTCCAACCGCCTACAAGGGAAGGAGGTGGTACCGACCATGTTTGCCACCCAGGCCAACACTGCATGGGTGGCCGCGGTGGAGGCCTTGTGGTGGGGGGGGGGTGGGGTGAAGATTTTGGCCATGGGTCTGGGGCACTCTGTGCGGACAGTGGCTGAGGCCCAGGTCAGAGCTGCCCTGTCACAGGCACCCATGTACCAGGGCACTTGGACATTTCAGCAGTGCTCCAGAGTATGGACCAGTCACAGCGGGTCATGACTGAGGGTGTCGGCGCCATTGCCCATGCACTGGCTGACCTGAGCCAGGCACAGAGGGTGGTGGCACAGTCACTGGCTGATGTGGCACAGGCCCAGAGATTGGGGGCACAGTCCCAGTGGGTGGTGGCACAGTCACTGGCTGATGTGGCACAGGCCCAGAGGGAATTGGTCCACTCCCTGTGTTCCATGGCCACGAGCATCGAGATGCTGGTTGAGACTGAAGTTGAGCCTCCAGGACTTGCAGCGCCAGATGGCGGGGGAGAGCTCGCAACCCAACCCCAAGGAGTAGCCTGGGGGCCATTGACATCCTGAGGGAGGAGGAGGTGATGGGGACCATGTTGGTGACTCTCACAGGGGAGGTGCCGGAACTCCATAGTGCCTCCGCCCCCCCCCCCCCCCTCGTCCCTCCCCCCTGTCCCCAGTACATCTGATGGGTGGTGGGCAGAACAGTGCGACACCACACTGTAGCACCATCGATCACACACGAGGCGAGACGTAAAGAACTTCAATCGAGGCTTTATTGAGCAGACTTGTTCAGACACGTTCCCCAGCAGCTCAGTCACAGAATGCAGCTGCGGGGATTAAACCCAGGTTCTTATACCCCTCCTATCTGGGTGGAGCCCAGTAGGTGGAGGATCCAATCGGGATCCAGCATCTGTCCTCCAATAGCTCCTCGGCATTCCTGGTGTACCGTATTACCCCTAATACATACCACCACACACACCATCTGGGTCACCCGAGCAGCAGCCGGGCCCATTCAGGCCCAGTTTCATTTCATTTCATTCATTCATTTCATTTCATTTCATTTTCAGACGGACGCCTAAGAGGACACAAGCCACAGGGCGAGAATCGCAGCAGGCACCTCCACCCCTGATGTACCATCTGGAGATCCACCTAGGTGTAGTGTTAGGGCCCGTAAGGCCAGAAAAATAGACACCAGTTAAGTTGGCCCAGGTGCACAGCACAGTGTAGCATGAGGGGCTAGGGCACAAAACTATATATATATATACATACAGAACAAAGAACAAAGGGAACAAAGAAGAACAAAGAAAGGTACAGCACAGGAACAGGCCCTTCGGCCCTCCAAGCTATGCGCTGACTATGCTGCCCGTCTAAACTAAAATCTTCTACACTTCCGGGGTCCGTATCCCTCTATTCCCATCCTATTCATGTATTTGTCAAGATGCCCCTTAAACGTCACTATCGTCCCTGCTTCCACCACCTCCTCCGGTAGCGAGTTCCAGGCACCCACTACCCTCTGTGTAAAAAACTTGCCTCGTACATCTCCTCTAATCCTTGCTCCTCGCAGCTTAAACCTATGCCCCCTAGTAATTGACCCCTCTACCCTGGGGAAAAGCCTCTGACTATCCATTCTGTCTATGCCCCTCATAATTTTGTCGACCTCTATCAGGTCGCCCCTCAACCTCCTTTGTTCCAGTGAGAACAAACCGAGTTTATTCAACCGCTCCTCATAGCTAATGCCCTCCATACCAGGCAACATTCTGGTAAATCTCTTCTGCAGCCTCTCTAAAGCCTCCACATCCTTCCGGTAGTGTGGCGCCCAGAATTGAACACTATACTCCAAGTGTGGCCTAACTAAGGTTCTATACAGCTGCAAAATGACTTGCTAATTTTTATACTCAGTGCCCCGGCCAATGAAGGCACGCATTCCGTCTGCCTTCTTGACTACCTTTTCCACCTGTGTTGCCCCTTTCAGTGACCTGTGGACCTGTACACCATGGGGGCAGCCATCTTGGATGACATCTCAGGACCCCGACTCGGCTGGCCATGTATCACCTGATGAGATCTCCCAGCCGGCCATGTGCGATTCATGGGGGCAGCCATCTTGGATGACGTCTCAGGACCCCGACTCGGGTGGCCGTGTATCGCCCGCCGAGATCTCTCAGCTTCTGCCACAACTTGCCTCAGTGACACTGGACCAGTCTCGGCCCCGAACGCTTTCAACCGCTACGACGTCGGTACTCATCAACGGGTACAAGATATCCTGCTTGATCTGGGAGCACGGAGAGCTTCATCCATCCAAATAAGGTAGGACACTGCCCCTCGCTGTACACCCAATTAAACAAAAGATCGCCCTGGTCTCTGGGTCCCACTCTGTGGAGATCCAGGGGTACTGAATAGTCAACCTCACGGTCCAGGGCGTGGAGTTCAATAACTTCCGACTCTACGTCTTCCCCCATCTCTGCATTGCCACACTCCTGGGATTGGACTTCCAGTGTAACCTGCAAAGTTTAACATTCAAATTCGGCGGCCCCATACCCCGCTCACTGTCTGCGGCCTCACGACCCTCAAGGTCGACCCACCTTCCCTGTTCGCAAAAACCGGACCTTCATTATGTCGGAAGTCCAACGGTTACTAAAGGAAGGCATTATTGAGGCCAGCAACAGCCCTGGAGAGCTCAAGTGGTGGTTGTAAAGACCGGGGAGAAACATAGGATGGTCATAGACTACAGTCAGGCCATCAACAGGTATACGCAGCTCGACGCGTACCCTCTCCCCCGCATATCTGAAATGGTCAACCAGATAGCGCAATACAAGGTTTTCTCCACCAGCCTACCACCAGCTCCCCATTTGCCCGGACGACCGCAAGTACACTGCATTCGCAGCAGATTGGCGGCTCTACCACTTTCTAAGGGTTCCCTTTGGTGTCACAAATGGGGTCTCGGTTTTCCAATGGGAGATGGACCGAATGGTTGACATGCATGGTCTGCGGGCCACATTCCCGTACCTCGACAATCTGCGGCCACGACCAGCAGGACCACGGCACCAACCACCGCAAATTCCTCCATACCGCAGAAATCTTTAGCTTAACCTATAACAAGGACAAATGCGTGTTTAGCACCAATCCCCTAGCCATCCTCGGCTACGTAGTGCATGATGGAGTCATAAGCCCAGATCCCGAACGCCTGCGCCCCCTCATGGAGTTTCCCCTCCCCCACTGCCCCAAGGCCCTGAAACGTTGCCTGGGCTTCTTTTCTTATTACGCCCAGTGGGTCCCCAATTATGCGGACAAGGCCCGCTCACTAATCCAGTCCACGGTTTTTCCCCTATCGGCAGAGTCCCGCCAGGCCTTCAGTCGCATCAAAGCAGACATCGCCAGGGCGACGATGCACGCAATCGATGAATCCTCCACTTCCAGGTCGAGAATGACGCATCAGACGTAGCTCTGGCTGCCACCCTCAATCAGGCGGGCAGACCCGTGGCCTTCTTTTCATGCACCCTCCATGTCTCAGAAATCCGTCATTCCTCTGTCGTCAAAGCTGTGCGGCATTGGAGGCATAACCTGGCCAGCAGGAGATTCACTCTCCTCACTGACCAACGGTCGATAGCCTTCAATGCACAGCGGGGCAAAATTAAGAAAGATAAGATCTTACGGTGGAGGATCGAACTCTCCACCTATAATTATGTGATCTTGTATCATCCCAGGAAGCTCAATGAGCCTCCTGAAGCCCTCTACCTCTATAACCTCTACCACTGTAAAAGCAACGCCACCACCCCCGCCGGGCTCTTTTTTAAACAGGGGGTGAATGTGGTAGGCTATATTAGGGGTATCACGGTACCTAGGTGGGATGTACCTTATACTGTAATATGAGTGGTGGAACCTGCCTGCTGGTTCCGCCCAGCAGGCGGAGCATATGAGTCTGTGTTTCACCCACAGCAGTCATTCTGTACCGGAGCTGCTGGGGTAACTACTTGTACATTAAAGCCTTCAATTGGACTACAATATCGCTTCAGTAGTGATTGATCGTGCATCAACTGAATTGTGGTCACTGTTCCCGAAATGCTCCCCTACTGAAACTTCTACCACCTGGCCGGGCTCATTCCCCAATACCAGGTCCAGTACAGCCCCTTCCCTAGTTGGACTATCTACATATTGTTTTAAGAAGCCCTCCTGGTTGCTCCTTACAAACTCTGCCCAGTCTCAGCACCTAGCACTAAGTGAGTCCCACTCGATATTGGGGAAGTTAAAGTCTCCCATCACAACAACCCTGTTGCTTTTACTCCTTTCCAAAATCTGTCTACCTATCTGCTCCTCTATCTCCCGATGGCTGTTGGGAGGCCTGTAGTAAACCCCCAACATTGTAACTGCATGCTTCTTATTCCTGATCTCGATCCATATAGCCTCACTGCCCTCTGAGGTGTCCTCCCGCATTACAGCTGTGATATTCTCCCTAACTAGTCACGCAACTCCTCCACCCCTTTTACCACCCCGTCTATCCCGCCTGAAACATCTAAATCCTGGAATGTTTAGCTGCCAATCCTGTCCTTCCCTCAACCAGGGCTCTGTAATGGCAACAACATTATAGTTCCAAGTACTAATCCAAGCTCCAAGTTCATCTGCCTTACCCGTAATACGTCTTGCATTAAAACATATGCACTTCAGGCCACCAGTCCCGCTGTTTTCAGCAACATCTCCCTGTCTGCTCTTCCTCAGAGCCATAGTGGCCCTATTTCCTAGTTCTCCCTCAATTTTTTCACCTTGTGACCTATTGCTCCGGTGCCCAACCCCCTGCCATACTAGTTTAAACCCTCATGTGTGACACTAGCAAACCTCGCGGCCAGGATATTTATGCCTCTCCAGTTTAAATGCAACCTGCCCTTCCTATACAGGTCACACCTGCTCCGGAAGAGTTCCCAGTGATCCAGATAACTGATACCCTCCCTCCTACACCAGCTGTTTAACCATGTGTTTAGCTGCTCTATCTTCCTATTTCTAGCCTCACTGGCATGTGGCACAGGGAGTAATTCCAAGATTACAACCCTAGAGGTCCTGTCTTTTAGCTTTCTGCCTAGCTCCCTGAACTCCTGCTGCAGGACCTCATCCCCCTTCCTACCTATGTCATTCATACCAATATGTACCACGGCCTCTGCCTGTTTGCCCTCCCCCTTCAGGATGCCCACTACCTGTTCTGAGACATCCTGGACCCTGGCACCAAGGAGGCAATATACCATCGTGGAGTCTCTTTCACATCCACAGAAGCGCCTATCTGTACCCCTGACTATACAGTCCCCTATGACTATTGCCCTTCTGCGCTTTGACCCTCCCTGCTGAACATCAGAGCCAGCCGTGGTGCCACTGCTCTGGCTGCTGCTGTTTACCCCTGATAGGCTATTCTCCCCGACAGTTTCCAAAGGGACCTGTTCAAGAGGGGGACCACCACAGGGGATTCCTGCACCGACTGCCTGCCCCTTCTGGTGGTCACCCATTTCTCTGCCTGCACCTTGGGTGTGACCACATTTATATAACTGCTATCTGTGATGCTTTCTGCCACCTGCATGCTCCTAAGTGCATTCAAACCGAACCATGCGGTCTGTGAGGAGCCCCAGTTGGGTGCACTTTCTGCAGATGTAGCCATCCGGGACGCTGGAAGCCTCCCGGACCTGCCACATCTCACAGTCAGAGCACAGCACCCCTCTAACTGACATTGCGTTAATTAACTAGTAAATTAAATTGAAAATATATTTTTTTTAAAGTTACTGTTGACTATATATTTCCTAGCACTAGATTTCTATCAATGTAAATGCTAAATCCAGTACTCTCCGGTCTCTGGCTGAGATACCCCTCTAAATTATGATTAAGTAATTAATTAATTATGTTTAATTAGTTTAACAATGTTTAATTTTTAAATTTAGTGATGATTCCCTACCAGCCAATCAGGTCACAGCTTTCTTTGACGTCACTTTTCAGTTCCCCCCCACCCCCAAGTTGGATCACTCAGAATAGCAGAATATCTATCACTTATCTGTTCCCAAGCTGCTACGCGGCTCTCTCTCACTCTCTCTCGCTCCCGAAAATGAAAGCCGCTGGAACCTGGGGGTGAGATTTTATATCACCTACCTTCCCAGGGTGCTCCCTGGTTTTCTCTCTGCTTCCCGGAATGCACTCTGGACCTCTCCCTGCTGATTACCAGTTACAAAACCAACGAAGGAAACAGAACAAAAAGGGAAACAGCACCTCCTCCCGCTCCGCGCCAAATTACTACACTGCCAAAATTACCAAGTTCTAATTCTCACTCTGGCTGTATCTCACTTACTCAGGCTGCGTCTCCTTCACCTGCGCAAAGCTTACTGAGTGCGCTTTCTGTCTGTCATTTATACAGAACTCAGCTAAACAAGATGAGTCACACTATTTAAGCTTCAAACATTCACCATTTCACGATAAACACCTGTACACAATGTTTCAACCTGCCTCTGTCAAATGGGTGTGAGGGATGGGCTGGGCTGGCTACAGAAGGGCTCTGGAGATGGTGTGGAATGGGCGGACAGTGGAGTTGGGCTTGTCCAGCAACCCCTGTTCAGCCAGCGCTCACCGCCCCAGTACCCTATCCCTCCCCACCTCATCCCCCTGGCTTCTCCTCCCCCCATACCCTGGCCCACCTCTTCCATACCAAAGCCTTGAGGGTAGGGGCGGGGGGGTGGGGGGGCGCAGTGTGATGGAATGGCCAGGTTGCGTGCAGGGATCACCCAGGTGGATGGTGGAAAGTGCGACCGACACCAAAGCACCAGTCAATCATGATCTGGTAGATATGTTGGACTGTCCTCCTGCTCTGCCAGAATCTTCACCGGCAGTCCAGTAGGTCCCCGAATGACAGGTTCTGCCGGTACAGAGGAGGCCTCATGAGGTGCCTCTTTCCCACCTCCTCCTCGGCTTGTTGGGTGGCCGGTGTCATGATATTCAGATAAACATCATGGTGCAAACATGCATACATACTGATGGACAGATCAACGGACCAATCAATACACACACAACACCACAGCCAATCACAGGCAAGAGCATACACACTATAAAACGGGGAACACGACACTTCCCGCTCATTCCAGCAGGAGACAGCTCAGGGCACAGAGCTCACAGCAAGCCACTCAGACATCCACCATGTGCTGAGTGCCACTCCAAGATAGTGTTAGGGATAGGTCCACAGATTCAAGGGTAATGAATGAACCACAGTAACCAGTTTACCATTGTAAATATTGTTAGCAATAAAACTGAGTTGTACCATCCGCAACCGTGTTGGTTCGTCTGTGTAGCAGAGCACCCAACACGACATAGTACCAGGATTGGAACCCAGTAACTGTGAGACCTACCTACGCATCCTCAGGGATCCGCCATCCTGCGCCATGGATACCGTCAGCACGCCGCAGCCATTACAAATCGCTGGAAACCTTGGCGTCAATTAGAAGCTGTTCAAACAGCGCTTCCAGTTCTTCCTGGAAGCCACCGAAAGGGAGAGCGCTTCGGACACCAGAAAAATCGCCCTCCTCCTCTCCACGGCAGGGCAACATGCCATCCACATCTACAACTCCCTGGTGCTCGCGGAAGGTGAGGACATGACCAAGTACAAGACGGTCCTTCTCAAACTTGAGCAACACTTCAGCGTCGAGGTAAATGAGAGTTTCGAGAGGTATTTCTTCAGGCAGCACCTGCAGGGTAAGAATGAGCCTTTTCAATCTTTCCTTTCACACCTCCGTATCCTCGCGCAGTCCTGCGGTTACGACACCACCTCCGATTCAATGATTCGGGACCAGATTGTTTTTGCGGTCACCTCGGGCGCCCTACGCCAGCAGCTCCTCAAAATTAAAGGCCTCACCCTAGCCTCCGCAATCGAAGCCTGTGTCCTTCATGAAAACGTGACCAGCCGCTACTCCCAATTTCAAGCGGCCGAATCGGCGCGGCAGGGGTCCTACGCGCCCGAATCGGCAAGGCAGGCGTCCTACTAGGCTGAACAGGTCCAGGCGATCGAGTTCCTCCCGGCCCACGGCACGGACGAGGGCGGCCATTTCACGCGGTTTTCGCGGCCTCCCGCGTTTGTGCGCGCCAAAAAAGACTTCGACGCAGAGGGATGTGATGCGCTGACGTGCTCGATGCAAGACCGAACTGCGCATGCGAGGTGGTCCAACGAACGCCATGACATCACAACGTGCGGCAACTGCGGAGCCGCACATTTAAAGAGGCAATGTCCGGCAAAAAAAATGACAATGCCTCCGCTGTGGCAAGATGGGCCACTACGCTGCCTGCTGTCGAGCAGCTCAACCTGCCAACGCTCCGCAATTCCGACAGCCTCGCAGGGACATGCGGGCCATTCAGCCTCCGTACTACGAATCGTGCCCAGACGATATCCAGACCAGTGTCACAGACGACCGGGATGCCTTCCGTGTTGCGGTCATTGATAGGAACTGGATGTCTCCAAGCAGGACCCATCAGCCGTTGCAAGTAAACACTGTTAATCCGGGTGATGAATGGTGTGCCACCCTAACGGTCAACCGATCACCGATAACATTCCATCTGGACACTGGCGCCTCCGCCAACCTATAGCATGGTCAGCCTTCTACACCATGAAGGTCAGACCACCAATTCAGCCATCCCGTTGCAAGATGGTCAACTACAATGGAAACGTTATCCCAGCCATGGGATCCTGCCAGCGCCAGGTGACACACAACACACACACGGCCACACTGTCCTTCGAAATAGTCGGATCATCAAAGGACTCCCTGCTAGGCGCACAGGCATGCAAGGCTCTCCACCTCGTGCAGCGGGTACACGCTGTGTCTCCAGAAGGCACATCAGACTTCCCGGATGCAGAATTTAGGGCACAGCTTCAATCGCTCCTCGCCCACAACCAGAAGGCATTCGAGGGCATGGGCACACTACCCTATACCTACAGAATACGACTTAGCTGGACGCCACCCCGGTCATTCACGCACCTCGCAGGGTCCCAGCTCCACTCAAAGACCGCCTCAAGCAGCAGCTGCAGGATCTCCAGGACAAAGGGGTGCTATCCCGGGTCACGGAGCCCACGCCATGGGTCAGCTCCATGGTGTATGTTAAGAAGCCCTCTGGCGAACTCCGGATCTGCATTGACCCGAAAGACCTGAACAACAACATAATGAGGGAACAGTACCCCATACCCAAACGGGAAGAGACCACGAGCGAAATGGCCCGGGCTAAAATCTTTACAAAGCTGGATGCCTCGAAGGGTTTTTGGCAGATTCAACTAGACCAGTCCAGCAGGAAGCTGTGCACCTTCAACACTCCTTTCAGCAGGTTCTGCTATAACAGAATGCCGTTTGGCATCATCTCGGCATCCGAGGTCTTTCACAGGATCATGGAACAGATGATGGAGGGCATCGAAGGGGTGTGCGTCTCAGCTGGTCCACCACACCACAGGAGCATATCAGTCGTCTCCAGCGGATCTTTGCGCGGATATGGGAAAATGGCTTGCGCCTCAACCGAGCCAAGTGTTCTTTCGGCCAAACCGAGCTGAAGTTTCTGGGGGACCACATATCCCGGTCAGGGGTCCGTCCGGATGCAGACAAGGTGAGCGCCATTACAGCCATGCTGCAGCCGGCAGACAAGAAAGCAGTGCTACGCTTCCTAGGCATGGTCAACTTCCTGGGGAAGTTCATTCCCAACCTTGCCTCCCACACGACGGCTCTTCGCCACCTAGTAAAGAAGTCCACAGAGTTCCAGTGGCTGCCCGCACACCAGAAGGAATAGGTGGAGCTCAAAATTAAGCTCATCACAGCCCCGGTATTGGTGTTTTGCGACACTAAAATTTCGACTGATGCCAGCAAGTCCGGCATTGGGGTATACTCCTACAGCCAAGTGGATGGCAGGGATGACACTGCGTCATGGGCCCTGGTCGTCTATGCCTCGCGGGCCATGACCCCCACAGAACAGCGCTACGCGCAGATCGAAAAGGAGTGCCTGGGTTTGCTAACTGGAATAGACAAGTTCCATGACTACGTGTATGGTCTCCCCCAGTTTACCGTTGAGAGTGACCATCGCCCCCTGGTCAGCATCATACATAAGGACCTGAACGAGATGACCCCTCGCATCCAGCGCATCCTACTCAAACTCAGGAGGTACGATTTCCAACTGGTCTTCATCCCGGGAAAGGACCTTATCATTGCGGATGCCCTATCTAGAGCAGTGAGCACACCGCCCGACTCGGAGGGGTTCGTCTGTCAGGTCGAAGCGCAGGTGGCCTTCACATCGGCAAATCTGCCAGCCGATGACTCCAGTCTGGCCCGTATTCGCCGGGAGACTGCGGCTGACTCCCTTCTACAACGGGTGATGCGCCACATGACGGGAGGGTGGCTCAAAGGACAGTGTCCGCAGTTCTCCAATGTCCGGGACGACTTGGCCGTCATTGATCGTGTCCTCCTAAAGCTGGACCGGATTGTGATTCTGCACAGCATGCACAAGCTGGTCCTCGACCAACTACATGAAGGCCATCTGGGGGTCGAGAAGTGCAGACAGAGGGCCCGAGAGGCGGTATACTGGCCGGGCATCAGTGATGACATTGCCAATATGGTGCTCAACTGCCCCACCTGCCAAAGGTTTCAGCCGGCGCAACCTTTTGAGACGCTTCAGCCCCATAAGCTGGTGACGTCCCCCTGGGCGAAGGAGGGTGTGGACCTTTGTCATGCGCTCAGCAGGGGCTATGTAATCATCATAGATTACTTTTCAAACTATCCAGAGGTCATATGCCTGCACGATTTGACATCGTCCGCTGTCATAAGGGCCTGCAAAGACACCTTCGCTCGCCACGGCATTCCGATTACTGTCATGTCAGACAATGGGCCCTGTGTTGCCAGCCAGGCATGGTCTTCCTTTGCTGCTTCGTATGGCTTCACACACGTGACATCCAGCCCTCTGCATCCCCAGTCCAATGGAAAGGCGGAGAAGGGCGTTCACATCTTCAAGCGGCTCCTCTGCAAGGCTGCTGCTGCCGGATCGGACTTCTGCTTAGCCCTGCTAGCCTATCGCTCGGCCCCACTAGCCACTGGCCTCTTACCAGCCCAGCTGTTGATGGGTCGCGCCCTCAGGACCACTGTGCCGTCCATTCTGGTCCCCACAACCAACCATGCTCCAGTACTGCACAGGATGCGACAGCAGCGCGTTCGCCAGAAGGTGGCACATGACACACGGGCAACTGATCTTCCCGCCCTGGCTCCTGGGGACGACGTCCGCATCCACCTACCAGAAGGTGGCTGGTCAGCACCTGCCGAAGTTCTCCAACGCGTGGCTCCCCGCTCGTTCCTGGTTCGCATGCCTGATGGCTCCATTCGCAGGCGCAATCGCCGGGCTCTTCGCCTACTTCCACGCTCGCTACAGGAACTTACACCGGTGCCACGCCCTCCTGTTGTTCCTGATGTCGACTTCGTGGAGCTTCCTGCCACCATGCCCATTCCGTCATCGCCCGTGGCCAGGCCCATTCCTCAGCCAGTGAATCCTGACGCACCCTTGAGGCGGTCAACCCGAATTCGGCGCCCACCTACTAGGCTGGATTTATGAACATTGAACTCACTGACGTATCATACCACTGTGTTAATATGTTTCTATTTTTTCTTGTCATAACAGGAGTTCCCTTTGACGTTTAATGTTTCCACGTGTTTTGTTTATGGTACAACCTCGTTGCTATGTCGCACCTGACATCGCCCCATGTATATACTTTAGCCCCATGTACATGCTGTAGATATTGCACACACACACATTCAGCTGCACTCAGTACACATCTCTATTTATAACCACATAGGCACATGTTCTTGTAAAAAAAGGGGTGGATGTCATGATATTCAGGTAAACATCATGGTGCAAACCTACATACATACTGATGGACAGATCAACGGACCAATCGAATACACACACAACACCACAGCCAATCACAGGCAAGAGCATACACACTATAAAACGGGGAACACGACACTTCCCGCTCATTCCAGCAGGAGACAGCTCAGGGCACAGAGCTCATAGCAAGCCACTCAGACATCCACCATGTGCTGAGTGCCACTCCAAGATAGCGTTAGGGATAGGTCCACAGATTCAAGGGTAATGAACGAACCTCAGTAACCAGTTTACCACTGTAAATATATGTTAGTAATAAAACTGAGTTGTACCATTCGCAACCGTGTTGGTTCGTCTGTGTAGCAGAGCACCCAACACGACAGCCAGCTCCCATTCTTCACCGGCTGACTCCTGTCCCACTGGGGCTTGTTCCCCTGCTGCAGGGTCCCATCTTGAGCCACTCAGCCCGCTCAGCCACCGTGCATCGTCCAGAGCTGCGGCGACCAGGGTGAAGGCCACCATTCCTGGTTGCATTCTGAAGTCCATTGCCTGCAGGGGGTGAAAGGCCAACATGTTAGCATATCCCCGTGCCCAACCAGGTCCAGCAGGCTACACGTGACCCTGGTCTACACTTAGACCCTGTCCCCACATGTCCCCCTCCCTCCGATCCCCCACACCCAGCTGTTCCCCTTGGCACTCTGCCCTCTGCACCCCTGGCCCCATTGGTGCCCGGCACTATGAGGGGGTCTCTGACCATGGCACCCATCCCTGCTGCCATGGGTACCATTGCCTGGTGCTACCCATGCCAGTAGTATGCTCCGTGGCCTCTGTTCCACACCCTCCTGTGGATGCTACAATGGAATGCGAATTGCCCTTGGATATATTGCGCACTGCCCCGCTGTAGGGTGGCGGGCAGTTGGAAGGGGGGAGGAAGCGTTGGTGAGATGGAGGATGGGAGGTGGAGGGTGGGGGTGGAGGGTGGGGGCTGGGGTGCGGTGTTGGTGAGGGCTGGAGTACGGTGTTGGTAGGGTGGGGGGTGGAGAGCGGGGTCGGTGGGGTGGAGGGTGGGGGTTGGGATGTGGGATCGGTGGGGTGGGTGGAGTGTGGGGTCGGTGGTGTGGATGGTGGGGTCGGTGAGGTGGAGGGTGGGGGTTGGGGTGTGGGATCGGTGGGGTGGATGGTGGGGTCGGTGGGGTGGATGGTGGGGGTTGGGGTGTGGGGTCAATGGGGTGGATGGTGGGGTCGGTGGGGTGGAGGGTGGGGGTTGGGTCTGGGGTCGGTGTGGTGGATGGTGGGGGTTGGGGTGTGGGGTCAGTGGGGTGGGTGGTGGGGTGGAGGGTGGGGGTTGGGGTGTGGGGTCAGTGGGGTGGATGGTGAGGTCGGTGGGGTGGAGGGTGGGGGTTGGGTCTGGGGTTGGTGTGGTGGATGGTGGGGGCTGGGGTGTGGGTCAGTGGGGTGGATGGTGGGGCCGGTGTGATGGATGGTGGGGGTTGGGGTGTGGGGTCAGTGGGGTGGATGGTAGGGTCGGTGGGGTGGATGGTGGGGATGTGGAGGGTGGGGGGGGGTGGAGTGTGGGGTCAGTGTGGTGGATGGTTGGGTGTGGGGTGGAGGGTGGGGGTTGGGTCTGGGGTTGGTGTGGTGGATGGTGGGGTCAGTGTGGTGGATGGTGGGGTGTGGGGTCAGTGGGGTGGATGGTGGGGGGTGGGGTCAGTGGGGTGGATGGTGGGGTCGGTGGGGTCGAGGGTGGGGATGTGGAGGGTGGGGGGGAGGAGTGTGGGGTCAGTGGGGTGGATGGTGGGGTCGGTGTGGTGGATGGTGGGGGTTGGGGTGTGGGGTTGGAGGGGTGGATGGTGGGGTCGGTGTGGTGGATGGTGGGGGTTGGGGTGTGGGGTGTGTGGGGTGGATGGTGGGGTCGGTGGGGTGGAGGGTGGGGGTTGGGGTGTGGGGTGTGTGGGGTGGATGGTGGGGTCAGTGGGGTGGATGGTGGAGTTTGGGGTGTGGGGTCAGTGGGGTGGATGGTAGGGTCGGTGGGGCAGAGGTTGGGGGTGTGGAGGGTGGGGGGGTGGAGTGTGGGGTCGGTGGGGTGGATGGTGGGGTCGGTGGGGTGGAGGGTGGAGGTTGGGATGTGGGGTCAGTGGGGTGGATGTTGGGGTCGGTGTGGTGGATGGTGGGGGTTGGGGTGTGGGGTGTGTGGGGTGGATGGTGGGGTCGGTGGGGTGGAGGGTGGGGGTTGGGGTGTGGGGTGTGTGGGGTGGATGGTGGGGTCAGTGGGGTGGATGGTGGAGTTTGGGGTGTGGGGTCAGTGGGGTGGATGGTAGGGTCGGTGGGGCAGAGGTTGGGGGTGTGGAGGGTGGGGGGGTGGAGTGTGGGGTCGGTGGGGTGGATGGTGGGGTCGGTGGGGTGGAGGGTGGAGGTTGGGATGTGGGGTCAGTGGGGTGGATGTTGGGGTCGGTGGGGTGGATGGTGGGGGTTGGGGTGTGGGGTCAGTGGGGTGGATTGTGGGGTCGGTGTGGTGGATAGTGGGGGTTGGGGTGTGGGGTGAGTGGGGTGGATGGTGGGGGGGTGGGGGGTGGGGTCAGTGGGGTGGATGGTGGGGTTTGGGATGTGGGGTCAGTGGGGTGGATAGTGGGGTCGGTGGGGTAGAGGGTGGGTGTGTGGAGGGTGGGGGGTGGTGGGGTTGGTGGAGTGGATGGTGGGGTCAGTGGTGTGGAGGGTGGGGGTTGGGAGGTGGGGTCGGTGGGGTGGATGTTGGGGTCGGGGGGTGGATGGTGGGGTTTGGGGTGTGGGGTGTGTGGGGTGGATGGTGGGGTCGGTGTGGTGGATGGTGGGGGTTGGGGTGTGGGGTGAGTGGGGTGGATGGTGGGGGGGTGGGGGGTGGGGTCAGTGGGGTGGATGGTGGGGTCGGTGGGGTAGAGGGTGGGGGTGTGGAGGGTGGGGGAGTGGAGTGTGGGGTTGGTGGGGTGGATGGTGGGGTCGGTGGTGTGGAGGGTGGGGGTTGGGATGTGGGGTCGGTGGGGTGGATGTTGGGGTCGGTGGGGTGGATGGTGGGG
The DNA here is from genome assembly GCF_047496885.1 of Scyliorhinus torazame. Lineage (NCBI taxonomy): Eukaryota > Metazoa > Chordata > Chondrichthyes > Carcharhiniformes > Scyliorhinidae > Scyliorhinus > Scyliorhinus torazame. The sequence continues at coordinate 329,880,022 of NC_092709.1, forward strand.
GTTGGGGTGTTGGGTCAGTGGGGTGGATGGTGGGGTCGGTGGGCTGGATGGTGGGGGTTGAGGCATGGGGTCAGTGGGGTGGATGGTGGGGTCGGTGGGGTGGAGGGTGGGGGGGTGGAGGGTGGGGGTTGGGGTGTGGTGTCGGTGGGGTGGATGGTGGGGTCGGTGGGGTGGAGGGTGGGGGTTGGGGTGTGGGGTCAGTGGGGTGGATGGTGGAGTCGGTGGGGTGGAGGGTGGGGGGGTGGAGGGTGGGGGTTGGGGTGTGGGGTCAGTGGGGTGGATGGTGGGGTCGGTGGGGTGGAGGGTGGGGGTTGGGGTGTGGGGTCGGTGGGGTGGATGGTGGGGTCGGTGGGGTGGAGGGTCGGGGTTGGGGTGTGGGGTCGGTGGGGTGGATGATGGGGTTGGTGGGGTGGAGGGTGGGGGTTGGGGTGTGGGGTCGGTGGTGTGGAGGTGGGGTCGGTGGGGTGGAGGGTGGGGGTTGGGGTGTGGTGTCGGTGGGGTGGATGGTGGGGTCGGTGGGATGGAGGGTGGGGGTTGGGGTGTGGGGTCAGTGGGGTGGATGGTGGGGTCGGTGGGGTGGAGGGTGGGGGTTGGGGTGTGGGGTCGGTGGGGTGGATGGTGGGTATGGGGTTGGTGGGTTGGAGGGTGCGGGGTGGAGTGCGGGGTTGGTGGGTGGGACCACCCATACGGCCGGTGTCACTCTGCACAACTATGGTGGGCGGTCAGTGAGGTGCACAAGATGGCTGCTTGCAGGCCGCAGCAATGGCCTTCAATCCCTTGGCGCTCCGACCCCACGGCCCATCCCCTGGTCACCCCCCACTACGCATCCCCGCGTCTGGCAGGCATCCCAAGTGTCGTGTCCCACCCCCTCCCCCCACCACTACCACCAGCCAACCCTTTCAGTGGCCGTCCGACAGCCCGCAATCATGGCTCTGCAAGTCCTCCCACCTCGCTCTCCCTCAGAGGCCGTGACGCCTGCTTCCCAATTTTTGAAACCACACGTGAAAGTCGCCTTCGGTAGTCCCGCTTGGCGGAGGCGGGCATCGCGGGGGCCCCGGAGAATAACGAGCCAGGCCCACTATTTCTATGCGGCCGACGTTTACTATATGTGTGGAGTAGAACACATTGATGCCGCTGTCGAAGCAGCAGAGCATGGAATTCTGGTGGGCGCCCGGCACCACCCACGATTTTGGCCCCAAGACCGATTCTCCACCCAATCTCCTTTCCCGATTTTGGCGTTGGCCAACGGAGAATCCCGCCCCTGGCATTTCATCACCAAGAGCAAGCTGAAACCAAGCGTCAACACCAACAGGAGCGCATGGCAACCAGGGCATCCCACCCACCCACTCCATAAACCCCCATCTACCCCACCTGTGACAGAAACTGCAGGTCACGCATTGGACTCCTCAGTCACCTGAGAACTCAGCTTTAGTGAGGAAGCAAGTCAACCTCAAACCGAAGGGACTGCCTAAGAAAGATGTAAGATCCCGAATGATCTTAACAAGGTGGACTGAGAAAGAATGTTTCCTGGTGTGGATGAATCCAGAACTAGGGGGACACTGTTTTAACATTAAGACTTGCCCTTACAGGACATTGACGAGGATAACTTTTTTCTCTCAAAGGGTTGTGCGACTTTGGGAGTCTCTGTCCCAGATGGCAGTGGAAACATTGAATATCTTCAAGGCATAAAAAAGGCAGAGGTGGATTGATTCTTGTTCGGCAAGGGATCAAAGGTTATCCGGGGTAGGTGAGAATGTGGAACTCCAACACAAATGGATCAGCCATGACCTTATTGAATGGCGAAGCAGGCTCAATGGGCCGAAGGGCCTACTTCTGCTCCAATTTTGCACGTCCATATGTTTGTATGTGCATCCAGTATTACTGTATATGGAGCAGGTCTGGCCCATACCCTGCTTCTGCGCCATGGTGGGCACCTTTCACTTTAATCTGGAGATTGAAAGTGAACTATATCCACAGGGACACTCTCTGCAAATATACAAATATAGGCAGGAGAAGCACATCTCACCCCTCCAGTGCAAACAGCCTGCTCCAAATGTGACCGCATGCTGGGGTTTGAGTTTTCCCCAGTATTGCAAAGGATGGATCTGAATGCATTTATGCTATCGACCTTCAATACTCCTTGTAATAGCACGATCCACATTCTCTCCATTCCCTGGATTAAAAACCTTTCAACTGAGTTCACTGTTGAATTTATTACTGAATATCATGTTTCTAACATTCTTTGTGACGTGATTGTGACAAAGTTCTTCACATCCTGCCTGCAACCTTAATTCTCTTGCACGTCGCTCTGTTGTTACCTCGCAGACTGGGGCAGCATTTGTCTAATTCCATTCTTATCCATCTAATCAAAGAATCAGCATCAATGTCTTCTCTTCCCATTCCCTCAGTTATCTCTGCTTGTCCTCCTCCACCGGGTGACATCATCTGAAAGCATAGGGCACGATCTCCCAGCGACGTCCCACCCGAACGGGGGTGCGACACAGCCGGTAGGTGCCAGAAGGAGACTCACCGGTGTTCCTGATGGACGGTACGCCTCACAACAACCACCCAGATCTTGCGAGGTGGGCAGGACCCGGGCTGGCACTGAACTGTGCTGACCTTGGCCGGCTCCCGGTGTCTACCGCCCCCCCCCCCCCCCCCCCCACCCCCCCCCCCCCCAAGGGAAAACCATTTAGTGCTAGTCCATGCAAATGTGGACCAGGCACATCGGTGCATGGGGGGTCTCCTAGGCCTTGGGTGGTCAGGGACACGGCAGGGTGGCACCCTGGCTTTCTCCCAGGTACCCAGGCACCTAGGCTGGCAGGAACACCAGGCTGGCAGTGCCACGTTGCCCCGGTGCCAGGGTGACACTGCCAAGGTTCAGGGACTGAGGGGGACCCTGCCCTTCATACTGGGCAGGCAGTGTTGTACGGGCGCAGTATGAAGGATGGGAAGTGAAGGACCGGTATGAAGGGGCCTCCAGAAGGTTGGGGGGTGGTGAAGGGTGGGGGTCTTGGAAAGGGGAGCTGGAAAGGGGGGGTGAGAAGGCCTGGAAAGGGGGGCCCTCAGCAACCCCATAGCAGGGTGTCCTCACTTAGGTTGGGGGGGGGAGATAATGCCCATGTGAGCGGGGGGCGCGGTTGACATTGTCCGTGGGGAGGCGGTGTGGGGGACCCTCAAGCTCTATGTGAATTTGGTGCACCCTTTCAAAATAGTGGCACGATCTCCGAGGACTGGTCCGGCCAGCGAGTACAGCTCGCCAGTGATGAAAAAAATTGGAAGTGTGGACTAGCCCAGAGGGAAACTCCCCAGGGCCAGAAAAAGTGACTGAGTGTGGTTAGCTTGCAGTGGGGAACTCGACAACAGAGCCAGGGAGGAACCAGCAAAAAACCCACCACAAATGACACTTAGAAACTTTCCCGTTAGATTGTGCCCAATGTCTTCCCTTCCCATTCCCTCAATTATCCCTGCTTGGCCTCATCCTCCTCCACCAGGTGACATCATCTGGAAACATAATTTCCACAAGACCACCTCACAATCATTTTTCCCAACCCATCCATCAACACTGTCGGAATGTTTATCCAAAATCCAGTACGAGATGAGAAGAAATTTCCTTGAAATAAATATTGGGCAACTGAAGTCATTGCCTTCAACTGCCCCACTACAAACTCCATGCCCTCATCACTGATTTCATCCCACTTCCTGGCAACTGTCTCAGGCTGAACTGGACTCTTTGTAACCTCAGTGACACATTTCACCCCCAGAGGAGCCGTCAAGAAGATTTTCACACTAAGATCACCTACTTCCATCGTCATAACATTGCCACTCTCTGACCCTGTCTCAAGGTGCTTTGATGCAGGAACTCTCAATTCTGCACTTGTGACCACCAAACTGAACCATTTTAATGCCCTACTCCGCGTTTAGCTCAGCCTCAATTTTAAAATTTTCATCCTGATTTTCAATTCCCTCCATTGTGGAGTACAGGGTGAACTCCAATTATAGCGACTGAGCATGTGCATAAGGAGTTATATCACATTGACGACACTCACGGAGAGTGTGAAGCAGCTCAGACAGTAGCTCCAGCTATGCCTTGGCTAACTTTTGTAAATAGCATGTAAATAAATATTCTTGAACCAAAGAGCATTGCCGCCAGTGAGATCACTCCTGGAGTTAGAGGCTAACAAATCCTGAGGTAAATGTAGGATAACAGATGGTGGCGGCCACAGAGGAGCAGTGGAAAACAGCGGGAAAGACCAGAAGTGACACCGCAACCAGGCGGAGCAGCGACTGAGGCCAACCCAACAGCAAGTACACAGGAGACGAGCAAATAACGAGGGCAACCCTGCAACTCACAAGAAAAACAGAAAGTACCGGACAATCTCAGCAGGTCTGACATCATCTGCGGAGAGGGAAGGGAGATAACGCCTCGAGTCTGGCTGACTCTTTGTTAAAGTTGGAGAGAACTGGAAATAGGATCAGATTTATACTGTGTATGGTGGTGGTGTTGGCGGGGGGAGTGGGGGGAGTGGCATCTGTCCCCTATTCCAGGTTGCTTTTTGACACACTGATTACCAAATGAACGCATTTTGATCTCTTCATGTGCCACTATCAGCACCTTTCGTGGTCATTGTGACCCCACGTTCAGGAATGCATTTTCTGGTGGAGAGGCTCAAGTGAATGAGGTTTGAATTAACGTGGTGTCACTGGAGTCACTAGTAGCCTCACTTTGATTGTCGAGTGCCTCTGCACATACTAGCTGACATCTGTCAGTCTCGCAGAGATGTCGCACATCTTGTATGGGAATTGCAAAGCCTTTGTCATTTGTCGCACATACAGTGGGTAGACCTTCAGTGTCTTCTTGTCGGTTAGATGAGCTGGGTAGACTGTCAGAGTCTTCTTCTGGTGGCTCAAATAATCTGGGTGGACTGTCATACTCGCTTTGTTGTTCACGTGAGCGTGGTAGACTGTCATAGTCTTCTTGCTGTTCACTTGAGCATGGTACCTGAGCTGCTGCGGAACCGGAACCTTGAACATCTTGCCTGGGTGCTGTTGCTGGTAGTCATGGATATGTTGAGTTGAACTATGTAGATTTAACTGGGCACTACTGGTACCATGTTGTGTTATGTTTCTTCATGTAGCATAAGCTGCTTCTTTGATGTATACTCAGTTGCAGTGTACCTACATTAACCCCTTGTATATTTACAGTGATGCATATCACCACAACCACCATTTGCATTCCTTTTGTCTTTTTGTGCATGATATCTTTGTCAGTCTTGCACCTATCACTGGTCCTCTATCCAGCCCCACCGCTCCACGCACCCCCCACAACAGAATAAATGTGATTCCCAAAAGGTCGCAAACACCTTATTTACCTTCCCTGGGTCAGAAACCACTCCGCCCCTCAGGCACTATCTCCCTCAAAGCTACCTGCCGCCTCATTGTCACAAGTAGGCTTACTTTAACACTGCAATGAAGTATCTGTGAAAAGCCCCTGGTCGCCACACTGTCGGGTACACTGAGGGAGAATTCAGAATGCCCAAAATTCCTAACAAGCACTTCTTTCGGGACTTGTTGGAGGAAACCGGAACACCCGGAGGAAACCCACACAGTCACGGGGAGAACGTGCAAACTCCACACTGTCAGTCGCCTGAGGACGGATTTGAACCTGGTTCCCTGGCGCTGTGAGGCAGCGGTGATAACCACTGTGCTACCATGCTGCCAAATAACCTGCTGGCCTCCTCCTCAAGCTCATAAAACACCCCTCGTGCCCGACGCAACTGGCCAACCTCTTTCCTCGTCGAAGCCGGTTCAAACTCCATCTGGAGTTTCTTTCTCTCCTTCAACAACTCCTCCTTTGGGGTGGCCGAGTCCAGCCGATCCATTGCCAGAATGGCCTCCACCAACCGCTGCCTCTCCATCCTTCCCGCCATCTCCCTATGGACCTTAATCGAGATCATCTCCTCTCTTATCGCTGCCTTTAACACCTCCCAGCCAGCAGAGGGTCAGACCTCCCCGTTCTTATTGAATTCCACGTATCATTCCATCTCCATGACTATCCTCTCAAACGTACACTTTTTCGCCAACAGTGCCACATCTAACCTCCGAGGTGGTTGCTGGGTGCACCCCTGCTCCACACACAGTGAGGAGCGTGGTCCAATATAACAATCGCCGAGCATTCAGATCTTACCACCCTTGGAAGCAGTGCCTTAGACGTAATTTAAAAAGTCAATGCGGGAATAAACACGGTGCGTTTGTGAGAAAAAAAAGAACTCCTCTCTCTTGGATGCCTAATCCTCCACGGATCCATACTCCCCATCTACTCCATGAACCCAAGCAATTCCTTTGGGGAGTTTGGGGCAGAACTGATCCAGCCTGGGGATCCCCCACTATGTTACCCACCGAAAAGGCCTCTTATTAATGAGCACAGCAGCTCCCCTCATCTTCATATCCAGTCCCAAATGGAACACTTGTCCCATCCATCCTTTCCTCAACTTCGTTTGATCCCTAATCCTCAGGTGAGTCTTCTGCAAAAATACCACGACTGCCTTCAAACTTTTCAAATGGCCGACTATCCGATATCTTATAATGGGCTCCGGGGGGGGGGGGGGGGGGGGGAGGGGGGAGGTGTGGGGTGGAGTGTGGAGGGGGAGGAGTGAGGGGTGGGGGCTCCGGGTCCCCCCAGCACCTGGATCAGCCTTAGCTTAATCATAATGGGCTCCCACAGGTCCCTGCCTTGCCCAAATCCCCAAAATGGCCACCGCCACCTCCCTCCACCCATTAACTCCACAAAGAAATCTTCACCTTCAACAACCCACTCCTCCCCGCCCCCCCACCTGTCCATCCCAGACAAAGAAAACCCCACTGCCCAAGACTCATTTCCCCAACCCACATACAAAACAAAGGAAACAACCCCTCCCTCCCCCCCCCGCTAAATAACCAACTTTCACCCCCACTTCACTTCCATTAACCAGCATCTCTGGTTATCCCCATCTGAGGAAAAACCCAAGTTACACTTACAAAATGTTCCACACACTGACCCCTTCCCCAAACCCAATTTTAGTCACACACCCAAACCAATCGATCCTCACGCCTATTCCTACAACCCCCCCCCCATTCCTACCCACACTCCCCACCATTCCCAACAAGTGCTTTAAGACATCCAATATCCTTATCCCACACACAGGGAATTATACAGAATTATAATCTTTATTAATAATCTTTATTAGTGTCACAAGTAGGCTTACATGAACACTGCAATGAAGTTACTGTGAAAAGCCCCTAGTCGCCACACTCCGGCGCCTGTTTGGGTCCACAGAGGGAGAATTCAGAATGTCCAATTCACCTGACAGCACGTCTTTCGGGACTTGTGGGAGGAAACCAGAGCACCCGGAGGAAACCCACGCAGACACGTGGAGAACGTGCAGACTCCGCACAGACAGTGACCCAAGCTGGAATCGAACTCGGGACCCTGGCGCTGTGAAGCAACAGTGCTAACCACTGAGCTGCTGTGCCGCCCCAGACGTGTAACAGGAAAACTGAATAATAAGAACACTCAGCACACCACCAAAACTCAGCCATGAAGGTGAGCCCACCTAAATACTTCAAATGTCCCTCAGTCCATTTTCCTTAATAAAGTTATTACCCTTCTCTGACGATTCAAAGTAATGTTCCCTACTCCCATACATGACCCACAGGCGAGCCGGGTACATCATTCCAAACTACACCCTGCTCCTTATTAAACCAGACCCTCTATTTTGCCACTCGGCTCCCAGGTCCTGGTAGATTCGGACAATATGGACCTTCCCAGCTGCACTCCCAAATTTCCTTTGCCCATCTCTGGATCTTTTCTTTGTCCAGGTATATATGGAGCTATACTATGATCGGCTGTGGTGATTCCTCAACTCTAGGCGTCTTCCTCAGTGACTGATGGGCTCGGTCCACTATAGGAGGGCAGTCAAAGCCCCCTGCGCCACCAACTGCTCGAACACCTTAGCCACATATTCTGTGGCCCTCGCTCCTTCTCTGCCCTCGAACAGCCCCACAATTCTCAAGTTCTGTCATCTGGAGCGGTTCTCCAAGTCATCAGTCTTGGCCCTCATCATTTTTTGCCGCTCCGGCAACAACAACACCTCTGCCTCCAAGGAGGCAACCCAATCCTCATGATCAGTATCCATCTCTTCCGCCTTTTGGGTCGACGCATTCTGCACCTCCATCCAACTGCTGTTTCACCATCTCCAGGGCAGCCCGAATTGGTTCGGTCACTTTCGCCCAGTCTTCAGTGACCGTCTTTGCTTTTTAAATTTGGCCGCTAGGAACTCCATTAACTTGTCCATCGACCACTGAGCAGGCAACAACACCACAGGGCCCTCCGCCATGTTTTCCCCTCCTGTGCCACGCGTGTCCTCTGAGTTCGAAGAGTCCCCCTTGTTCGACACCCTCATTTGATAACTCTCCAAAATCTCTGGCCGGAGGAGGAATCTTAGTTCTTTTATTTCATCACTTTTCCACCTGCACAATCCTCGCAAAACTCGCAAACCAGTCCTCAGGCAGGAACGACCTTCTCTGCGGCCATTCGCTCCATGGCCGCTACCGGAAGTCACTACATTTCTGATATGTTCTTGTCTGCACACTTCAATCTGTATGAAAATTATAAATGCCGTTTCAATCTTCGCTTGCCTGACCTCTGCATTTATACAATCTACCACTTAGCAACTTCCACTCGGGAGCCTATGCACAATTCCGACTACAGCATTGGGTCCTTTTCCATTTTGTATGCTCCACATAACGCCTCCACTGCCTGCTTAACTCTCATTATATTCTCTCCCGCCATTGAAGTGATTTCATCCTTCGTCACTAATGTTACTATTGTTCCTCTGCCATTTCCCCCAATCTATCCTGCAGACGTGACAAATTTGTGCATTCACTTCGCAGTCTTGCAGCCAGGCATCATTAGTGGCCACCTTGCTATGTGCTCCGAGTCGGGTTTGTGCCTACAATTCATTCAATGTTTTCTTTATACACCATGTCCTGCTCTAATGCTTTATTCACACAAACATTATCTCTCACTGGGGTTAACATGGAGGGAATTCTGGAGCACAGACCTTCTCAAGGGAAAGTAATGATGAACAACAAATGCAACAACACTCACATCCCACAAAAGCATTCAAAAAAAGTCTATTGAAAGGATGACTGTCAATATAAATGTAAGTCTTACTTTTCTGTGATACAAATTGGTTTTGATTTTTCACAAAGACTCGCCGTATTAATGCAGAAAATAAGTTCAGAATAATATAAAAACAGAAAAATCTGGAAAATCTCAGCAGTCTGGCAGTTTCTGTGTGGAGAGACTGAGTCTTACTTCTTAAGAACTAAGCTCAGAATAATAATACGTTTAAGAGAAGCAGGGCATGAACTTGCTGGACTGAGCAAGAAGTCTGACAACACCAGGTTAAAGTCCAACAGGTTTGTTTCGAATCACTAGCTTTCGGAGTACAGCTCCTTCCTCAGGTGAATGAAGAGGTGGGTTCCAGAAACATATATATAGACAGAGCCAATGATGCAAGACGACACTTTGAATGCGAGTCTTTGCCGGTAATTAAATCTTTACAGGTCCAGACAGAGCAACTGGAGAGAGGGATAATCCCAGGTTAAAGAGGTGTGAATTGTCTCAAGCCAAGACAGTTGGTAGGATTTTGCAAGCCCAGGCCAGATGGTGGGGGATGAATGTAATGCACCATGAATTCAAGGTCCCGGTTGAGGCCACGCTCATATGTGCGGAACTTGGCTATCAGCTTCTGCTCGGCGATTCTGCGTTGTCGCGCGACCTGAAGGCCGCCTTGGAGAACGCTTACCCGAAGAACAGAGGCTGAATGCCCTTGACTGCTGAAGTGTTCCCCGACTGGAAGGGAACGTTCCTGCCTGGCGATTGTCGCGCGATGTCCGTTCATCCATTGTCGCAGCGTCTGCATGGTCTCGCCAATGTACCACGCTTCGGGACATCCTTTCCTGCAGCGTATGAGGTCGACAATGTTGGCCGAGTCGCACGAGAATGTACCACGTACCTGGTGGGTGGTGTTCTCACGTGTAATGGTGGTACCCATGTCGATGATCTAGCATGTCTTGCAGAGATTGCCATGGAAGTGTTGTGTGGTGTAGTGGTCGCTGTTCTGAAGGCTGGGTAGTTTGCTGCAAACAATGGTCTGTTTGAGGTTGCGCGGTTGTTTGAAGGCAAGTGGTGGGGGTGTGGGGGTGACCTTGGCAAGATGTTTGTCTTCATCGATGACGTGTTGAAAGCTGCAAAGAAGATGTCGTAGTTTCTGCAATCCGGGGAAGTACTGGACGGCGAAGGGTATTCTGTCGGTTGTGTCCCGTGTTTATCTTCTGAGGAGGTTGATGCGGTTTTTTGCTGTGGCGCGTTGGAACTGTCGATCGATGAGTCGAGCGCCATATCCCGTTCGTACAAGGGCACCTACACACACTCCTCCTCGTCTGAGCAGATCCTGTGTATATGGAGGGCTTGTCCTTAAGGGATGGCTTCTTTAATGTGTTTAGGGTGGAAGCTGGAGAAGTGGAGCATTGTGAGGTTATCTGTGGGCTTGCGGTAAAGCGAGGTGACCGTCCTTGATGGAGATGAGTGTGTCCAAGAATGCAACCGATTCTGGAGAGTAGTCCATGGTGAATATGATGGTGGGATGAAACTTATTGATGTCATCGTGTAGTCGTTTCAGTGATTCTTCGCCGTCGATCCAAAGGAAAACAATGTCATCGATGTATCTGGTGTATAACGTCGGTTGAAGGTCCTGTGCGGTGAGGAGGTCTTGTTCAAACTTGTGCAGGAAGATGTTGGCGTATTCAGGTGCGAATTTGGTCCCCGCGGCACGCTGCAGGAAAGGGTGTCCCAAAGCGTGGTACATTGGCGATAACATACAGATGCTGAGACAACGCCGAGCAGAAACCGATAGCCAAGTTTCGCACACATGAGTACGGCCTCAACCGGGATCTTGGATTCATGTCGCATTATATTCACCCCCCACCATCTGGCCTTGGCTTGCGAAATCCTACCAACTGTCCTGGCTTGAGAAAATTCACACCTCTTTAGCCTGTGATTATCCCTCTCTCCAGTTGTCCTGTCTGGACCTGTAAAGACTTAATTACCTGCAAAGACTCGCATTCAAAGTGTCATCTTGCATCATTGACTTTGTCTATATATTTCTGGAACCCACGTCTTCATTCACCTGAGAAAGGAGCTGTGCTCCAAAAGCTAGTGATTCGAAACAAAACTGTTAGACTTTAGCCTGGTGTTGTAAGACTTCTTACTATGCTCACCCCAGTGCAACACCGGCATCTCCACTTAATGGACTGAGTGGTTCTGGGAACTATGGACTGAATGGTCTCTGGGAACTATTCCTCTGGTAACAGTGTCCTGCAGTCAGCGTCACAGTGAGGCAGTCTGGGAACGGTGTCCTGTCACAGTCAGTGTCACAGTGAAGCAGTCTGGGAACGGTGTCCTGCTGTCAGTATCACAGTGAAGCAGTCTGGGAACGGTGTCCTGTCACAGTCAGTATCACAGTGAAGCAGTCTGGGAATGGTGTCCTGTCACAGTCAGTGTCACAGTGAAGCAGTCTGGGAACGGTGTCCTGTCACAGTCAGTGTCACAGCGAAGCACTCTGGGAACGGTGTCCTGTCACAGTCAGTGTCACAGTGAAGCAGTCTGGGAACGGTGTCCTGTCACAATCAGTGTCACAGTGAAGCAGTCTGGGAACGGTGTCCTGCAGTCAGTGTCACAGTGAAGCAGTCTGGGAATGGTGTCCTGTCACAGTCAGTGTCACAGTGAAGCAGTCTGGGAACGGTGTCCAGCCTCAGTCAGTGTCACAGTGAAGCAGTCTGGGAACGGTGTCCTGTCACAGTCAGTGTTGCAGTGAAGCAGTATGGGAACAGTGTCCTGCAGTCAGTGTCACAGCGAAGCAGTCTGGGAACAGTGTCCTGCAGTCAGTGTCACAGTGAAGCAGTCTGGGAACAGTGTCCTGTCACAGTCAGTGTCACAGTGAAGCAGTCTGGGAATGGTGTCCTGTCACAGTCAGTGACACAGTGAAGCAGTCTGGAAACAGTGTCCTGCAGTCAGTGTCACAGTGAAGTAGTCTGGGAACAGTGTCCTGCAGTCAGTGTCACAGTGAAGCAGTCTGGGAACGGTGTGCTGCCACAGTCAGTGTCACAGTGAAGCAGTCTGGGAACGGTGTCCTGTCATAGTCAGTGTCACAGTGAAGCAGTCTGGAAACGATGTCCTGCCACAGTCAGTGTCACAGTGAAGCAGTCTGGGAATGGAGTCCTGTCACAGTCAGTGTCACAGTGAAGCAGTCTGGAAACGGTGTCCTGTCATAGTCAGTGTCACAGTGAAGCAGTCTGGGATCAGTGTCCTGTCACAGTCAGTGTCACAGTGAAGCAGTCTGGAAACGGTGTCCTGTCATAGTCAGTGTCACAGTGAAGCAGTCTGGGATCAGTGTCCTGTCACAGTCAGTGTCACAGTGAAGCAGTCTGGGAACAGTGTCCTGTCACAGTCAGTGTCACAGTGAAGCAGTCTGGGATCAGTGTCCTGTCACAGTCAGTGTCACAGTGAAGCAGTCTGGGAACAGTGTCCTGTCACAGTCAGTGTCACAGTGAAGCAGTCTGGGAACGGTGTCCGGTCACAGTCAGTGTCACAGTGAAGCAGTCTGGGAACAGTGTCCTGTCACAGTCAATGTCACAGTGAAGCACTCTCGGAACGGTGTCCTGCAGTCAGCATCACAGTGAAGCAGTCTGGGAACGGTGTCCTGCAGTCAGTGTGACAGTGAAGCAGTCTGGGAACGGAGTCCTGTCACAGTCAGTGTCACAGTGATGCAGTCTGGGAACGGTGTCCTGCTGTCATTGTCACAGTGAAGCAGTCTGGGAACGGTGTCCTGCTGTCATTGTCACAGTGAAGCAGTCTGGGAATGGTGTCCTGTCACAGTCAGTGTCACAGTGAAGCAGTCTGGGAACTGTGTCCTGTCACAGTCAGTGTCACAGTGAAGCAGTCTGGGAACGGTGTCCTGTCACAGTCAGTGTCGCAGTGAAGCAGTCTGGGAACGGTGTCCTGTCACAGTCAGTGTCAAAGTGAAGCAGTCTGGGAACGGAGTCCTGCAGTCAGTGTCACAGTGAAGCACTCTGGGAACGGTGTCCTGTCACAGTCAGTGTCACAGTGAAGCAGTCTGGGAACGGTGTCCTGTCACAGTCAGTGTCACAGTGACGCAGTCTGGGAACGGAGTCCTGTCACAGTCAGTGTCGCAGTGAGGCAGTCTGGGAACGGTGTCCTGTCACAGTCAGTGTCACAGTGAAGCACTCTGGGAACAGTGTCCTGTCACAGTCAGTGTCACGGTGAAGCAGTCTGGGAACGGTGTCCTGTCACAGTCAGTGTCACAGTGAAGCAGTTTGGGAACAGTGTCCTGTCACAGTCAGTGTCACAGTGAAGCAGTTCGGGAACAGTGTCCTGTCACAGTCAGTGTCACAGTGAGGCAGTCTGGGAACGGTGTCCTGTCACAGTCAGTGTCACAGTGAAGCAGTCTGGGAACGGTGTCCTGCTGTCAGTGTCACAGTGAAGCAGTCTGGGAACAGAGTCCTGTCACAGTCAGTGTCACAGTGAGGCAGTCTGGGAACGGAGTCCTGTCACAGTCAGTGTCACAGTGAAGCAGTCTGGGAACGGTGTCCGGTCACAGTCAGTGTCACAGTGAAGCAGTCTGGGAACGGTGTCCGGTCACAGTCAGTGTCACAGTGAAGCAGTCTGGGAACGGTGTCCTGTCACAGTCAGTGTCACAGTGAAGCAGTCTGGGAAGGGTGTCCTGCCACAGTCAGTGTCACAGTGAAGCAGTCTGGGAACGGTGTCCGGTCACAGTCAGTGTCACAGTGAAGCAGTCTGGGAACGGTGTCCGGTCACAGTCAGTGTCACAGTGAAGCAGTCTGGGAACGGTGTCCTGTCACAGTCAGTGTCACAGTGAAGCAGTCTGGGAACGGTGTCCGGTCACAGTCAGTATCACAGTGAAGCAGTCTGGGAACGGTGTCCTGTCACAGTCAGTGTCACAGTGAAGCAGTCTGGGAACGGTGTCATGTCACAGTCAGTGTCACAGTGAAGCAGTCTGGGAACGGTGTCCTGTCACAGTCAGTGTCACAGTGAAGCAGTCTGGGAACGGTGTTCGGTCACAGTCAGTGTCACAGTGAAGCAGCCTGGGAACAGTGTCCTGCAGTGAGTGTCACAGTGAAGCAGTCTGGGAACGGTGTCCTGTCACAGTCAGTGTCACAGTGAAGCAGTCTGGGAACGGTGTCATGTCACAGTCAGTGTCACAGTGAAGCAGTCTGGGAACGGTGTCCTGCAGTGAGTGTCACAGTGAAGCCGTCTGGGAACGGTGTCCTGTCACAGTCAGTGTCACAGTGAAGCAGTCTGGGAACGGTGTCCTGTCACAGTCAGTATCACAGTGAAGCAGTCTGGGAACGGTGTCCTGTCACAGTCAGTGTCACAGTGAAGCAGTCTGGGAATGGTGTCCTGTCACAGTCAGAGTCACAGTGAAGCAGTCTAGGAACGGTGTCCTGTCACAGTCAGTGTCACAGTGAAGCAGTCTGGGAACGGTGTCCTGTCACAGTCAGTGTTACAGTGAAATAGTCTGGGAACGGTGTCCTGTCACAGTCAGTGTCACAGTGAAGCAGTCTGGGAATGGTGTCCTGTCACAGTCAGTGCCACAGTGAAGCAGTCTGGGAACGGTGTCCTGTCACAGGCAGTGTCACAGTGAAGCAGTCTGTGAACGGTGTCCTGTCACAGGCAGTGTCACAGTGAAGCAGTCTGGGAACGGTGTCCTGTCACAGTGAAGCAGTCTGGGAACGGTGTCCTGTCACAGGCAGTGTCACAGTGAAGCAGTCTGGGAACGGTGTCCTGTCACAGTGAAGCAGTCTGGGAACGGTGTATTATTACTACTGTTGCAGTACACCATTCCCAAATAAGGGAGTAAAAATGTTAAAGTGAGGGGATGTTTAGAGGGGATTTGAGGGAATATCTTTTCACCCAGAGGGTGGTGGGAGCCTTGGAGCAGTAGAGGCAGGAAATGTCATAACATTCGAGGTTATGGGCCAGTACGAAAGAGGGATCAGTGTGAATTTGGTCTTGTTTTGTCGATGCAGACTCGATGGGCCGAAGGGCCTCTTCGGTACAGAATGACTGTATGACACTTTCTGTGCAGGAACAAATCTTTGACTGCATGGTTGCCTGTTGGAGGTATAATTTGATAAAGGGATTATTCGGAAAAATTAACATGTTCCGCAATGGGAGAATAGTGGGGTTTTAGTGTTTTTTGGAAAGGTAAAATCAAACAGGTTGTGCGGTCTTCTTCATTTGAACTTATCTAGTAAACTTATCTTTAAAAAGGACATATAATTATAACTGGGTTAAAGTTTACAGGGTTAAAAGGCTGTCAGATTGACGTCACCAACTTTTTAGTTTTTGGGGTCAAGGATAAAGTTTGATCTTGGGGACCTTTGTCTGTGATTACTCAGTGACGAAGGCAGCTGTACATAATCTGTTGCATGGAGCAGGGTTACTGGGCCATATAGCCTTTTTGAGTGCCTTTTAACACTCCCGTTGTGCGAAAGAGCCCAACGTGCGTGGAAAAGAGTACAGACCAGCAATTCAGACTATAGTGATGATTCATAACGCTGTAAGGCATAAGAGCAGAAATAGGCCATTCGGCCCATTAAGTCTGCTCGGCCATTCAAGGAGAGCATGACCCGTCCGAAATGATAGTCCTCAACTCCACTTTTCCGCCTTACCCCCATAGCCCTTTGGGCAGCATGGTAGCACAAGTGGATATCACTGTGGCTTCACAGCGCCAGGGTCCCAGGTTCGATTCCCCACTGGGTCACTGTCTGTGCGGAGTCTGCACGTTCTCCCCGTGTCTGCGTGGGTTTCCTCCGGGTGCTCCGGTTTCCTCTCACAGTCCAAAGACGTGCAGGTTAGATGGATTGGCTATGATAAATTGCCCTGAGTGCCCAAAAAGATTAGGAGGGGTTATTGGGTTACGGGGATAGGATGGAAGTGAGGGCCTAAGTGGGTCTGTGCAGATTTGATGGGCCGAATGGCCTCCTTCTGTACAGTATGTTCTATGTTCTAACCCTTGATTCCCTTACTCATTAAAACTCCGTCTATCTCAGCCTTGAACACACCTCACGACCCAGCTTGTCTGCAGTAAAGAACAATCAGGAAAATTGAAAAAATGATAAAGGACCTTCATTTATATAGCATCCTTCATGACTTTGAGATGTTATAACGCACTTCAGATTCAATGAAGTACTTTTGAAATGTCGTTACTGGTATAATGTGGGACAAACAGCAGCCAATTTGAGCACAGCAGGACCTCACATACAACAACAATGTGTGAATGACCCGATAATCTTTTATTTTAAGTGATGCTTGTTGATGCATTATTACTGGGTAGGACATTAGGGAAGCACTCACCCTGCTCTTCTCTGAAATGGTGCTAAGGAATCCTTTACACCCGCCCGAGAAAGCCAACAGGTCTAGGTCTGACGCGCCATCCGAAAGGCAACATCTCCGGCAGTGCAGCACTCCCTCGGGTACTGCACTGAGGTATCAGCACTGATTATGCGTTCAGGTCTCTCGAATGGTGCCCGAGCCCACAACCCTGACCCAGACGTGTGATAGTTATTATAGAACCATGGCAGACACCGTAATGGATGGAAAATTGTGTGATCTGCAGTACGAGCTGTGAGCCGGAGAAGTGAAACATTACATTTACTTAAGTGCACAGCACTCCCAATACATTTCCTCCTGTCACGGCCACTATTACTGTTCAGTTCTAGGCTTGGTGTGGATCAGCTTGTGGGATTAAGAAGAGTCTTTGAGGAAATAAATGTGATCGTTGCTGGTATATTGTCAGTGGCCGCAGAGGAACCATTGACATTTTCACATCTTTTTTATTTTATCTTAGAAAGCCGGTTTATTGTTTATGGTCAATTTTTTAAAATGCCTGTCCATGGGTGGGGGTGGGGCGGGAACATGCCAAACTTTGCCGATAGATTCAGAAAAAATTGCTGATCGACACGCAACCGTGAGAATCTCCGAATCTGTCATCACCAAAGGCTGGGTAGGGCTGACAAGAGTCGCCAAAAAGATTCTTTGCAGGCCTTAAGTAAAAAGTCACCTTTTACCCAGTAAGTATCCATGTATGGAGCCGAACAGGGCGACTACCGCACCATCCATAAGACCCCGCCGACTTGCACCTCCGCAACATCACCTGACCTTTCAACTATATTAGCTGATATACCGCTGGAACCCCCATTATAGCCTTAGTGACCTCTGAACCTTACCACTCTGACGGTCTCTGCATGGCTGCACCCCCCCTACCCCACATTGTACCCTTCAGAAACTTGAGATCATCCAACACTTTGCTGCCTGCGACTCACAAATCCTGTTCCCAAGTCACTCCTGCGCTCGCTGACCTATGTTGGTTCCCAGTCAAGCAACGTCTTGATTTTTTAAATTCTCATCCTTCTTTTCAAATCCCTCCACAGCCCCTCCCCCTCCTTATCTCTGGAACCTCCTCCAGCCCCAACAACCTGACCGAGATATTTGAGCACCCTCCAATTCTGGCCTCTTGAGCACGCCCAATTTCAATTGCTCCAGCACTGCCAGCTGTACATGTGGTTGACTAGGCCCCAAGCTCTAGAATGTTCTCCTAACCCCTCTCTCGCTATCCTGCTTTAAGATACTCCTTAAAACCTCTCTCTCATTAACCAAGGGCCATATCTTGTTTTATAATACCCCTGTGAATGCTTTATCATGTTAAATCCACTATATAAAGAGCACTATAGAAAGAGCAGGACAAAGCAAATCTGACCAATTATTGCCCCATCAGTCTCTTCCCAATCATCAGTAAAACGATGGAAGGTATACGGTTAACAGCACCTTACTCAGCTATATCCTGCTCACTGATGCTTGGATTCCTCCAGCATCACACAGCTCCTGACCTCATTCCAGCCTTGGTTCAAACATAGACAAAAGAGCTGAATGCCAGAGGTGAGGTGAGAGTGACTCAACTTGACATCAAGGCAGCATTTGACCGAGTGTGGCATCAAGGAGCCCCGGAAAAACCGGAGTCAATGGGAATCAGGGATTCGGAGTCATACCTGGCACAAAGTAAAACGTTTGTGTTTGATGGAGGTCAATAATCTCAGTCCCGGGACTTTGCTGTTCCTCAGGTTAGTATCTCAGGCTCAGCCAGCTCCAGTTGCTTCATCAAGGTGAGAAGTGGGGATGTTCACTGCTGTTTGCATCAGTACTGTTCACAGGTCCTTGTGGTTAATGTATAATTACTGATAATTCACCAGTGAACTGTGTTATGTTATTAACCCTGTGGGCTCTACCTATGGGCCATTGTGTGGCTTCACCCACAGGGGCATGTTGGGGCATGTACGGGCTCCGCCCATGGCTCCACCCCCTTTACAGGAAGTATAAGAGCTGCTGACCTGTGGGGCCGCCTTCAATGTTGTACCGGTCACAGGCAAGCTCAGTTCTAAGCTGATTAAAACCACGGTTTACTTCTCCACGTGTCTTCGAGTGAATTGATGGTCACATCACTCCACCCTTACTGAAGCAGACTGTGTCCGCATGCAGCAACTTGGCCAACAGTCAGGCTTGTGCTGATAAGTGATGAGTAACGCTCGTGCCACACAAGGGCCTTGGGAGCATTAAATTAAGCGGCAGGGTTGTGAGTGAGAACCCCTCCATCGTCCTGACCCTGTCCTGATTAAATGTGGAGGAGGGAATGGGGGGGGGGAGCAGGCAGGAAAGCTGATGAATGACCTTTCAACCCTACTGCTAACTGGCACCCGGAAGGGGGTAATTAGTGCCCAAGGGGAGGCCTCATGGTGCTACCACCGGTATTCAAACCATCAACGGGTGGGGAACTCGCTATGCAGGGAGCACAAAATCCTGTCTGGGTTGGTTCTGGAATTCTGGGGAAGGGGAGTTGTCCCTCACTCAGAGAAAATCAGTGCTTGACCGAGGGTCCCAGCATCAGGAATGGCGAGTTCTCTGAGAGCCAATCCCCTTTCCCGTACCAGCCTCCCCGACCAGGTGCCAGAATGTGGCGACTAGGGGCTTTTCACAGTAACTTCATTGAATTCTACTTGTGACAATAAGCGATTATTATTATTATGCTGAACCACCACCCTCGTCCATTCATTTCTTACCTCTGTTTCCTGCTGGCACTGAACATTCCCAGCAGCACTCACCACCCCTGCTGGCACTGAACATTCCCAGCAGCAGTCACCGCTCCTGCTGGCACTGAACATTCCCAACAGCAGTTGCTGACCCTGCTGGCACTGAACATTCCCAACAGCAGTTGCTGACCCTGCTGGCACTGAACATTCCCAGCAGCAGTCACTGCCCGTGCTGGCACTGAACATTCCCAACAGCCGTCACTGCCCCTGCTGGCACTGGACATTCCCAGAAGCAGTCACCGCCCCTGCTGGCACTGGACATTGCCAGCAACAGTCACCGCCGCTGCTGGCACTGAACATTCCCAGCAGCAGTCACCGCCGCTGCTGGCACTGAACATTCCCAGCAGCAGTCACTGCCGCAACTGGCACTGAACATTCCCAACAGCAGTCACCGCCCCTGCTGGCACTGAACATTCCCAGCAGCAGTCACTGCCGCAACTGGCACTGAACATTCCCAGCAGCAGTTGTCATGATATTCAAACACACACATCATGATAGACACACCAACAGACAAATCAGAACACACAACACCACAACCAATCACAGACAAAGACACAAAACATATAAAAGTATAAACACGACACCTGGTGGACAGTATTAGCTGGAGAGGAGGACAAGGACCGACCTGCTACACGACACACTCAGGGATACAGCACGTGCAGAGTATCCAGAACGAACTGTATACAAGTGTTAAAATAAAATAGAGTTGTACCACATACAACTGTGTTGGCTCATCTGTGCACCAGAGCACCCAACACCACATGGTACAGGAGTGGATCAATACCTGCCGGCATACCTCAGTGTACACAGACAACCAGCAGTGCCCAGGCATGATGTACGAGCTCCCGGTTCCGCAGCCGCTCCAGTGCCACGGCGATCTCCGCGAAACCTGGCGGCGATTCCGGCAAGTGTTCGAATTGTTCCTGGTGGCAGCTAAACTCCAAGACCTGGATGATAGCGAAAAAATTGAATTTCTCCTCACCATCGCCGGTGCAAGGGCAAGAGAAATATTCACAAGGTTCAGGTTCTTCAGGAGGCAGCAAAGGTACGATTACCAGGCAGTCCTGGACAAATTCTCCAAGTACAGTGAGGAAAACGCAATCCAATGGGCAAGTAAAGGTAAGAAAAGCTGCAGTACTCACCTCGTGGCCGGGATCCCGGAGCCGGAATTCCCAGAGGCCAAAATCCTGGGCCTGAGAGAGGGCTGGGTCGAGGTCGGCGGCCATCTTGCTAAAGGTATCACGCTAGCACAGTTGCGCGAGCAGTGCGCAGAACCGGAAGTTTCGTTTGCGCATACGCGAGATGCTGCGCATGCGCAGTCAAGAAAACGGCCATCGGTAAAGAAACAGCGATCTGAGCATGCGCAGTCGCTTCCTACGTGCTACATACCGAGCGTCAGGATGTCAGAGGCCCCAGACCGCACTAATTTAAAGGGGAAACGTCCCAAATCCAATTTAAAAGGGAAACGTCCCAAATCAAAAAAACAAAAATCTGTTAAAGCTGTAAAACAACCTTCCCTCACCTGGAATGACAGCACATTGCCGCAAATTGACCCAGGAGATGAATTTGACCTCCAAAGAACCCTCCGACAAGCAGTTACCTACGCACAAGCCGATGATTCCGACCTCGAATACTTCGATGACGATCTTTACAGTGTTTCGGGACCTCGCGAGCCCAATGATAGCTCCGTGGTCCTATACGACTATGACTCGGACGAACCTTTCGTGTTGCACATTGGCGGCCCCCACATTGAATCCGACGCAGATGCGGATTCATTTTTCGGATTTGAGGATCTTCAATCCAGCAGATATGACGTTCCAACTTATCAGTACCAGATGATGCTGCAGCCTGACATTAACAGACAGGGAGCGGTGCAAGCACACGGAGAGCGCCCTGCTGCCACACAGAGCGTGGTCCACGTCCCGCTCAGCGTTCTCGACTCTATGAAAGAAGACATGCAAGACTCCAGAGCGCAGTCCTCGCATGAACAAGAAGTGACTCCAGAGTCACAAGCCTCCACAGCAAGCTCGTGGACAGACTCCACAATTGCAGAAACGCAAGACTCCAGAGCGCAGTCCTTGCACGAACAAGAAGTGACTCCAGAGTCACAAGCCTCCACAGCAAGCTCGTGGACAGACTCCACAATTGCAGAAACGCAAGACTCCAGAGCGCAGTCCTTGCACGAACAAGAAGTGACTCCAGTGTCACAAGCCTCCACAGAGAGCTCGTGGACAGCCTCCACGATAGAAGGACAACAGCAAGACAATGACAGTCCACCGACATGGTGTGCACCACCAGATGAAAACTCTGACAATTCACCCAACCCTAGTGAACAGCAAGCTGCTAATGACGATCTAGCCACGGGATGTGAGACGAGTGACGACAGCATCCCACTTCCCATGCAAAAGGTGCAAGGTGACAGACCTCGCCTAGTGCGTACCGAGGCACTCGACGATCACGGTGGGACCACTGACGACTGCGGTGGCGGCGCACCGCTTCCACCCTCGATGTCTCGAGCCTCTCCACTGGTTGGTGCATTCCTGCATGTTCCGACTCCAGAAGTGCAGCTTCAGGGAATCTCGGCTGCCTCCAGTGAACCTGTTGGGACTCCGGACGGGGAGCATCGACGGAAGGCAGACCGGACTCCAGATGGGGAGCAGCCAAGCGCCGACTCTGATTCGCGCACGCCAGACCTTGCTCCGGATGGGCGGTGTCACGGCCTCGGTGATGGCACGCTCAGGGTGACGGCGGATGCCACGGCGACAGGGAATGGATCGCGTGGTAGTCCCACTGGGTCGGCAGTGGCGACCAGCACCGGCGGTCCAAGACGGACACACCAATTCGCGCCATCGCCAGACGTTGATGCGAGCAACAATTCTCTCTCCAAGGCGACATGCTTCGACGTTTCTCTGCGGAGTCGCCCTTCCGGCACAGCAGGTGGCCGGAACCAGCGTGCACGGTCTCGGCCAACTTCCACATCTGGCACAGTCATCGCCTTGCATGACATTAGTGATGGTGCTTCTTCGATGGCAACGACCCATCGGCTACAAGATGCCGTCCACCACAAACATAAAAAGAAAAAAGACTCCACCTTGTTCCTGGCATGCAGGGCGGATGGATTGGTGCGTAGGCGCAATCAGCGAGCTTTGCGCCGCCTTCCACGCTCGCAACTAAACTGCATGCGCACGCCGGATCCTCCACTGGTTCCCAAGGATGCCATGGGTCATGCCCCTTCCATCGCCACCAGTAAACCAAACCACAGCCAAGGCAACACTAACAAAGATGTTGAATGTTATATTTGCACGAATGAAAAACCAAGCACTGCACGAAGTACAACAAATGGAAAAGTAGAGACTTCGGCAACAGCATCACCTCCAACAGTCCAATGTGAACCAGTGTGACCCCAAATGTCCACAGCTGAACCGGCTTGAGGACCAGCCCATTCTTGAGGCGGTCACCCATTAGACTGGACTTATAACGCTGTTCATACGTTCAAAAAGTCAAACACTTCTGTATTATAACCTGTTGTTGTTTGTCGTTCACGATATCGTCTGACCGGACCACTGTTCAAGTTTTTTTTTCTTCTCGCATTCATGTTTTGTTATGGTACAACCTTGTTAGTGTGACGCACCCGACATCGCCCCATGTAAATAGTTACGTCATATACACAAGCTGTACACACACTCTCTTAGATGCACTCACGACACGATTATATTTATAACCACGTAGGCACATATCTTTGTAAAAAGGGGGGATGTCATGATATTCAAACACACACATCATGATAGACACACCAACAGACAAATCAGAACACACAACACCACAACCAATCACAGACAAAGACACGAAACATATAAAAGCATAAACACGACACCTGGTGGACAGTATTAGCTGGAGAGGAGGACAAGGACCGACCTGCTACACGACACATTCAGGGAGACAGCACGTGCAGAGTATCCAGAACGAACTGTATACAAGAGTTAAAATAAAATAGAGTTGTACCACATACAACTGTGTAGGCTCATCTGTGCACCAGAGCACCCAACACCACAGCAGTCACTGCCCCTGCTGGCACTGAACATTCCCAGCAGCAGTCACCGCGCCTGCTGGCACTGAACATACCCAGCAGCAGTCACCGCCCATGCTGGCACTGAACATTCCCAGCAGCAGTCATTGCCCCTACTGGCACTGAACATTCCCAGCAGCAGTCACCGCCCCAGCTGGCACTGAACATTCCCAGCAGCAGTCACTGCCCCTGCTGGCACTGAACATTCCCAGGAGCAGTCACTGCCCCTGCTGACAATGAACATTCCCAGCAGCAGTCACTGCCCCTGCTGGCACTGAACATTCCCAGGAGCAGTCACTGCCCCTGCTGACAATGAACATTCCCAACAGCAATCACTGACCTTGCTTGCAGTGACCATTCCCAGCAGCAATCACTGACCCTGCTGGCACTAAACATTCCCAGCAAAAGACACTGCCCCTGCTGGACTGAACATTCCCAGCAGCAGTCACTGCCACTATTGGCACTGAACATTCCCAGCAGCAGTCACTGCCCCTGCTGGCACTGAACATCGCCAGCAAAAGACACTGCCCCTGCGGGCCTGAACATTCCCAGCAGCAGTCACTGCCACTATTGGCACTGAACATTCCCAGCAGCAGTCACTGCTCCTGCAGCCACTAAACATTCCCAGCAGTGGTCCCTGCTCCTGCTGGCATTGAACATTCCCAGCAGCAATCACTGACCCTGCTGGCACTGAACATTCCCAGCAAAAGACACTGCCCCTGCTGGCCTGAACATTCCCAGCAGCAGTCACTGCCACTATTGGCACTGAACATTCCCAGCAGCAGTCACTGCCCTTGCTGGCACTGAACATTCCCAGCAGCAGTCACTGTCTCTGCTGGCACTGAACATTCCCGGCAGCAGTCACCGCTCGTGCTGGCACTGAACATCCCCAACAGCAATCACTGCCGCTGCTGGCACTGAACATTCCCAGCAGCAGTCACTGCCACTATTGGCACTGAACATTCCCAGCAGCAGTCACTGCCCTTGCTGGCACTGAACATCCCCAACAGCAATCACTGCCGCTGCTGGCACTGAACATTCCCTGCAGAAGTCACTGCCACTATTGGCACTGAACATTCCCAGCAGCAGTCACTGCTCGTGCTGGCACTGAACATTCCCAACAGCAATCACTGACCCTGCTGGCACAGAACATTCACAGCAGCAGTCACTGCTCCTGCCGGCACTGAACATTCCCAACAGCAATCACTGACGCTGCTGGTACTGAACATTCTCAGCACGTCACTGCCCCAGCTGGCACTGGACATTCCCAGCAGCAGTCACCGCCGCTGCTGGCACTGAACATTCCCAGCAGCAGTCACTGGCTCTGCTGGCACTGAACATTCCCAGCAGCAGTCGCTGCCCCTGCTGGCACTGAACATTCCCAGCAGCAGTCACCACCTCTGCTGGCACTGAACATTCCCGACAGCAGTCACCGCTCGTGCTGGCACTGAACATCCCCAACAGCAATCACTGCCGCTGCTGGCAATGAACATTCCCAGCAGCAGTCACTGCCACTATTGGCACTGAACATTCCCAGCAGCAGTCACTGCCCTTGCTGGCACTGAACATCCCCAACAGCAATCACTGCCGCTGCTGGCACTGAACATTCCCAGCAGCAGTCACTGCCCCTGCTGGCACTGAACATTCCCAGCAGCAGTCACCACCTCTGCTGGCACTGAACATTTCCAGCAGCAGTCACTGCTCCTGCTGGCACTGCACATTCCCAGCAGCAGTCACTGGCCCTGCTGGCGCTGAACATTCCCAGCAGCAGTCACTGTCCTTGCTGGCACTGAACATTCCCAGCAGCAGTCACCACCCCTGCTGGCACTGAACATTTCCAGCAGCAGTCACTGCCCCTGCTGGCACTGAACATTCCCAGCAGCAGTCACTGGCTCTGCTGGCACTGAAGATTCCCAGCAACAGTCACCGCCCCTGCTGGCACTGAATATTTCCAGCAGCATCACTGCTCCTGCTAGCACTGAACATTCTCACAGCAGTCACTGCCCCTGCTGGCACTGAACATTCCCAGCAGCAGTCACTGCTCCTGCTGGCACTGAACATTCCCAGCAGCAGTCACCGCCCCTGCTGGCACTGAACATTCCCAGCAGCAGTCACCACCCCTGCCGGCACTGAACATTCCCAGCAGTAGTCACTGCCCCTGCTGGCACTGAACATTTCCAGCAGCAGTCACTGCCCCTGCTGGCACTGAACATTTCCAGCAGCAGTCACTGCCCCTGCTGGCACTGAACATTCCCAGCAGCAGTCACTGGCTCTGCTGGCACTGAAGATTCCCAGCAACAGTCACCGCCCCTGCTGGCACTGAACATTTCCAGCAGCATCACTGCTCCTGCTAGCACTGAACATTCTCAGCAGCAGTCATTGCCCCTGCTGGCACTGAACATTCCCAGCAGCAGTCACCGCCCCTGCTGGCACTGAACATTCCCAGCAGCAGTCACCACCCCTGCCGGCACTGAACATTCCCAGCAGTAGTCACTGCCCCTGCTGGCACTGAACATTCCCAGCAGTAGTCACCGCCGCTACTGGCACTGAACATTCTCAGCAGCAGTCACTGCTCCTGCTGGCACTGAACATTACCAACAGCAGTCACCGCCCCTGCTGGCACTGAAAATTCCCAGCAGCAGTCACTGCCGCTACTGGCACGAACATTCCCAGCGGCAGTCACCGCCCCTGCTGGCACTGAACTTTCCCAGCAGCAGTCACCGCGCCTGCTGGCACTGAACATTCCCAGCAGCAGTCACCGCCCCTGCTGGCACTGAACATTGCCAACAGCAGTCACTGCTCCTGCTGGCACTGAACATTTCCAGCAGCAGCCACCGCGCCTGCTGGCACTGAACATTCCCAGCAGCAGTTACTGCCCCTGCTGGCACTGAACATTCCCAGCAGCATCACCGCCCCTGCTGGCACTGAACATTCCCAACAGCAGTCACTGCTCCTGCTGGCACTGAACATTCCCAGCAGCAGCCACCGCGCCTGCTGGCACTGAACATTCCCAGCAGCAGTCACTGCCCCTGCTGGCACTGAATATTCCCAGCAGCACCACCGCCCCTGCTGGCACTGAACATTCCCAGCAGCAGTCACTGCCCCTGCTGGCACTGAACATTCCCAGCAGCAGTCACTGCCATTACTGGCACTGAACAGTCCCAGCAGCAGTCACCGCGCCTGCTGGCACTGAACATTCCCAACAGCAGTCACTGCTCCTGCTGGCACTGAACATTCCCAGCAGCAGTCACTGCCCCTCCTGGCACTGAAGATTCCCAGCAGCCGTCACTGCTCCTGCTGTCACTGAACATTCCCAGCAGCAGTCACTGCCCCTGCTGGCACTGAACATTCCCAACAGCAATCACTGACGCTGCTGGTACTGAACATTCTCAGCACGTCACTGCCCCAGCTGGCACTGGACATTCCCAGCAGCAGTCACCGCCCCTGCTGGCACTGAACATTCCCAGCAGCAGTCACTGGCTCTGCTGGCACTGAACATTCCCAGCAGCAGTCGCTGCCCCTGCTGGCACTGAACATTCCCAGCAGCAGTCACCACCTCTGCTGGCACTGAACATTCCCAGCAGCAGTCACTGCCCCTGCTGGCACTGAACATTCCCAGCAGCAGTCACCACCTCTGCTGGCACTGAACATTTCCAGCAGCAGTCACCACCTCTGCTGGCACTGAACATTCCCGACAGCAGTCGCTGCCCCTGCTGGCACTGAACATTCCCAGCAGCAGTCACCACCTCTGCTGGCACTGAACATTCGCGACAGCAGTCACCGCTCGTGCTGGCACTGAACATCCCCAACAGCAATCACTGCCGCTGCTGGCACTGAACATTCCCAGCAGCAGTCACTGCCACTATTGCACTGAACATTCCCAGCAGCAGTCACTGCCCTTGCTGGCACTGAACATCCCCAACAGCAATCACTGCCGCTGCTGGCACTGAACATTCCCAGCAGAAGTCACTGCCCCTGCTGGCACTGAACATTCCCAGCAGCAGTCACCACCTCTGCTGGCACTGAACATTTCCAGCAGCAGTCACTGCTCCTGCTGGCACTGCACATTCCCAGCAGCAGTCACTGGCCCTGCTGGCGCTGAACATTCCCAGCAGCAGTCACTGTCCTTGCTGGCACTGAACATTCCCAGCAGCAGTCACCACCCCTGCTGGCACTGAACATTTCCAGCAGCAGTCACTGCCCCTGCTGGCACTGAACATTCCCAGCAGCAGTCACTGGCTCTGCTGGCACTGAAGATTCCCAGCAACAGTCACCGCCCCTGCTGGCACTGAACATTCCCAGCAGTAGTCACCGCCGCTACTGGCACTGAACATTCTCAGCAGCAGTCACTAGTCCTGCTGGCACTGAACATTCCCAACAGCAGTCACCGCCCCTGCTGGCACTGAACATTCCCAGCAGCAGTCACTGCCGCTACAGGCACTGAACATTCCCAGCGGCAGTCACTGCCCCTGCTGGCACTGAACATTCCCAGCAGCAGTCACTGCCGTTACTGGCACTGAACAGTCCCAGCAGCAGTCACTGCCGTTACTGGCACTGAACATTCCCAGCAGCAGTCACCGCCCCTGCTGGCACTGAACATTCCCAACAGCAGTCACTGCTCCTGCTGGCACTGAACATTCCCAGCAGCAGCCACCGCGCCTGCTGGCACTGAACATTCCCAGCAGCAGTCACTGCCCCTGCTGGCACTGAATATTCCCAGCAGCACCACCGCCCCTGCTGGCACTGAACATTCCCAGCAGCAGTCACTGCCCCTGCTGGCACTGAACATTCCCAGCAGCAGTCACTGCCATTACTGGCACTGAACAGTCCCAGCAGCAGTCACCGCGCCTGCTGGCACTGAACATTCCCAACAGCAGTCACTGCTCCTGCTGGCACTGAACATTCCCAGCAGCAGTCACTGCCCCTCCTGGCACTGAAGATTCCCAGCAGCCGTCACTGCTCCTGCTGGCACTGAACATTCCCAGCAGCAGTCACTGCCCCTGCTGGCACTGAACATTCCCAACAGCAATCACTGACGCTGCTGGTACTGAACATTCTCAGCACGTCACTGCCCCAGCTGGCACTGGACATTCCCAGCAGCAGTCACCGCCCCTGCTGGCACTGAACATTCCCAGCAGCAGTCACTGGCTCTGCTGGCACTGAACATTCCCAGCAGCAGTCGCTGCCCCTGCTGGCACTGAACATTCCCAGCAGCAGTCACCACCTCTGCTGGCACTGAACATTCCCAGCAGCAGTCACTGCCCCTGCTGGCACTGAACATTCCCAGCAGCAGTCACCACCTCTGCTGGCACTGAACATTTCCAGCAGCAGTCACCACCTCTGCTGGCACTGAACATTCCCGACAGCAGTCGCTGCCCCTGCTGGCACTGAACATTCCCAGCAGCAGTCACCACCTCTGCTGGCACTGAACATTCCCGACAGCAGTCACCGCTCGTGCTGGCACTGAACATCCCCAACAGCAATCACTGCCGCTGCTGGCACTGAACATTCCCAGCAGCAGTCACTGCCACTATTGCACTGAACATTCCCAGCAGCAGTCACTGCCCTTGCTGGCACTGAACATCCCCAACAGCAATCACTGCCGCTGCTGGCACTGAACATTCCCAGCAGCAGTCACTGCCCCTGCTGGCACTGAACATTCCCAGCAGCAGTCACCACCTCTGCTGGCACTGAACATTTCCAGCAGCAGTCACTGCTCCTGCTGGCACTGCACATTCCCAGCAGCAGTCACTGGCCCTGCTGGCGCTGAACATTCCCAGCAGCAGTCACTGTCCTTGCTGGCACTGAACATTCCCAGCAGCAGTCACCACCCCTGCTGGCACTGAATATTTCCAGCAGCAGTCACTGCCCCTGCTGGCACTGAACATTCCCAGCAGCAGTCACTGGCTCTGCTGGCACTGAAGATTCCCAGCAACAGTCACCGCCCCTGCTGGCACTGAACATTCCCAGCAGTAGTCACCGCCGCTACTGGCACTGAACATTCCCAGCAGCAGTCACCGCCCCTGCTGGCACTGAACATTCCCAACAGCAGTCACTGCTCCTGCTGGCACTGAACATTCCCAGCAGCAGCCACCGCGCCTGCTGGCACTGAACATTCCCAGCAGCAGTCACTGCCCCTGCTGGCACTGAATATTCCCAGCAGCACCACCGCCCCTGCTGGCACTGAACATTCCCAGCAGCAGTCACTGCCCCTGCTGGCACTGAACATTCCCAGCAGCAGTCACTGCCATTACTGGCACTGAACAGTCCCAGCAGCAGTCACCGCGCCTGCTGGCACTGAACATTCCCAACAGCAGTCACTGCTCCTGCTGGCACTGAACATTCCCAGCAGCAGTCACTGCCCCTCCTGGCACTGAAGATTCCCAGCAGCCGTCACTGCTCCTGCTGGCACTGAACATTCCCAGCAGCAGTCACTGCCCCTGCTGGCACTGAACATTCCCAACAGCAATCACTGACGCTGCTGGTACTGAACATTCTCAGCACGTCACTGCCCCAGCTGGCACTGGACATTCCCAGCAGCAGTCACCGCCCCTGCTGGCACTGAACATTCCCAGCAGCAGTCACTGGCTCTGCTGGCACTGAACATTCCCAGCAGCAGTCGCTGCCCCTGCTGGCACTGAACATTCCCAGCAGCAGTCACCACCTCTGCTGGCACTGAACATTCCCAGCAGCAGTCACTGCCCCTGCTGGCACTGAACATTCCCAGCAGCAGTCACCACCTCTGCTGGCACTGAACATTTCCAGCAGCAGTCACCACCTCTGCTGGCACTGAACATTCCCGACAGCAGTCGCTGCCCCTGCTGGCACTGAACATTCCCAGCAGCAGTCACCACCTCTGCTGGCACTGAACATTCCCGACAGCAGTCACCGCTCGTGCTGGCACTGAACATCCCCAACAGCAATCACTGCCGCTGCTGGCACTGAACATTCCCAGCAGCAGTCACTGCCACTATTGCACTGAACATTCCCAGCAGCAGTCACTGCCCTTGCTGGCACTGAACATCCCCAACAGCAATCACTGCCGCTGCTGGCACTGAACATTCCCAGCAGCAGTCACTGCCCCTGCTGGCACTGAACATTCCCAGCAGCAGTCACCACCTCTGCTGGCACTGAACATTTCCAGCAGCAGTCACTGCTCCTGCTGGCACTGCACATTCCCAGCAGCAGTCACTGGCCCTGCTGGCGCTGAACATTCCCAGCAGCAGTCACTGTCCTTGCTGGCACTGAACATTCCCAGCAGCAGTCACCACCCCTGCTGGCACTGAATATTTCCAGCAGCAGTCACTGCCCCTGCTGGCACTGAACATTCCCAGCAGCAGTCACTGGCTCTGCTGGCACTGAAGATTCCCAGCAACAGTCACCGCCCCTGCTGGCACTGAACATTCCCAGCAGTAGTCACCGCCGCTACTGGCACTGAACATTCTCAGCAGCAGTCACTAGTCCTGCTGGCACTGAACATTCCCAACAGCAGTCACCGCCCCTGCTGGCACTGAACATTCCCAGCAGCAGTCACTGCCGCTACAGGCACTGAACATTCCCAGCGGCAGTCACTGCCCCTGCTGGCACTGAACTTTCCCAGCAGCAGTCACCGCGCCTGCTGGCACTGAACATTCCCAGCAGCAGTCACTGCCCCTGCTGGCACTGAACATTCCCAGCAGCTGTCACCGCCCCTGCTGGCACTGAACATTCCCAGCAGCAGTCATTGCCCCTGCTGGCACTGAACATTCCCAGCAGCAGTCACTGCCGTTACTGGCACTGAACATTCCCAGCAGCAGTCACCACCCCTGCTGGCACTGAACATTCCCAACAGCAGTCACTGCTCCTGCTGGCACTGAACATTCCCAGCAGCAGTCACTGCCGCTTCTGGCACTGATGATTCCCAGCAGCAGTCACCGCCGCTTCTGGCATGGAACATTACCAGCAGCAGTCAATGCCCCTGCTGGCAATGAACATTCCCAGCAACAGTCACTGCCGTTATTGGCACTGAACATTCCCAGCAGCAGTCACCACCCCTGCTGGCACTGAACATTCCCAGCAGCAGTCACTGCCGTTACTGGCACTGAACATTCCCAGCAGCAGTCACCGCCCCTGCTGGCACTGAACATTGCCAACAGCAGTCACTGCTCCTGCTGGCACTGAACATTCCCAGCAGCAGCCACCGCGCCTGCTGGCACTGAACATTCCCAGCAGCAGTTACTGCCCCTGCTGGCACTGAACATTCCCAGCAGCATCACCGCCCCTGCTGGCACTGAACATTCCCAGCAGCAGTCACTGCCCCTGCTGGCACTGAACATTCCCAGCAGCAGTCACTGCCGTTACTGGCACTGAACAGTCCCAGCAGCAGTCACTGCCGTTACTGGCACTGAACATTCCCAGCAGCAGTCACCGCCCCTGCTGGCACTGAACATTCCCAACAGCAGTCACTGCTCCTGCTGGCACTGAACATTCCCAGCAGCAGCCACCGCGCCTGCTGGCACTGAACATTCCCAGCAGCAGTCACTGCCCCTGCTGGCACTGAACATTCCCAGCAGCATCACCGCCCCTGCTGGCACTGAACATTCCCAGCAGCAGTCACTGCCCCTGCTGGCACTGAACATTCCCAGCAGCAGTCACTGCCGTTACTGGCACTGAACAGTCCCAGCAGCAGTCACCGCGCCTGCTGGCAGTGAACATTCCCAACAGCAGTCACTGCTCCTGCTGGCACTGAACATTCCCAGCAGCAGTCACTGCCCCTCCTGGCACTGAAGATTCCCAGCAGCCGTCACTGCTCCTGCTGGCACTGAACATTCCCAGCAGCAGTCACTGCCCCTGCTGGCATTGGATATTCCCTGCAGCCATCACTGCTCCTGCTGGCATTGAACATTCCCAGCAGCAGTCACTGCCCCTGCTGGCACTGAACATTCCCAGCAGCAGTCACTGCCGCTTCTGGCACTGATGATTCCCAGCAGCAGTCACCGCTGCTGCTGGCACGGAACATTCCCAGCAGCAGTCACTGCCCCTGCTGGCAATGAACATTCCCAGCAACAGTCAATGCCGTTATTGCCACTGAACATTCCCAGCAGCAGTCACTGCCCCTGCTGGCATTGAACATTCCCAGCAGCAGCCACCGCCTGTACTGGCACTGAACATTCCCAACAGCCTTCACTGCCCCTGCTGGCACTGAACATTCCCAGCAGCAGTCACTGCCCCTGCTGGGAATGAACATTCCCAGCAGCAGTCACCGCCCCTGCTGGCTCTGAAGATTTCCAGCAGCCATCACCGCCCCCGCTGGCACTGAACATTCCCAGCAGCCGTCACCGCTCCTGCTGGCACTGAGCATTCCCAGCAGCAGTCACTGCCCCTGCTGGCACTGAACATTCCCTGCAACAGTCACCGCCGCTACTGGCACTGAACATTCTCTGCAGCAGTCACTGCCCCTGCTGATAGTGAACATTCCCAGCAGCAGCCACCGCGCCAGCTGGCACTGAACATTCCCAGCAGCAGTCACTGCCCCTGTTAGCACTGAACATTCCCAACAGCAGTCACCGCCCCTGCTGGCATTGAACATTCCCAGCAGCAGTCACTGCCGCTACTGGCACTGAACATTCCCAGCGGCAGTCACCGCCCCTGCTGGCACTGAACTTTCCCAGCAGCAGTCACTGCCCCTGCTGGTAGTGAACATTCCCAGCAGCAGCCACCGCGCCTGCTGGCACTGAACATTCCCAGCAGCAGTCATTGCCCCTGCTGGCACTGATGATTCCCAGCAGCAGTCATCGCTGCTGCTGGCACGGAACATTCCCAGCAGCAGTCACCGCCCCTGCTGGCAATGAACATTCCCAGCAACAGTCAATGCCGTTATTGGCACTGAACATTCCCAGCAGCAGTCACTGCCCCTGCTGGCATTGAACATTCCCAGCAGCAGCCACCGCCCGTACTGGCACTGAACATTCCCAACAGCTTTCACTGCCCCTGCTGGCACTGAACATTCCCAGCAGCAGTCACTGACCCTGCTGGCAATGAACATTCCCAGCAGCAGTCACCGCCCCTGCTGGCTCTGAAGATTTCCAGCAGCCATCACCGCCCCCGCTGGCACTGAACATTCCCAGCAGCCGTCACCGCTCCTGCTGGCACTGAGCATTCCCAGCAGCAGTCACTGCCCCTGCTGGCACTGAACATTCCCAGAAGCAGTCACTGCCCCTGCTGGCACTGAACATTCCCAGCAGCAGTCACTGCCGCTACTGGCACTGAATATTCCCAGCAGCCGTCACTGCTCCTGCTGGCACTGAACATTCCCAGCAGCAGTCACTGCCTCTACTGGCACTGAGCATTCCCAACAGCCTTCACTGCCGCTACTGGAACTGAAGATGTCCAGCAGCAGGTACCGCCCCTGCTGACACTGAATATTCCCAGCAGCCGTCACTGCCCCTGCTGGTGCTGAACATTCCCAGCAGCAGTCACTGCCCCTGCTGGCAATGAACGTTCCCAGCAGCAGTCACTGCCGCTACTGGCACTGAACATTCCCAGCAGCAGTCACTGTCGCTACTGGCACTGAATATTTCCAGCAGCAGTCACTGCCTCTACTGGCACTGAACATTCCCAGCAGCAGTCACCGCCCCTGCTGGCTCTTAAGATTTCCAGCAGCCGTCACCGCCCCCGCTGGCACTGAACATTCCCAGCAGCCGTCACCGCCCCTGCTGGCACTGAGCATTCCCAACAGCAGTCACGGCCCCTGCTGGCACTGAACATTCCCAGAAGCAGTCACTGCCCCTGCTGGCACTGAACATTCCCAGCAGCAGTCACTGCCGCTACTGGCACTGAATATTCCCAGCAGCCGTCACTGCTCCTGCTGGCACTGAACATTCCCAGCAGCAGTCACTGCCTCTACTGGCACTGAGCATTCCCAACAGCCTTCACTGCCGCTACTGGAACTGAAGATGTCCAGCAGCAGGTACCGCCCCTGCTGACACTGAATATTCCCAGCAGCCGTCACTGCCCCTGCTGTTGCTGAACATTCCCAGCAGCAGTCACTGCCCCTGCTGGCAATGAACGTTCCCAGCAGCAGTCACTGCCGCTACTGGCACTGAACATTCCCAGCAGCAGTCACTGTCGCTACTGGCACTGAATATTTCCAGCAGCAGTCACTGCCTCTACTGGCACTGAACATTCCCAGCAGCAGTCACCGCCCCTGCTGGCTCTTAAGATTTCCAGCAGCCGTCACCGCCCCCGCTGGCACTGAACATTCCCAGCAGCCGTCACCGCCCCTGCTGGCACTGAGCATTCCCAACAGCAGTCACCGCCCTTGCTGGCACTGAACATTCCCAGAAGCAGTCACTGCCCCTGCTGGCACTAAACATTCCCAGCAGTAGTCACTGCCCCTGCTGGCACTGAACATTCCCAGCAACAGTCACCGCCGCTGCTGGCACTGAACATTCTCAGCAGCAGCCACTGCTCCTGCTGGCACTGAACATTCCCAACAGCAGTCACCGCCCCTGCTGGCACTGAACATTCCCAGCAGCAGTCACTGCCGCTACTGGCACTGAACATTCCCAGCAGCAGTCACCACATCTGCTGGCACTGAACATTCTCAGCAGCAGTCACTGCTCCTGCTGGCACTGAACATTCCCAATAGCAGTCACCGCCCCTGCTGGCACTGAACATTCCCAGCAGCAGTCACTGCCGCTACTGGCACTGAACATTCCCAGCGGCAGTCATCGCCCCTGCTGGCACTGAACATTCCCAGCAGCAGTCACTGCCCCTGCTGGTACTGAACATTCCCAGCAGCAGCCACCGCCCCTGCTGACACTGAATATTCCCAGCAGCCGTCACTGCCCCTGCTGGTGCTGAACATTCCCAGCAGCAGTCACTGCCCCTGCTGGCAATGAACGTTCCCAGCAGCAGTCACTGCCGCTACTGGCACTGAACATTCCCAGCAGCAGTCACTGTCGCTACTGGCACTGAATATTTCCAGCAGCAGTCACTGCCTCTACTGGCACTGAACATTCCCAGCAGCAGTCACCGCCCCTGCTGGCTCTGAAGATTTCCAGCAGCCGTCACCGCCCCCGCTGGCACTGAACATTCCCAGCAGCCGTCACCGCCCCTGCTGGCACTGAGCATTCCCAGCAGCAGTCACGGCCCCTGCTGGCACTGAACATTCCCAGAAGCAGTCACTGCCCCTGCTGGCACTGAACATTCCCAGCAGTAGTCACTGCTCCTGCTGGCACTGAACATTCCCAGCAACAGTCACCGCCGCTGCTGGCACGGAACATTCTCAGCAGCAGTCACTGCTCCTGCTGGCACTGAACATTCCCAACAGCAGTCACCGCCCCTGCTGGCACTGAACATTCCCAGCAGCAGTCACTGCCGCTACTGGCACTGAACATTCCCAGCAGCAGTCACCACCCGTGCTGGCACTGAACATTTCCAGCAGCAGTCACTGCTCCTGCTGGCACTGAACATTCCCAGCAGCAGTCACCGCCCCTGCTGGCACTGAACATTCCCAGCAGCAGTCACCACCCCTGCTGGCACTGAACATTCCCAGCAGTAGTCACTGCCCCTGCTGGCACTGAACATTCCCAGCAACAGTCACCGCCGCTACTGGCACTGAACATTCTCAGCAGCAGTCACTGCTCCTGCTGGCACTGAACATTCCCAATAGCAGTCACCGCCCCTGCTGGCACTGAACATTCCCAGCAGCAGTCACTGCCGCTACTGGCACTGAACATTCCCAGCGGCAGTCATCGCCCCTGCTGGCACTGAAGTTTCCCAGCAGCAGTCACTGCCCCTGCTGGTACTGAACATTCCCAGCAGCAGCCACCGCGCCTGCTGGCACTGAACATTCCCAGCAGCAGTCACTGCCCCTGCTGGCACTGAACATTCCCAGCAGCAGTCACCGCCCCTGCTGGCACTGAACATTCCCAGCAGCAGTCACTGTCCCTGCTGACACTGAACATTCCCAGCAGCAGTCACTGCCGTTACTGGCACTGAACATTCCCAGCAGCAGTCACCGCGCCTGCTGGCACTGAACATTCCCAGCAGCAGTCACTGCCCCTGCTGGCACTGAACATTCCCAGCAGCTGTCACCACCCCTGCTGGCACTGAACATTCCCAGCAGCAGTCATTGCCCCTGCTGGCACTGAACATTCCCAGCAGCAGTCACTGCCGTTACTGGCACTGAACATTCCCAGCAGCAGTCACCGCCCCTGCTGGCACTGAACATTCCCAACAGCAGTCACTGCTCCTGCTGGCACTGAACATTCCCAGCAGCAGTCACTGCCGCTTCTGGCACTGATGATTCCCAGCAGCAGTCACCGCCGCTACTGGCACGGACCATTCCCAGCAGCAGTCACTGCCCCTGCTGGCAATGAACATTCCCAGCAACAGTCACTGCCGTTATTGGCACTGAACATTCCCAGCAGCAGTCACCACCCCTGCTGGCACTGAACATTCCCAGCAGCAGTCACTGCCGTTACTGGCACTGAACATTCCCAGCAGCAGTCACCGCCCCTGCTGGCACTGAACATTCCCAACAGCAGTCACTGCTCCTGCTGGCACTGAACATTCCCAGCAGCAGCCACCGCGCCTGCTGGCACTGAACATTCCCAGCAGCAGTTACTGCCCCTGCTGGCACTGAACATTCCCAGCAGCATCACCGCCCCTGCTGGCACTGAACATTCCCAGCAGCAGTCATTGCCCCTGCTGGCACTGAACATTCCCAGCAGCAGTCACTGCCTTTACTGGCACTGAACAGTCCCAGCTGCAGTCACTGCCGTTACTGGCACTGAACATTCCCAGCAGCAGTCACTGCCCCTGCTGGCACTGAACATTCCCAACAGCAGTCACTGCTCCTGCTGGCACTGAACATTCCCAGCAGCAGCCACCGCGCCTGCTGGCACTGAACATTCCCAGCAGCAGTCACTGCCCCTGCTGGCACTGAACATTCCCAGCAGCATCACCGCCCCTGCTGGCACTGAACATTCCCAGCAGCAGTCACTGCCCCTGCTGGCACTGAACATTCTCTGCAGCAGTCACTGCCCCTGCTGATAGTGAACATTCCCAGCAGCAGCCACCGCGCCAGCTGGCACTGAACATTCCCAGCAGCAGTCACTGCCCCTGCTAGCACTGAACATTCCCAACAGCAGTCACCGCCCCTGCTGGCATTGAACATTCCCAGCAGCAGTCACTGCCGCTACTGGCACTGAACATTCCCAGCGGCAGTCACCGCCCCTGCTGGCACTGAACTTTCCCAGCAGCAGTCACTGCCCCTGCTGGTAGTGAACATTCCCAGCAGCAGCCACCGCGCCTGCTGGCACTGAACATTCCCAGCAGCAGTCATTGCCCCTGCTGGCACTGATGATTCCCAGCAGCAGTCATCGCTGCTGCTGGCACGGAACATTCCCAGCAGCAGTCACTGCCCCTGCTGGCAATGAACATTCCCAGCAGCAGTCACTGCCCCTGCTGGCATTGAACATTCCCAGCAGCAGCCACCGCCCGTACTGGCACTGAACATTCCCAACAGCTTTCACTGCCCCTGCTGGCACTGAACATTCCCAGCAGCAGTCACTGCCCCTGCTGGCAATGAACATTCCCAGCAGCAGTCACCGCCCCTGCTGGCTCTGAAGATTTCCAGCAGCCATCACCGCCCCCGCTGGCACTGAACATTCCCAGCAGCCGTCACCGCTCCTGCTGGCACTGAGCATTCCCAGCAGCAGTCACTGCCCCTGCTGGCACTGAACATTCCCAGAAGCAGTCACTGCCCCTGCTGGCACTGAACATTCCCAGCAGCAGTCACTGCCGCTACTGGCACTGAATATTCCCAGCAGCCGTCACTGCTCCTGCTGGCACTGAACATTCCCAGCAGCAGTCACTGCCTCTACTGGCACTGAGCATTCCCAACAGCCTTCACTGCCGCTACTGGAACTGAAGATGTCCAGCAGCAGGTACCGCCCCTGCTGACACTGAATATTCCCAGCAGCCGTCACTGCCCCTGCTGGTGCTGAACATTCCCAGCAGCAGTCACTGCCCCTGCTGGCAATGAACGTTCCCAGCAGCAGTCACTGCCGCTACTGGCACTGAACATTCCCAGCAGCAGTCACTGTCGCTACTGGCACTGAATATTTCCAGCAGCAGTCACTGCCTCTACTGGCACTGAACATTCCCAGCAGCAGTCACCGCCCCTGCTGGCTCTTAAGATTTCCAGCAGCCGTCACCGCCCCCGCTGGCACTGAACATTCCCAGCAGCCGTCACCGCCCCTGCTGGCACTGAGCATTCCCAACAGCAGTCACGGCCCATGCTGGCACTGAACATTCCCAGAAGCAGTCACTGCCCCTGCTGGCACTGAACATTCCCAGCAGCAGTCACTGCCGCTACTGGCACTGAATATTCCCAGCAGCCGTCACTGCTCCTGCTGGCACTGAACATTCCCAGCAGCAGTCACTGCCTCTACTGGCACTGAGCATTCCCAACAGCCTTCACTGCCGCTACTGGAACTGAAGATGTCCAGCAGCAGGTACCGCCCCTGCTGACACTGAATATTCCCAGCAGCCGTCACTGCCCCTGCTGTTGCTGAACATTCCCAGCAGCAGTCACTGCCCCTGCTGGCAATGAACGTTCCCAGCAGCAGTCACTGCCGCTACTGGCACTGAACATTCCCAGCAGCAGTCACTGTCGCTACTGGCACTGAATATTTCCAGCAGCAGTCACTGCCTCTACTGGCACTGAACATTCCCAGCAGCAGTCACCGCCCCTGCTGGCTCTTAAGATTTCCAGCAGCCGTCACCGCCCCCGCTGGCACTGAACATTCCCAGCAGCCGTCACCGCCCCTGCTGGCACTGAGCATTCCCAACAGCAGTCACCGCCCTTGCTGGCACTGAACATTCCCAGAAGCAGTCACTGCCCCTGCTGGCACTAAACATTCCCAGCAGTAGTCACTGCCCCTGCTGGCACTGAACATTCCCAGCAACAGTCACCGCCGCTGCTGGCACTGAACATTCTCAGCAGCAGCCACTGCTCCTGCTGGCACTGAACATTCCCAACAGCAGTCACCGCCCCTGCTGGCACTGAACATTCCCAGCAGCAGTCACTGCCGCTACTGGCACTGAACATTCCCAGCAGCAGTCACCACATCTGCTGGCACTGAACATTCTCAGCAGCAGTCACTGCTCCTGCTGGCACTGAACATTCCCAATAGCAGTCACCGCCCCTGCTGGCACTGAACATTCCCAGCAGCAGTCACTGCCGCTACTGGCACTGAACATTCCCAGCGGCAGTCATCGCCCCTGCTGGCACTGAACATTCCCAGCAGCAGTCACTGCCCCTGCTGGTACTGAACATTCACAGCAGCAGCCACCGCCCCTGCTGACACTGAATATTCCCAGCAGCCGTCACTGCCCCTGCTGGTGCTGAACATTCCCAGCAGCAGTCACTGCCCCTGCTGGCAATGAACGTTCCCAGCAGCAGTCACTGCCGCTACTGGCACTGAACATTCCCAGCAGCAGTCACTGTCGCTACTGGCACTGAATATTTCCAGCAGCAGTCACTGCCTCTACTGGCACTGAACATTCCCAGCAGCAGTCACCGCCCCTGCTGGCTCTGAAGATTTCCAGCAGCCGTCACCGCCCCCGCTGGCACTGAACATTCCCAGCAGCCGTCACCGCCCCTGCTGGCACTGAGCATTCCCAGCAGCAGTCACGGCCCCTGCTGGCACTGAACATTCCCAGAAGCAGTCACTGCCCCTGCTGGCACTGAACATTCCCAGCAGTAGTCACTGCTCCTGCTGGCACTGAACATTCCCAGCAACAGTCACCGCCGCTGCTGGCACGGAACATTCTCAGCAGCAGTCACTGCTCCTGCTGGCACTGAACATTCCCAACAGCAGTCACCGCCCCTGCTGGCACTGAACATTCCCAGCAGCAGTCACTGCCGCTACTGGCACTGAACATTCCCAGCAGCAGTCACCACCCGTGCTGGCACTGAACATTTCCAGCAGCAGTCACTGCTCCTGCTGGCACTGAACATTCCCAGCAGCAGTCACCGCCCCTGCTGGCACTGAACATTCCCAGCAGCAGTCACCACCCCTGCTGGCACTGAACATTCCCAGCAGTAGTCACTGCCCCTGCTGGCACTGAACATTCCCAGCAACAGTCACCGCCGCTACTGGCACTGAACATTCTCAGCAGCAGTCACTGCTCCTGCTGGCACTGAACATTCCCAATAGCAGTCACCGCCCCTGCTGGCACTGAACATTCCCAGCAGCAGTCACTGCCGCTACTGGCACTGAACATTCCCAGCGGCAGTCATCGCCCCTGCTGGCACTGAAGTTTCCCAGCAGCAGTCACTGCCCCTGCTGGTACTGAACATTCCCAGCAGCAGCCACCGCGCCTGCTGGCACTGAACATTCCCAGCAGCAATCACTGCCCCTGCTGGCACTGAACATTCCCAGCAGCAGTCACCGCCCCTGCTGGCACTGAACATTCCCAGCAGCAGTCACTGTCCCTGCTGGCACTGAACATTCCCAGCAGCAGTCACTGCCGTTACTGGCACTGAACATTCCCAGCAGCAGTCACCGCGCCTGCTGGCACTGAACATTCCCAGCAGCAGTCACTGCCCCTGCTGGCACTGAACATTCCCAGCAGCTGTCACCACCCCTGCTGGCACTGAACATTCCCAGCAGCAGTCATTGCCCCTGCTGGCACTGAACATTCCCAGCAGCAGTCACTGCCGTTACTGGCACTGAACATTCCCAGCAGCAGTCACCGCCCCTGCTGGCACTGAACATTCCCAACAGCAGTCACTGCTCCTGCTGGCACTGAACATTCCCAGCAGCAGTCACTGCCGCTTCTGGCACTGATGATTCCCAGCAGCAGTCACCGCCGCTACTGGCACGGACCATTCCCAGCAGCAGTCACTGCCCCTGCTGGCAATGAACATTCCCAGCAACAGTCACTGCCGTTATTGGCACTGAACATTCCCAGCAGCAGTCACCACCCCTGCTGGCACTGAACATTCCCAGCAGCAGTCACTGCCGTTACTGGCACTGAACATTCCCAGCAGCAGTCACCGCCCCTGCTGGCACTGAACATTCCCAACAGCAGTCACTGCTCCTGCTGGCACTGAACATTCCCAGCAGCAGCCACCGCGCCTGCTGGCACTGAACATTCCCAGCAGCAGTTACTGCCCCTGCTGGCACTGAACATTCCCAGCAGCATCACCGCCCCTGCTGGCACTGAACATTCCCAGCAGCAGTCATTGCCCCTGCTGGCACTGAACATTCCCAGCAGCAGTCACTGCCTTTACTGGCACTGAACAGTCCCAGCAGCAGTCACTGCCGTTACTGGCACTGAACATTCCCAGCAGCAGTCACTGCCCCTGCTGGCACTGAACATTCCCAACAGCAGTCACTGCTCCTGCTGGCACTGAACATTCCCAGCAGCAGCCACCGCGCCTGCTGGCACTGAACATTCCCAGCAGCAGTCACTGCCCCTGCTGGCACTGAACATTCCCAGCAGCATCACCGCCCCTGCTGGCACTGAACATTCCCAGCAGCAGTCACTGCCCCTGCTGGCACTGAACATTCCCAGCAGCAGTCACTGCCGTTACTGGCACTGAACAGTCCCAGCAGCAGTCACCGCGCCTGCTGGCACTGAACATTCCCAACAGCAGTCACTGCTCCTGCTGGCACTGAACATTCCCAGCAGCAGTCACTGCCCCTCCTGACACTGAAGATTCCCAGCAGCCGTCACTGCTCCTGCTGGCACTGAACATTCCCAGCAGCAGTCACTGCCCCTGCTGGCACTGGATATTCCCTGCAGCCATCACTGCTCCTGCTGGCACTGAATATTCCCAGCAGCAGTCACTGCCCCTGCTGGCACTGAACATTCCCAGCAGCAGTCACTGCCGCTTCTGGCACTGATGATTCCCAGCAGCAGTCACCGCTGCTGCTGGCACGGAACATTCCCAGCAGCAGTCACTGCCCCTGCTGGCAATGAACATTCCCAGCAACAGTCAATGCCGTTATTGGCACTGAACATTCCCAGCAGCAGTCACTGCCCCTGCTGGCATTGAACATTCCCAGCAGCAGCCACCGCCCGTACTGGCACTGAACATTCCCAACAGCCTTCACTGCCCCTGCTGGCACTGAACATTCCCAGCAGCAGTCACCGCCCCTGCTGGCTCTGAAGATTTCCAGCAGCCATCACCGCCCCCGCTGGCACTGAACATTCCCAGCAGCCGTCACCGCCCCTGCTGGCACTGAGCATTCCCAGCAGCAGTCCCTGCCCCTGCTGGCACTGAACATTCCCAGAAGCAGTCACTGCCCCTGCTGGCACTGAACATTCCCAGCAGCAGTCACTGCCGCTACTGGCACTGAGCATTCCCAACAGCCTTCACTGCCGCTACTGGAACTGAAGATGTCCAGCAGCAGGTACCGCCCCTGCTGACACTGAAAATTCCCAGCAGCCGTCACTGCCCCTGCTGGTGCTGAACATTCCCAGCAGCAGTCACTGCCCCTGCTGGCAATGAACGTTCCCAGCAGCAGTCACTGCCGCTACTGGCACTGAACATTCCCAGCAGCAGTCACTGTCGCTACTGGCACTGAATATTTCCAGCAGCAGTCACTGCCTCTACTGGCACTGAATATTCCCAGCAGCCGTCACCGCCCCTGCTGGCACTGAGCATTCCCAGCAGCAGTCACGGCCCCTGCTGGCACTGAACATTCCCAGAAGCAGTCACTGCCCCTGCTGGCACTAAACATTCCCAGCAGTAGTCACCGCCGCTGCTGGCACTGAACATTCTCAGCAGCAGTCACTGCTCCTGCTGGCACTGAACATTCCCAACAGCAGTCACCGCCCCTGCTGGCACTGAACATTCCCAGCAGCAGTCACTGCCGCTACTGGCACTGAACATTCCCAGCAGCAGTCACCACCCCTGCTGGCACTGAACATTTCCAGCAGCAGTCACCTCCCCTGCTGGCACTGAACATTCCCAGCAGCAGTCACCACCCCTGCTGGCACTGAACATTCCCAGCAGTAGTCACTGCCCCTGCTGGCACTGAACATTCCCAGCAACATTCACCGCCGCTACTGGCACTGAACATTCTCAGCAGCAGTCACTGCTCCTGCTGGCACTGAACATTCCCAATAGCAGTCACCGCCCCTGCTGGCACTGAACATTCCCAGCAGCAGTCACTGCCGCTACTGGCACTGAACATTCCCAGCGGCAGTCATCGCCCCTGCTGACACTGAACTTTCCCAGCAGCAGTCACTGCCCCTGCTGGTACTGAACATTCCCAGCAGCAGTCACCGCCCCTGCTGGCACTGAACATTCCCAGCAGCAGTCACTGCCCCTGCTGGCACTGAACATTCCCAGCAGCTGTCACTGCCGTTACTGGCACTGAACATTCCCAGCAGCAGTCACCGCGCCTGCTGGCACTGAACATTCCCAACAGCAGTCACTGCTCCTGCTGGCACTGAACATTCCCAGCAGCAGTCACTGCCCCTCCTGGCACTGAAGATTCCCAGCAGCCGTCACTGCTCCTGCTGGCACTGAACATTCCCAGCAGCAGTCACTGCCCCTGCTGGCACTGGATATTCCCTGCAGCCATCACTGCTCCTGCTGGCACTGAACATACCCAGCAGCAGTCACTGCCTCTACTGGCACTGAGCATTCCCAACAGCCTTCACTGCCGCTACTGGAACTGAAGATGTCCAGCAGCAGGTACCGCCCCTGCTGACACTGAATATTCCCAGCAGCCGTCACTGCCCCTGCTGGTGCTGAACATTCCCAGCAGCAGTCACTGCCCCTGCTGGCAATGAACGTTCCCAGCAGCAGTCACTGCCGCTACTGGCACTGAACATTCCCAGCAGCAGTCACTGTCGCTACTGGCACTGAATATTTCCAGCAGCAGTCACTGCCTTTACTGGCACTGAACATTCCCAGCAGCAGTCACCGTCCCTGCTGGCTCTGAAGATTTCCAGCAG
Organism: Scyliorhinus torazame; assembly: GCF_047496885.1. Taxonomy (NCBI): domain Eukaryota; kingdom Metazoa; phylum Chordata; class Chondrichthyes; order Carcharhiniformes; family Scyliorhinidae; genus Scyliorhinus; species Scyliorhinus torazame. The sequence goes on from NC_092709.1 coordinate 329,924,351, forward strand.
CCATCACCGCCCCCGCTGGCACTGAACATTCCCAGCAGCCGTCACCGCCCCTGCTGGCACTGAGCATTCCCAGCAGCAGTCACGGCCCCTGCTGGCACTGAACATTCCCAGAAGCAGTCACTGCCCCTGCTGGCACTGAACATTCCCAGCAGTAGTCACTGCCCCTGCTGGCACTGAACATTCCCAGCAACAGTCACCGCCGCTGCTGGCACTGAACATTCTCAGCAGCAGTCACTGCTCCTGCTGGCACTGAACATTCCCAACAGCAGTCACCGCCCCTGCTGGCACTGAACATTCCCAGCAGCAGTCACTGCCGCTACTGGCACTGAACATTCCCAGCAGCAGTCACCACCCCTGCTGGCACTGAACATTTCCAGCAGCAGTCACTGCTCCTGCTGGCACTGAACATTCCCAGCAGCAGTCACCGCCCCTGCTGGCACTGAACATTCCCAGCAGCAGTCACCACCCCTGCTGGCACTGATGATTCCCAGCAGGAGTCACCGCCAGTGCTGGCACGGAACATTCCCAGCAGCTGTCACTGCCCCTGCTGGCAATGAACATTCCCAGCAACAGTCAATGCCGTTATTGGCACTGAACATTCCCAGCAGCAGTCACTGCCCCTGCTGGCATTGAACATTCCCAGCAGCAGCCACCGCCCGTACTGGCACTGAACATTCCCAACAGCCTTCACTGCCCCTGCTGGTACTGAACATTCCCAGCAGCAGTCACTGCCCCTGCTGGCAATGAACATTCCCAGCAGCAGTCACCGCCCCTGCTGGCTCTGAAGATTTCCAGCAGCCATCACCGCCCCCGCTGGCACTGAACATTCCCAGCAGCCGTCACCGTTCCTGCTGGCACTGAGCATTCCCAGCAGCAGTCACTGTCCCTGCTGGCACTGAACATTCCCAGAAGCAGTCACTGCCCCTGCTGGCACTGAACATTCCCAGCAGCAGTCACTGCCGCTACTGGCACTGAATATTCCCAGCAGCCGTCACTGCTCCTGCTGGCACTGAACATTCCCAGCAGCAGTCTCTGCCTCTACTGGCACTGAGCATTCCCAACAGCCTTCACTGCCGCTACTGGAACTGAAGATGTCCAGCAGCAGGTACCGCCCCTGCTGACACTGAATATTCCCAGCAGCCATCACTGCCCCTGCTGGTGCTGAACATTCCCAGCAGCAGTCACTGCCCCTGCTGGCAATGAACGTTGCCAGCAGCAGTCACTGCCGCTACTGGCACTGAACATTCCCAGCAGCAGTCACTGTCGCTACTGGCACTGAATATTTCCAGCAGCAGTCACTGCCTCTACTGGCACTGAACATTCCCAGCAGCAGTCACCGCCCCTGCTGGCTCTGAAGATTTCCAGCAGCCGTCACCGCCCCCGCTGGCACTGAACATTCCCAGCAGCCGTCACCGCCCCTGCTGGCACTGAGCATTCCCAGCAGCAGTCACGGCCCCTGCTGGCACTGAACATTCCCAGAAGCAGTCACTGCCCCTGCTGGCACTGAACATTCCCAGCAGCAGTCACCCGCTACTGGCACTGAATATTCCCAGCAGCCGTCACTGCTCCTGCTGGCACTGAACATTCCCAGCAGCAGTCACTGCCTCTACTGGAACTGAACATTCCCAACAGCCTTCACTGCCGCTACTGGAACTGAAGATGTCCAGCAGCAGTCACCGCCCCTGCTGGCACTGAACATTCTCAGCAGCAGTCACCGCCCCTGCTGGTGCTGAACACTCCCAGCAGCAGTCACTGCCCCTGCTGGCAATGAACGTTCCCAGCAGCAGTCACTGCCGCTACTGGCACTGAACATTCCCAGCAGCAGTCACTGCCGCTACTGGCACTGTATATTCCCAGCAGCCATCGCTGCTCCTGCTGGCACTGAGCATTCCCAGCAGCAGTTATTATTCCTGCTGGCGCCGAACATTCCCAGCAGCAGTCACTGCTCCAAGCAATGCACAGCTACTGGCCTCTGTATTCTGTCCCTTAATCCTAAGGATGGCCAAGGCTGCCCAGTTAACTGTTATGAATTCTTGAACTGCGAATCTTCGCTTCCGAAATCTCGGCACACGGGTCTGAGCAGCTTAGTTTCTATGCCAATGCTCATCCAGTGACTTCTAATTTTAAATCTCACCGTATGGACCCTGGTCAGCATTCCATTCCATCCAGGATCACTAAGGAAGCTGGAAATCAGATCGAACATCAGTCACAGTATCTGGCTGGTCAGTATCTGATCAGCGCGCACCGCTAGCCCTCATCGTGAGCTAAGAGAATGGTCAGGCGAAGCACTGAAAAACTGGCCACGCCTGCTCTCACACTCTCTGGTGATCCCAATGGAAACGTCGGAATTGGGGAGGAGACATACTAATTAGATTTGTGCTTGCACTCGATGGGCTGTTTGGTTGGCATGGACCACTTAGGGCCGAAGCGCCTGTCTCCGTGACGTAGATTCTATGAATATCCAAACCTTAGATCTTACTCACCAAAAAGTCCCACTCCGACCAGTCCCTGTCCCTCTCTAGGTCCATGCCCTGGGCCGGGCTGGCTCCCACTCATGTGAAAACAGACAGACTGTCTCCTTGCTCCAAGTCAGTGCCTCATTATGTAGATCTGCCGCACACAATTCCACTCCGGGAGCAGTCGATTCTGTCTTAAGATTAACCCTGATAATCCTTTAAAGTCGCCAACAGAAAGGTTTTTCAGCAACAATGAGGGAAAGTGTTGCCCAATGTGATGAATGGTTACTGTATTACTGTACCCTTATCATCATGTAAGGTGATGTCCCCTTTAAGACCGGGCTTGGAACCCTGGGGGACTCCGCCTCTGGCTCCGCCCACCTGGGAGTCGTATATAAGGGGCCGCCTTGTGGGCGGCACCCAGTAAGCACCCGTCTCGGCACCAGGCTAGTTCTTAGCTTATTAAAGCCTTCTTTACCGTTTTACTCTCTAGCGTCGTTATTGAGGGTACAACACCCAGGTTATGCACAATTTTCAGTTATCCAGGAAAAGAGCGAGATGTAAAGCTTGAAGAGCAGAACGAGGCTTATTGCATGAGGTGGTTATGTTTGTTGTGGAGAAAATCGGACAGATTTGGCTGGAGCCTGTTGTCACATATATAAAGGAGGCAGGGCCAATAGGAAGACTTCACCCGACTCCCTCACCATCGCCATCCTCACCCCCACCACCCCCTCCCTGTGGTTCAATTTTCTGCTGGATTGGATTGGATTTGTTTCTTGTCACGTGTACCGAGTTACAGTGAAAAGTATCTTTCTGCGGGCAGCTCAAACAGATCATTCAGTACATGAAAAGAAGAAAAAGAAAAGGAAAAAGAAATTACATAATAGGGCAACACAAGGTACACAATGTAACTACATAGACACCGGCATCGGGTGAAGCATACAGGGGTGTAGTATTAATCAGGTCACTCTATAAGAGGGTCGTTTAGGAGTCTGGTAACAGCGGGGAAGAAGCTGTTTTTGAGTCTGTTTGCGTGTGTTCTCAGACTTTTGTAACTCCTGCCCGATGGAAGAAGTTGGAAGGGTGAGTAAGCCGGGTGGGCGGGGTCTTTGATTATGCTGCCTGCTTTCCCCAGGCGGTGGGCAGATGGAGTCAATGGATGGGAGGTAGGTTCGTATGATGGACTGGGCTGTGTTCACGACTCTCTGAAATTTCTTACGGTCTTGGGCCGAGCAGCTGCTTTCGATGGTGCATCTGTAAAAGTTGGTAAGAGTCAGTGTGGACATGCTGAATTTCCTTAGTTTCCTGAGCAAGTATAGGCGCTGTTGTGCTTTCTTGGTGGTAGCGTCGACGGGGGTGGATCAGGACAGATTTTTGGGGATGTGCACCCCTGGGAATTTGAAACTGCTAACCATCTCCACCTCGGCCCCATTGGTGCTGACAGGAGTGTGTACAGCAATCGTCCTGAAGTCAATGACCAGCTCTTTATAAAAGCAAATTACTGCGGATGCTGGAATCTGAAACAAAAGAGAAAATGCTGGAAAATCTCAGCAGGTCTGGCAGCATCTGTAGGGAGAGAAAAGAGCCAAAGTTTCGAGTCCGATGACTCTTTGACAAAGCTTCTCTTTCGACCAGCTCTTTAGTTTTGCTGGCATTGAGGGTGAGATTGTTGTCGCTGCACCACTCCACTAGATTCTCTAGCTCCCTCCTGTATTCTGACTTGTCGTTATTCGAGATCCGGCCCACTATGGTCGTGTCGTCATCAAACTTGTAGATGGAGTTGGAACCACATTTTGCCATGCAGTTGTGTGTGAATAGGGAGTATCGTACGGGGCTAAGTACGCAGTCTTGTGGGGCCCCGGTATTGAGGACTATTGTGGAGGAGGTGTTGTTGTTTATTCTTACTGATTGTGGTCTATGGGTCAGAAAGTCGAGGATCCAGTTGCAGAGTGAGGAGCCAAGTCCTAGGTTTTGGAGTTTGTTCTGAGCTTGGCTGGGATTATGGTGTTGAAGGCGGAGTCAATAAATAGGAGTCTGCTGTAGGAGTCCTTGTTGTCGAGATGCTCTAGGGATGAGTGTAGGGCGAGGGAAATGGTGTCTGATGCGGACCGGTTGTGGCTGCATGCAGATCCCTCCTTATGAATTCTGAGATGGGCAGAGGCTCAAGAAGATGGGATTGCTCTCCTTCGAGAAAGAACTGCACTTACTTAGTGTATTTTCAACCTTAGGTTGAAGCACCTGGCAGCCTTCTTCAGAGGGCTAGCACAAGGGCGTGAGATGAAATGCTGTAACCATTCTGTGATTCTGTGAAGTCACTGTTGCAGGAAGCGCAGCATTCAATTCACGCACAGAAAGCTCTAGCAGACTGATCACCTGGGTTTTCTTTCCTAGTTAACGTAGTTGAAAGATAACTATTAGTCAGAACTCCAGGATAAGTTCCCCTGCTGTTCAAAACAATGCCACAGAATCGTTCGCATCCACCATAGGGGGGAGGCAGGGCCTGGTTTTCATTTCATCCAAGGGATGGAATCCCCCTGCAGTTCTTCAGAACAGCGCTGATGTGCCAGGCTAGGTTATTTGCCCAAGTCATGGTGTGGGGCTCGAACCCACAACTTTGAGACTCCGATACGAGCTTCATGAGTACAGTGCTTATTGTATTATATATTTTTCAGGAATACCCGTCACATGGCTGCTTCCAGGGCAGAGATCACCTGACCACGGCAAGCCAAGTAGGACCTTTAGCACGTGATTGCATTTCAATCCAAACATCCCCCTTTTCATAACAAACAGAAGACAAATTTGTGCACGCTATCATGTGTTACTGTGGGTTACCGGAGTTACCCCCTCCCTCCTTTACATCAACTGTTTTCATGCATAGATCCTTGAGTGTATGATTGCATTTCAATCCAAACAGACTCACTGGGCGGGATTCTCCATTTGCCGACGGCAAAATTGCAAAACGCAATTCGGCGGCGAATACATTACGACGCCAAAATCGCGGTAGGCGCCAGTTTGACCTAAATGGCGTAAATGCATCGCTCGTCGCGCGGGGTGAAAGTACAGTAGGCATGTCATTAGCGGGCCTGACGCCCAATGCTCCGGGGCCTCCGCAATTCACCGGCCGCGATGGGCTGAGTTCCCGATGGCGTCGTTCACTTGTTGGTTATAAAAATCATGAACCTGGCATCCTGGCTGCTGAGCGAGAGAGAGAGGAGGTAGGAAATGGCGTGGGGTGATTGCGGACTGCCAGCTCGGACACCGGCTATGCTGGCTGCGGCAGGGGCCCCCTGCCAGGGCCGGGGGAGTAGGGGGAAGTGGGAGGGTGGGCCGAGCAGCCGGGGTGCCCCCCATAGGGGACTGGGCGGTGCCCAGGCACCTACTGCCACCTTGCTGAGTACCCACTGACCACCCACCCCGGTCCCTGGTTCCACACAGATACCGGCCCTCCCCTGCCAAACCGCGCTCCCCCCCCCCGACCCCGAGCACCTCAGCCAACAGCATCCACCCACTGGGAGACCACCCAGGGCCACACCCAAGGCAGCCCCTAATGAGGGCAGTGCCAGCCAATGGTGCCCCTGGCAGCAGGGACAGGCACCAGGACCGGGGGCACCGACGGGGCCAGATACCGAGGGGGTGGGTGTGGGGGGACGGGGACGGGGGGGGGGACATGTGTGGGTGAAGCCCGCAGTGCCAACCGGAGCCACTATGTAGCCCATGGAACCAGGATGGGCATGGGAGTATGCGCCATCCTAACATGTGGTCCCCTTTGTTCAAAAAGGGGAGCAGAGACAACCCCGGCAACTATAGACCGGTGAGCCTCACGTCTGTAGTGGGTAAAGTCTTGGAGGGGATTATAAGAGACAAGATTTATAATCATCTAGATAGGAATAATATGATCAGGGATAGTCAGCATGGCTTTGTGAAGGGTAGGTCATGCCTCACAAACCTTATTGAGTTCTTTGAGAAGGTGACTGAACAGGTAGACGAGGGTAGAGCAGTTGATGTGGTGTATATGGATTTCAGCAAAGCGTTTGATAAGGTTCCCCACGGTAGGCTATTGCAAAAAATACGGAGGCTGGGGATTGAGGGTGATTTAGAAATGTGGATCAGAAATTGGCTAGCTGAAAGAAGACAGAGGGTGGTGGTTGATGGGAAATGTTCAGAATGGAGTACAGTCACAAGTGGAGTACCACAAGGATCTGTTCTGGGGCCGTTGCTGTTTGTCATTTTTATCAATGACCTAGAGGAAGGCGCAGAAGGGTGGGTGAGTAAATTTGCAGACGATACTAAAGTCGGTGGTGTTGTCGATAGTGTGGAAGGATGTAGCAGGTTACAGAGGGATATAGATAAGCTGCAGAGCTGGGCTGAGAGGTGGCAAATGGAGTTTAATGCAGAGAAGTGTGAGGTGATTCACTTTGGAAGGAATAACAGGAATGCGGAATATTTGGCTAATGGTAAAGTTCTTGAAAGTGTGGATGAGCAGAGGGATCTAGGTGTCCATGTACATAGATCCCTGAAAGTTGCCACCCAGGTTGATAGGGTTGTGAAGAAGGCCTATGGCGTGTTGGCCTTTATTGGTAGAGGGATTGAGTTCCGGAGTCGGGAGGTCATGTTGCAGCTGTACAGAACTCTGGTACGGCCGCATTTGGAGTATTGCGTACAGTTCTGGTCACCGCATTATAGGAAGGACGTGGAGGCTTTGGAGTGGGTGCAGAGGAGATTTACCAGGATGTTGCCTGGTATGGAGGGAAAATCTTATGAGGAAAGGCTGATGGACTTGAGGTTGTTTTCGTTGGAGAGAAGAAGGTTACGTGGAGACTTAATAGAGGCATACAAAATGATCAGGGGGTTGGATAGGGTGGACAGTGAGAGCCTTCTCCCGCGGATGGATATGGCTGGCACGAGGGGACATAACTTTAAACTGAGGGGTAATAGATATAGGACAGAGGTCAGAGGTAGGTTCTTTACACAAAGAGTAGTGAGGCCGTGGAATGCCCTACCTGCTACAGTAGTGAACTCGCCAACATTGAGGGCATTTAAAAGTTTATTGGATAAACATATGGATGATAATGGCATAGTGTAGGTTAGATGGCTTTTGTTTCGGTGCAACATCGTGGGCCGAAGGGCCTGTACTGCGCTGTAATGTTCTATGTTCTATGTTGACCTTTCACCCCCTGCAGAGAATGGCATTCGACATCAACTCATGATGCTGGCCGCCGTGGCGATGGCTGCAGCTCTGCCAGATGCCCTGTGGTCACGTGAGTGGGTTCGGCTCAGAGAGGAGGCGGCGGCTGCAACAGAAGGCCGGGCTGCAGAGGAGCACGTGGCGGCCGCACAGGCTGGAGGGCCAGCCCCCCAACAGGCCGAGGAGGAGGAGGGTGCCAAGGAGGCATGAGGCCCGCGTGTACCCCGACCGCATGTCATTTGAGGACCTGCCGGACCGGGCATGCAGTCGGAGACTGCGGATGAGCAGAGGGACAGTGCGACACATCTGCCAGATGATGGCACACCTGGCACCACGTGGGTATGGGGGAGGACACCCACTCCCGGTGTCTGTCAAGGTGACGGTCGCCCTGAACATTTATGCCACGGAGTCATTCCAGTCACCGAGTGGGGACCTGTCTGGGATTTCACAGACCTCGGTGCACTGGTACATCAATGCCATCAATGCCATCACGGACACCCTGTGTGCCCAGTCAGACCAGGAATCCTGTCCCATGTGGATTGCGCCCACCAGGATGCCCGGGCAGTGGGGTTCGCTGCCGTCGCCAGGATGCCCCGGGTCCGGGGTGATCAATGGCATGCTTGTCGCCCAAAGGGTACCTGCGGATAGCAGGCCGCTATGCACTTACAGAAAGGGGTTCCTCTCCGTGAACGTCCAGCTGATCTGCGACCAATAGATGCTCATCATGCACATCTGTGCCCGATACATGGGCAGTGTGCATGACTCCTTCATCCTGGCACACTTGGTGATCCCCGACATGTTTGAGGGGCAACCCCCGTGGTTGAGAGGTTGGCTGTTGGGCGACAGGGGTTACCCGCTGCGGTCGTGAATGATGACGCCTATCCGGAGGCCACTGACCGACGCGGAGACCCGCTACAATGATGCCCATACAGCGACCAGGGGTGTGGTCAAGCGGTGCTTCGGCATCCTAAAGATACACTTCAGGTTCCTGGACTGCTCTGGAGGGGCCTCCAGTGCGAGGCTTGGAGGGTCACCCGCATCATGGTGGCCTGCTGCATCCTCTATAATATAGCCCAGCAGAGGGGTGATGTACTGGAGGAGGAGAATGTGCAGATCTCAAGGAGGATGCGGGGAGGAGGACGATGAGCAGGACATGAAAGGAAATGAAATAAAAATTGCTTATTGTCACAAGTAGGCTTCAATGAAGTTACTGTGAAAAGCCCCTAGTTGCCACATTCCGGCACCTGTTCGGGGAAGCTGGTCGGGAATCGAACTGTGCTGTTGGCCTGCCTTGGTCTGCTTTAAAAGCCAGTGATTTAGCCCAGTGTGTGGCCCAGGCTGGCATGGGATGCCACATGACGCCATCGCCAGGACCAGCACGCATGGGACGCCCTCATCGCAACACGGTTCGCCGACTAGGAGAGGGGGGTTGCTGGCCAGCGGCATGGACACCACCATCCCAGACCCACACCCCCTCACCTCCCACACCACCAAACCACTCGCATGCACACCCCCTCCATGACATATACCTGTGGGGCGATGAGCTGGGGGCCCTGGGTTGATAGTGACAGCGGGTCTGGGGCATGGGATTGAAGATGATGACAACCCGCTCTGCGATGAGCTCCGGTGTTCCACATTGCATGACAATGTCTGACTCATGCCCACAGTAGCACCTTCCATCTGCATGATCCCTGCATGCGAGCCGGCCAGTCGATCACACGGTCCCGTCGAACTCCTGGGGTGTGGTTGCTGCGGCGGATCGGGGCAGGGGGGAGAGGGAGGGATGGTGGGGAGCACGGCCCACCCACGGAGCCTGCACTGGTCCCCCACCGCCACTGCCCCTCGGCCAGCACCTACCGGCCCACCCCCACACCCGTCAGACAGAGCACCGGGGCAGGTTTCAATGGTGCTAACAGGTGTTTATTGTGGAGAAATATACACAGTGTGTGCCCTAGTCCCTATAACGCAACTGTGCCCTGCACCCGTGCCAACCTAACTGGTGTCTAACGTTCTGGCCTTATGGGCCCGAACACTATGCCTAGGTGGTTCCCCGGATGGTACAGAAGGAATGGAGGCGTGTTTCGCATGGAACCGGTTGCGTTCCACGTGGCGCTGGTGCCAGCCCATTCAGAGTTGTTGAATTGGGGCACCTGATGCACCAGTTTTCAGTCGTAAAACACCATTGTTTCCACGCCGGCGTCAGCACTTTGTCTCAAAATCGGAGAATCCAGCCCCACTATATTCACTTCAACAAGCATTTTGGATAAATACTTGAAAAGGAAAACGTTGCAAGGGGAAGAGCTGAGACACAGGCACGATGTACTGAATTCCCTCCTTTTGTGCTATATAATTCTCCGAGTAGTAATCCAGTTATCTTTGCCTTTCAACATTCCACTTCCGTGAGACATTCAGCAATTCTCAGCTTACTTTGGAGGCTGATACTTTGGGGCAGAAGTTAAGGCCCCATCCAGTAGATCGGAAACGGTATGAAAGAAAAGAACAATGGGCCACAAAATAAATAATAGGTGCAAAGAGAGAATATGGAAAATCAATTTGCAAGGGATAATGAAAATAACAACACCAGCTCTTTTTTTGACAAAAAAGAGAAATAGGTGAGAAAATTGCAGGTGCATTAGTCATAATTTCCCACCACTCTCTCGATTCAAGAACAAGTGTCTTTGAAAATTGCAAATATCACTCCATTATTTATGAAGAGGGTGCAAGCTGGTGACGACAGACCTGTCAGCTTAAAAACAGTTGTGAGGACGACACTGAAATCCGTCAAGCAGAGTGGCTGAGAATTTGAATAAGTGCGATTTTATTTTGCTTCTGAGTCCTTGGGATGTGGGAATAGCAGGGAAGGTCATCACTTATTGCCCATTTCTAATTACCCTTGAGAAGGTGACAGTGAGTCACCATCTTGAATCGCTGCAATCCAAGTGGTGCAGGTAACACGCCCAGTGGTGCTCCGAAGGAAGCCCCAGGATTTTGATGCAGTGACCGTGTGTTAGTGCCTAGATCGATGCCGGGTGTTCTGTCCGCTTTAACTCCTGATTGGCTTTTCTGTAGTGATTTGATAAGGCTGAAAGGCTTGTAAGGCCACTTGAGAGGGCATTCAAATCACATTCGCAGGAGAGATTGGCAAAGAAAAATAAAAGTAGGCGGTTCCGAAGATTTGACTTGTGACAGATTTCAATATCTTCTTCACTGTAAAGTTGCACTCTGCCAACGTGGACACAGGTAGAAGCTCAAACAATGTTTTGCTGAAGTATTCTACTCTACTTACAATGCTGTAACCGCCGCCATGCGGGAGTGTGTTTCTGGTGCCCTCCCCCACCCAAGGTTGCTTGGCAATATGTAAATTAATGCACATTCCCATGAGCACCAAGAGAGCAGAGGTGAAAGTGCAAAGAAATGGACAACTATCCTTGTTCACAGATCACTGAACACAGGTGGAAAATTATTGAAAGGATGTAAGTCTTCATCTCAATTTGTAAGGACCTGGAGCGGGATGCTCCATTGGCCGTCGCCTTCATCGGGAAACGCAATTGGGCACAGAATAGGTTCCGACGCCAAAATCGCGGTGGGGACTGCTTTGTCGCCAAATTGCAATTCTCCATCACCTCAAAAACGGCGTTAATGTGTTCCAGAACACACATTCAGTAGACACCGTTTGCACGGTAGAGGTGGCACGGTACCACAGTGGTTAGCACTGGTTAGCACTGTTGCTTCACAGCTCCAGGGTCCCAGGTTCGATTCCTGGCTTGGGTCGCTGTCTGTGCGGCGTCTGCACATTCTCCCTCTGTCTGCGTGGGTTTCCTCCGGGTGCTCCAGTTTCCTCCCACAGCCCAAAGATGTGCCGGTTAGGTGGATTGGCCGTGATAAAATTGCCCTTAGTGTCCAAAAAAGGTTAGGTGGGGTTACTGGGTTAGGGGGTAGGGTGGAGGCATGGACTTAAGTAGGATGCTCTTCCCAAGGGCGGGTGCAGACTCGATGGGCCAAATGGCTTCCTTCTGCATTCTATGATTCTACGATATCATTCGCGGTGCGGCCCAGTATTCTCTGGGGTCTCCACCATTCTCCGCCTCCGATGGGCTGAGTTCCCAAAGGCGGTGTTCACTTGTGCTTTTAAAAATCGTGAGACCGACATCGCGGCTGATGAGGGAGGGAGAGAGGCGGCAGGACTCGGAAAGGCACGACTGTGGTCTGCCGGGCTGGATCTGGCCGGGCTGGCTGGGGTGGGAGGGCCCTGCCAGGACCGAGGGAGGGGGGGTGACGGGGGACAGGCCGAGTGGCCGGGGTGACTCCCCCCACGGGACTGGGGCGGTGCCGAGGCACGGACTGCCATTACCGCGGTCTGCAAGGCAGCCATCTTACTGCACACCCACTGACAACCCACCTTGGCTCCTGGGTCTGCAGAGTGTCACCGATCGTATGGGTGCCCCAAACACCCCCACACCCCACCATCCACCACACCCCCTTCTCCCCACCCAGCCGCCACCCATCGGCAGCCCACCCAGGACAATGCCCAAAGTAGTCCCAATGGGTGTGCCGGGCAGGGGCTGCGGAGTGAACCCCTGGCAAGGGCAGTGCCAGCCTACAGTACCCCTGGCATCAGAGACAAACGCCAGGGCCAGAGGCATCCACGGTGCCAGCCACCGACGGGGCCAGGGGTGCGGGGCTGGGGGGAGAACATGCAGGGGCAGAGCCCGCAGTGCCAACTGGAGCCACCATGTGGCCCGGTGGACGGTTTGGGGGCACGGGCATGCTAACATGTTGGCCTGTCACCCCCTGCAGGACATTGCATATTGGAATTCAACCAGCAATGGTGGCCTTCCTGCTGGTCACCACAGCCCTGGGGGATGCTCTGCGGTCGCTGCTCGAGGAGGGGGAGGAAGCTGCAGCAGCAGAGCCTGCCCCAGAGGAACAGGTGGCAGCTGCCCAGGATGGAGAGCCGGCCGCCCAACAGGCTGAGGAGGAGGTGCCAAGGCGGCGCCACTTGAGGCTTAGTGTGTACCGGCAGAGCCCGTCATTCGAGGGCCTGCCGGACCGGGCATACCGTCGAAGACTCCAGCTGAGCAGAGACACCGTGCAACATATCTGGCAGATCTTGGCACACCTGGCACCCGCTCCCAGGGAGCGGGTGCCAGGTGTGGCATGACCTGCCATCACCTTGATGGTCACTCTGAACCTCTGTACCATGGGGTCCTTCAAGGCACCGAGTGGGGACCTCTCCGGGATCTCCCAGACCTCGGTGGGCAGGCGTATCCGTGCTGTCACGGAGGCCCTATATGCCCAGGCAGCTCAATACATCCATTTCAATTTCAATGCGGACCGAGCCCACCAGGATACCCGGGCAGCAGGTTTTGCCGCCATCGACGGGATGCCCCGGATCCAGGGGGTGATCGACGGGATGCACGTCCCCCTTTGAGCACCTGCTGATGACAGGCCACGCCACACAAACCAAAAGGGCACTACTCGATGAACGTGCAACTGGTGTGACTATCAGCTGCGCATCATTCAACTCTGTGCCCAGTACCCGGGGGCAGTGTGCACGATGCCTTCATGCTGGCACACGCGACGACTCCTGACATGTTTGAGACTCCCCCCACTGGCTGGGGAGTTGGCTACGGGGCGACAGGGGCGTCCACTGCGGTTGATGCTGATGACACATGTCCGGATGCTACAGACTGACACGGAGACCCCTTACAACGATGCCCATACAGCACTTTGCACCGTTCACCTGGGTGATCCCTGTATGTGAACTGGCCATTCCATCACACGCTCCCAACGATTCCCTGGGGTGACGGTGGTGCGGACGGTTGGGGGGCCGGGGGGCGGGGGGGGGATCCCGGGCCACCCACAACATCCGCCCATTCCCCCACTCCCTCCTCTGGCCAGCCCAGACCAGCCCACCCCTCACATCCTTCTGACAGAGCACTGAGGCATGTTGTAACAGTGGCAACATGTGAACAAATATTGACAGATTTGCGCCCTGCACCCGTGCCAACTTAACTAGTGTCTAACTTCCTGGCCTTACGGCCCTAACGCTATGCCTATGTGGTTCCCCAGATGGTACAGCAGGAGTGGAGGTGACCTGCCGTGATTCCTGCCCTGCGACCTGGGTCCCCGTTGGCAGGCGTCTTCTGGGGCGACCAGGCCCGGATTGGGCCCGGCTGCTGCTCGGATGTCCCAGGTGGCGTGGTGCTGCCCTGTTCTGCCCGCTGCCCACCAGATGTTCCAGGGATAGGAAGGTGTTGAGCTGTTCCGGCACTTCCACTGCAGGAGTCACCAGTGTATTGATCTGCGCATCTGTGTGTATGTAAAGGGTTGATATACAGAAGTAACAGCTAGATAACCACTAGATGGCAGCACTCGAGATGGGTATAAAAGACAAGCGCAAACCGAGTCCCGCCTCTTCGTGTTTGGAGTGACTAGTGACCAGAGGTAGAGGGAGATAGCTTAGAGTGCAGGTGTTGTTAATCATACTTTATATATATTTAGTCTTGTTAATTTAATCTATAGTTTAGTTGTTGAAGAAAGAACAAACTCATAGCTAAATTGTTATCGTTACTCAATAAATAGTATTTGCTTTATTTGAAGACTTTGAGTGTTAATGAACATCGAGTGTATGACCATCTTGGCAGAAAGCAAATGAGTAATAAGATATTACACAACCGGCTTGCGCACCATCATCTCCTCTTCCCTCGGGGTGCCCGAAGGCACCTGGGCTACTCCATGAGATGGGGGTGCAAACGGAGCTATCCTCTGAAGCTCCTCCGCTACCTGGCACTGCCAGTCATGGCGGCCCGCTCTGGTCTCGATCAGGGTCCGCACCCTCGCGGCCATGGAGCAGAGGGAGTGCACCATCATTGTCATGGGACTGCGCCATATCACCCAGACACTGCCCCATCTCCCTCTGGGACAGGGCCACCTCTTTCTGCGTCTGTGCCACGTCGGCCAGCGCCTGGGCAAAGCCACTAATGTTCCCAACATGACCTGCTGTGACTGGCCACGCTCAGGAGCACCGCTACAATGTCCAGGCGGCTCTGGCACATTGCTGCCTGTGAGAGGGCAGCCCTGCCCTGGGCCTCGGCCACCACACAGAATGTCCCAGGCCTTGGACATGTTGATCCATAGCCAAAACCATCGCCCCCAATACTTCCATCGTGGACGGCACCCGTGCAGTGTTGGCCCGGGTGGCACACATGGTAGGCACCACCTCTTGCTGCTGCGGGACTCCTCCAACTGCACCTGCAGGTGCTGGGTGCTCACCTACAACCCCCCATATAGTCCCTGGCTCTGCGACTGCATTTCCACGATTGATGGGACGTTGTGGGAGCCCGAGCTTCCCACCCCGGCTGGCACTGGCTGGGGTCGGGAGGCGCCATATTGACCCACCCATTACCAGCAGCTCCTGCAAGACACATGACAAGATGCATTATTAGACCGCAGGCCGGGGGGGTGGGGTGGTGAGCGTGTAGGTGGGGGTCGGTGATGGTGGGGGTGATGCAGGGTGACTGTGGTGTTGGGGTGATTTGGGGGTGAGGACGGTGTAGGGATGAGAGTGGTGTGGCGGGTGTGGTGTTGTGGTGGGGGGGTGGGGTCCGACGCATGCAGCTCAGGGTGTGGGTAACTGGTGGCATCAGTGACCAGGGCACCCGGCCATGACGGTTGGTATGGGTGCAAGGCGGGTGTTCGCCCGCCCTCCGGGTGGGGGGATGTCGGGTTACGGGTGTGTGGGACGGGGGTTGGTGCCAGGGGAACAGTGCTGCCGACTCACCCTGGCCGCCCTGAGGAGGTCGTGTCGTTTCTTTGTGGCACTGCTGGCCGGTCCGGACAACGCTGCCCACGCTGCTGACCGTTTCTGCCACCTGCGCCCAGGCCAGGTGAATGGCGGCAGCAGGCAGTTTCCTTCCCAGGCCAGGGTACACGGTCGCCCGCCTCTCCTCCACGGCGTCCAGGCGGGTCTCGAGCTCTGCGTCCGCGATCCGTGCCGTACTCCTCGCTGCCATCTTGCTGGCTGCGGTGATGTGTGTGGAAGGTGAAGTGTGTACATGTGGCTGCAGCTTGTCAACCTCCCGAGTGTGAATCTCGGACCCAGTGAATCCGGCACCATTTCCCATTAGAATCAGTTGTGTTCCACGTGGCACCGGTGCGAGCCCTTAACGAGCTGAATCGGTCCAAGTGCGGCGCCAGTCTTGCTGTCATGAAACTCCACAAAATCTGCGTCGGCGTCAACACTTCGTCTCAGAAATGGAGAATCCCACCCATGATGTTTCCGTTGTACTCAGCACGGTTAGACTTGATTGGGAGTGCAACATTCATCTTTGCTCTTCGAACCTCAGGAAAGATATACCGGTCTTGGGCGCGAGTGTAGCACAGCTTGTCCAACGTGATCGCAAGGCTTGTAAGGGTCAAACTGGGCGCGCCCTGTTCCGGCGCAAGGTCGTTAACCCCAAACATTAACTCAATTGCTCTCTCCACAGACTCTGGGCTGGACCCATGGCCCTGTCCCCCAGCCCCATGTTTGTCGGCAGCACACCACTCTCTGTGACTGTGACAAAGCTAAACTATCCCTCCTCATTCCGCGTGACCTATCTGCAGCCTTTGACACATGGGTAAACGGTAGTGTAGTGGTGTTGTCACAGGATTAGTAATCCAGAAACCCAGGGTAATGCTCTAGGGACACAGGTTTGAATCCCAACAGGCAGGTGGGATTAAAAGTTTATGATGTCCATGAAACAATTGTCTTATACACCTAGTTCCCTAATGCCCTTTAGGGAAGGAAATCTGCCATCCTCAACTTGTCTGACCTACATGTGACTCCAGGTGCAGTGGTTAGCACCGCTGCCTCACAGCACCAGGGACCTGGGACCAGGGACCTGGGTTCAATTCTACCCTCGGGTGACTGTGTAGACTTTGCACTTTTTCCCCGTGTTTATTTAAATGATAAAATATTAAAACATGCTGCTGCGCAAAAAGTTGGTTTACAGGTGCAAAAGGTGATTAAGAAGGCGAATCGAGTTTTGTCCTTCATTGCTAGAGGGATGGAGTTTAAGACTAGGGAGGTTCTGCTGCAATTGTATAAGGTGTTAGTGAGGCCACACCTGGAGTATTGTGTTCAGTTTTGGTCTCCGTACCTGAGAAAGGACGTACTGGCACTGGAGGGTGTGCAGAGGCGATTCACTAGGTTAATCCCAGAGTTGAGGGGGCTGGATTACAAGGAGAGGTTGAGTAGACTGGGACTGGGACTAAGAGGAAGTAGATTTGGGACTGAATTTAGGAGGATCTTCTTCACCCAAAGGGTTGTGAATCTCTGGAATTCGCTGCCCAGTGAAGCAGTTTAGGCTCCTTCATTAATGTTTTTAAGATAAAGATAGATAGGTTTTTGAAGACTAAAGGGATAATGGGTTATGGTGTTCGGACAGGAAAGTGGAGCTGAGTCCACAAAAGATCAGCCATGATCTCATTGAATGGCCTCGAAAGGTCAGATGACCTACTCCGGCCTCTAGTTCTAATCTTCTTATATCTGCGTGGGTTCCTCGCGGGCGCACCGCTTTCTTCCCACAGTCCAAAGATTTGCAGGTTAGATGGATTGGTCATGCCAAATTACCCCTTAGTGTCCAGGGCTGTGGAAGTTAGATTATGGGGTTGCGAGGTAGGGCGTGGTGGACCTGTGTTGGGTGCTCTTTCGGAGGGTCGGTGCAGACTCAGTCAGCCAAATGGCCTCCTTCTGCACGGTGGGGATTTCCTGAGAAAACTGCCCTCAAAATGGCCTCAGCCCCCATCCCCCCACTGACCACCCCAACAGATGGCCACCCCCCCCCCCCCCTCACTGACCAACCACCCCACTGACCACCCAAACCCACAATACTGGCCATTCCCCACTGATCATCTGACTACCCGCCCCCCACCCGCAACATCTTACTCACTTACCTACTCCCTGGTTGGACCTTCAAACTTACCCGCTTTACCACAGCCAGTGCCATAAAAAAGGGGGCCTGATTTTCTTACCTTTGACTCAGATGCCCTCAACACAAGACCTCGGGAACCAGCTTACACCGCACCGTTCTCAGGAGCTCGGGCGAAAATTATGCAGCTTCATTCTAATGCAAGAAACCCCCGGAGTTTGCATTGTTCCTCCCTCCCACCTCAAGGGAAGTGTTTTCCTTTTCAACCTGTAAAAGAACCCGAGACATTGCTCCTAATGCACAAGGAGCATTGTGGCATCCAGGTTATTGTTGTGCTGGGGGCTGCATTGAGTAGAGCTTCAACAACAATCGTATTTTAATATCATCAGCTAGTCCTATTCTGAGCTTCAAGGTTTCCTTGCTTTTGCTGCTGTTATGGGCCAGGGTTTAGAGAACCCCAAAGTGTATCATGGAGTTCACCTGACCCACAACTTTTAATAGATTATGGTATGGGGAGCACTTGGCCCACTCTACAGGTGTGGTACAGCAGAAATGGAAAAGTATTTTTTAAAGCAAAACAATGTTTATTCTATGAACTCAAGTTAACATACAGTGAACACCTTAGCAACCATTAATTCAAATACAACTCCCAAAGAATACAACACTAAGTAACCCTATAAGCTTTCCTTTTAACATCCATGAGACTTAAAAACACCTTTCAACAGAAGCACATTAGGCTTACATTCACTACTGAGAATATTTATAATTCTGAATTCACCAAATGATCAAGAGATAGTCTTTTGATGGCAGAGAGAACAGCAGTACACCTGCTTGGTCTGGCTTCAGCTCCAACACTGAAAACGAAACTAAAACACACCCTGCAGCCTGCTCAAAAACAAAAGTAAAAAGCTGACAGACAGCCCAGCTCCACCCACTCTCTGAAATCACTACAGTAGTAAACACCCATTTCTTAAAGGTACTCTCACTACAGATATTTATATACACACCCATTTATAAACACCCATTTCTTAAAGGTACTCTCACATGACAGCTCCCCCCAAGAAAAAAAAACCCCATCAACTTTAAGATGGTTTCATTTTTCACCTTTTCACCATTCTGTAAGAAATGCACACAGTAAATATACTTTTTTGTTTCAAACAACACACATGCAACCAGGTATAATAATATTGTCCATTTTTTTTTCATTCTTCTTCCTCCAACTGAAATCCTTCTCAATTGACAGTCTCTTTGAACAAGAAGGTCTCTGCACGATCCGTCCATTTCTCTATGCTTCAGCATTTCTCTTTAAAGTCAAATACTTTAGTTCAATCTGATCACAGAGTCCCTTGTAATTCTCCAAAACAGGAGCATTGGTTATCACAGCTTTCCGGCAGTGAAATGCCTGTTGAAAGTCCGCTGTTCACTGAAATTTTCGACGTTTCTTCAGCAAGTCCATCAGTGGAGCAACCACGCTACAAAACCTTTGCACAAATGTTCGATCAAATCCACTCATGCCAAGAAATCGCATTATTTTCCCTTTGTCTCGAGGGTATTGAAAACTCCTCAAGGAAAGTGACTTGAGCTTTTCCAAATTCACTTTTGGCTAGGTTTATCACCAAACCCACCTCCTGAAGTCGATCAAATAACTCCATCAGATGTTTCAAATGTCCTGTCCATGTCTGGTTGAAAACTACCAGATCGTCGATGTATACTGCACAATTGGGTAATTCCGAAACAACTTTGTTAGTTAACCTTTGAAATGTGGCTGGGGCGTTTTTCATGCCACATGGCATAACTTTGAATTGGTATATACCATCTGGAGTCACAAAAGCTGAACTCTCCTTCACCCTTTCGGATAAAGGTTTCCTTGCTTTTGCTGCTGTTATGGGCCAGGGTTTAGAGAACCCCAAAGTGTATCATGGAGTTCACCTGACCCACAACTTTTAATAGATTATGGTATGGGGAGCCAGTAACCTTTAAGTAAATCCAGTTTGGAAATAAAAGCTGATTGTGCCACTTTCTCAATGCAATCCTCCAAAATAGGATAAGAGTCCGTTCTTGTAACTGCATTAACCTTTCTATAGTCCACACACAACCGTTGGGTACTATCTGTTTTAGGTACCATCACTATGGGTGAGCTCCATTGGCTGCAACCCACTTCAATTAAGCTATTTTTAAGCATACTCTCAATCTCTTTGTTAACCTGTGCCAATTTTAAAGGGTTAAGTCTGTATGGATGTTGTTTGATTGGAACAGCATTTCTCACATCTACATCATGTATGGCCATTTTAGTACTTCGCAATTTATCGCTACAAACTTGCCCATGTGATATCAATAACTCTTTCAGGTCAGTCCGTTTTTCATCTGGAAGGTAACTCAACAATTTATCCCAATTTTATAAGAACATCCTCATTTTCTAATTTAATTTGAGGTATGTCAAATTCACAATCATCTGGATTTGGGCTTTCCTTTACCACTTTAAATAACCCCACTGCCTTATCCTGTTTTACCACATCAGCCTTCCCAGTGCTTTTCTTCAACCACCAACACTGTGACTTTACATGGCCTAGTTTATTACAGTGAAAACATTTGAAACTTTTCATTTCTTTTCCACCCTCCTCGATTTATTTTTTAATCTGAAGTACACTCTCCTTATTATCTCCCATCAGATCACCTTTACCTTTACCACTTGAATATTTCTCATGTCCCAGTTTCTATCCCTCACTGGCTGAAACTGATGTCGGAAACCAAGCTTTGATTTATGAACTAATTCATAATCATCTGCCATTTCTGCTGCTAATCTCGCAGTTTTAACCCTCTGTTCTTCCACATGAGTTCTCACAACATCAGGAATTGAATTTTTAAACTCCTCCAAAAGTATAATTTCTCTGAGAGCTTCATACGTTTGGTCTATTTTCAAAGCCCTTATCCACCTATCAAAATTACTCTGTTTGAGCCTTTCAAACTCCATGTATGCTTGACCAAATTCTTTCCTTAAATTTCTAAACCTTTGTCTGTAGGCTTCAGGCACTAGTTCATATGCACCTAAGATGGATTTTTTCACCTCCTGTAACGTCCCAGATACCACCTCCGGTAGTGATGCAAACACTTCACTAGCCCTACCTACCAGCTTTGTTTGAATCAGTGATACTCACATGTCATGTGGCCATTTCATTTGTTTAGCTACCTTCTCAAAAGAAATGAAAAAGGCTTCTACCTCCTTCTCGTCAAACCTTGGCAATGCTTGGATATATTTAAATAGATTCCCACCAAGCCTTTGACTATGACGCTCTTTCTCACTGTCCTCATCACTATCATCCAACTGTATGTTTTCCTTTCCGTCTGCCAATTTTAACTGACTGTCATGTTTCATGGTCTTTTTCTGAAGTTCAAACTCTCTCTCTTTAGCTTTTTCCCTGATCTGTATCTCCCTTTCTCTTTTGTCTTGTTCTGCTAGGGCTATTCTTTCTTTTTTCCTTTCTTCTCTCTTCTTTTCTTTTTCCTCTCTCTCGCTTTCTTTTTTCTCTGTATCTCTTTCTCTCTCTCTTTCTTTTTCCTCTCTCTCTCTTTCGTATTCAAGCTGCTTTAATTCTTTCTCATGTTCCATTTGTTTAATTTGCAACTGAATTTTTGCCATTTCCAATGAGTCAAACTGTATCTCAGGCAACTTTAAACGCTTAGCCACCATCATAATGGCCTCATCTTTTCACATTTTGTCAGGTAATATTAACTGCACTGTTTTTGCCAAATCTAACAGTCTGCGTTTAGTCTCTTCCGTAAGGTACTGCGTGTGATCGTCTCCATGATATACTTTCTACAGATGTTTCTACAGTAGCTTCTTGTGCTTCTGTTGAATTCTCCCTTTATCAAGGTCTTTTTTTTTGTTCACTTGGATTTATTTTTGAATGTACTTGCGTGTGAGAACATTTGACCTTCCGAATAATGACAGACAAGAAAAGGCCTTCTGGGTCCATCCAGTTTATCCCACATTACTGCGATGCCTCAGGCTTCAAATGGACTGGTTTAGCACAGGGCTAAAGAGCTGGCTTTTAAAGCAGACCAAGGCAGGCCAGCAACACGGTTCAATTCCCGTACCAGCCTCCCCGAACAGGCGTCGCAATGTGGCGACTAGGGGCTTTTCACAGTAACTTCATTTGAAGCCTACTTGTGACAATAAGCGATTTTCATTTCATTTCATTTCAAATCCCCCACCTCATCCGAAGGCCCTGCGATCACCTGGAGGGGAAGGACAGCCTCAGACTGACAAAGTTCTCTGCGGAATTGTGTCCCACGCCTGTTTTCCTGAGTCCAGGATACAATTCCAATTAAAGACGCACAGTGGAAGGAGAAATGGAGGCATAGACTATTTTCTAAGTGGGGAAATGCTTAGGAAATCAGAAGCACAAAGGGACTTGGGAGTCCTTGTTCACGATTCTCTTCAGGTTAACGTGCAGGTTCCGTCGGCAGTTAGGAAGGCAAATGCAATGTTAGCATTCATGTCGAGAGGGCTGGAATACAAGACCAGGGATGTATTTCTGAGGCAACATAAGGCTCTGGTCAGACCCCATTTGGAGTATTATGAGCAGTTTTGGGCCACATATCTAAGGTGCTGGCCTTGGAAAGGGTCCAGAGGAGGTTCACAAGAATGATCCCTAGAATGAAGAGCTTGTCATATGAGGATCGTTTGAGGACTCTGGGTCTGTACTCATCGGAGTTTAGAAGGATGATGGGGATCTTATTGAAACTTGCAGGATACTGCGGGGCCTGGATAGAGTGGACATGGAGAGGATGTTTCCGCTTGTACGAAAAACGAGAAGCAGAGGACACAATCTCAGACTACAGGGACAATCCTTTAAGACAGAGATGAGGAGGAATTTCTTCAGCCAGAGGGTGGTGAATCTGTGGAACTCTTTGCTGCAGAAGGCTGTGGAGGCCAAATCACTGAGTGTCTTTAAGGCAGAGACAGAAAGGTTCTTGATTAATAAAGGGATCAAGGGTTATGGGGAGAAGGCAGGAGAATGGGGATGAGAAAAATATCTGCCATGATTGAATGGCGGAGCAGACTCGATGGGCCGAATGGCCTAATTATGCTCCTATGTCTTATGGTCTTATAGTTATGGTCTTATTCTATAGGATGAACTCAAGCCTGAACAAACACCAGGTCCATCTCTCAATTGAAGGTTACGAGTGAAGATGTGTTAAGCACACATGCCAGCAGAGTTTCAAGGGCAAGGTTTGTCACACACTGGGATAGGGAATGATTATGGCAGCAGCAAAGTGGTTTCAGCTGAGAGACAACATGGTTAGATTCCGGGTACGGCTTCCTCTAACCTGCTCCAACTCAGGACAAAAATCGCCGTTTGCGAGATAGGTGCATTGTAAGCGCATTGGTCTCGAAGACTCTATAACCCATATTTGCGACCAGAGAGAAATGGCAGGGCGGAACTACCAACATGCCCGGGGCTATAGCATCTGACCCTTTTGAATTCTCCGTAATCAGGCGGGTTACTGGTCACCCATGACAGCATCAGCATTGAGAAGGGACCTGCTTGGTGGGAATCTCAATAACGTGGCAGTGGCCAGCTGCTCAGGGGGGAGGTGCAGTTTAGCTACAGAGTTATTAATCCAATTGGGTTGGTGGCATTGGCAATGCCCTCCTTACGAAGATTGGTGAAGTCCAGCATTATGATGGTATGCAAGCCAAAAAGATTCTATGAACTACAGGGCAAAGCATCCTGGGCTGCATTCTCCGCCGGCGGGATGCTCCGTTTTGCCGGCAGCCCAGGGGTTTCCCGACAGCGTGGGGCTGTCCCACAATGGGAAACCCCATTGACCAGCCGGCGAAACGGTGAATCGCGACGGCGCGCTGAACCAGAAATCTGGTGCGGCGGGACATAGAAACCCGCCCCCTTTTTCTGTAAATCCCAAAACATCCAAAAAGCGCATTTTTTAAAAAAACTTACCGAACTCTAGCACGCAAAGGTGTAACCCAAGCCAACATGACCCAAGCTGACAGGGACACTGTCGACCACACTCAACTTTTATTAGTCAGAGATACATCTTACTTTTCCAGCAATGTTATTTACTTTACATTATAGCTAGCCTCGGCTTAGGTCATTGTAATGTAAATAGTCCTAGGACTATATGCGGTATCCAAAAACCAAAATAATCTGAAATCCAAAACGCAATCGGGGCGAGGGTTTTGGGTAAAGGACCTGCACTGAATTGTATCTGTGTAGTTCTGGTTTTCTTCTGATACATTAAACGTAAATCGGTTGGCTAATATAATATGTTTTAATTCATTCTTGGGATGTAGGTGCTGCTGGCTGGGTCAACATTTATTGCCCACCCATTGGGAAGGTGGCAATGAGCTGCCTTCTCGAACCCCTGCAGTCCCTGAGGTGTAGGTACACCCACAGTGCTGTTAGGGAGGGGGTTCCAGGATTTTGACCCAGCGACAGTAAAGGAAAGGCGATATATTTCCAAGTCAGCTAGGTGAGTGGCTTAGAGGGGAACTTGCAGATGTTGGTGTCCCCTTGTATCTGCTGCTCTTGTCCTTCTCGGTGGCAGAGGTCAGGGTTTGGAAGGTGCTAATGGAATTTCATAAACTATAGAATCATACAATAGAATCCCTACAGTGCCGAAGGGGGGCATTCGGCCTATTGAGTCTGCACCGACCCAATCCCCCACCCTAGTCCTGCCACCCCACCCTAAGGGGCAATTTATCATGGCCTATCCACCTAACCTGCACATCTTTGTGACTGTGGGAGGAAACTGGAGCACCCGGAGGAAATCCACGCAGACACGGGGAGAACGTGCAAACGCCACATGGACAATCACCCGAGGTTGGAATCGAACCCAGGTCCCTGGGGCTGTGAGGCAGCAGTGCTAACCACTGTGTCAACGTGCCGTCCATCTAGATGACATGTACATATGCATATCTTTACGATTTTGGAATATTTTTCCAATGCAATACAGACCAGAAAGTGCTTTCAGTTGCCTTGCCCCAAAACATATTCCCCTTATAAACCTCTCCGTTTGGAAGGTGCTGTTGAAGGCGCTCGGTGATTTGCTGCAGTACATCTTGTACATGGTGCACACTGTAGTCACAATGTGAATGAATGTTGAAGGTGGTAGGTTGGTTGCCAATCAAATTCCTGTGCTTTGCCCTTGAAGGTGTCCAGCTACTTGTGTACTGTCAGAGCTGTACTTATCTCCAGGCCAACAGAGTCACACTCCTGACTTTTGTCGTTTAGATGGTCGACACACTTTGGGGAGTCAGGAGATGTGTCACAGGCCACAGAATTCACAATGACCGTCCCTCAATTATAAGGTCAGAAGTGAGGACATTTGCTGATGATTGCAATGTTCAGCACCATTCACAACTTCTCAGATACTGAAGCAGTCCGTGTCCAAATGCAGGCAGCCCTGAACAAAATCCAGGCTCGTGCTGATAAGGGACATTCGTGCCTCACAAGTGCCAGGCAATGACAATCCCCCCTTGACATTCAATAGCACGACCATTGTTGAATTCCCCCACCATCAACATCCTTACCACTGACCAGAAACTCAACTGGATCAGCCATATAAGCTTTATGGTTAGAAGAGCAGGTCAAAGTCTGGGAATTCTGTGGTGAGTAACTCACCTCATGACTCCCCTAACAGCATGATGAGTGTACCTACACCACATGGACTTCTCAAGCCAATTAGGCATAGGAAATAAATGATGGTCACAGAATCACAGAAAATGCAGTGCAGAAGAGGCCCTTCGGTCCATCAAGTCTGCATCGGCACATGAAAAACGCCTGACCTACCTAATCCCATTTACCAGCAGTTGGCCTATAGCCTTTGTTATGATGTGTCAAGTGCTCATCCAGGTACTTTTTAAATGATGTGAGGCAACCCGCCTCGACCACCCTCCCAGGCAGTGTATTCCAGACCATCACCACCCTCTGGGTAAAAAGTTTTTTCTCAAGTCCCTCCTAACCCTCCTGCCCCTCATCTTGAACTTGTGTCCCCTCGTAACTGACCCTTCAACTAAGAGGAACAGCTGCTCCCTATCCACCCTGTCCGTGCCCTTCATAACCTTGTGCACCTCGATCAGGTCACCCCTCAGTCTTCGCTGCTCCAGCGAAAACAACCCAAGCCTATCCAACCTCTCTTCATAACTTAAATGTTCCAGCCCAGGTAACATCCTGGTGAATCTCCTCTGCACCCGCTCCAGTACAGTCACATCCTTCCTATAATGTGGTGACCAGAACTGCACACAGTACTTCAGCTGTGGCCTCACCAAAGTTCTTTACAGCTCCAACATGATCTCCCTGCTTTTGTAATCCATGCCTTTTTCACCACCCTATTAACCTGCCCACAGCCAGTGAAGCCCACATCCCATAAAAGACCATATTGAAAAAACTCATGGAGCTTCTAATAGGCACGTGACTGCAGCCAACATTGAGTTTCTCTGATAAACAAACATCTGCTTTTGACAGTCAGTGTTCTGATGGATTGGAGATCTGCCTTTTCTGAGGTGGGTCAAAGGTCGATGTTGCAATCAAATTTGTTTTGTCAAGCTATAACTCCTGACCCTGGTTCAAAACCTAAATAAATCCTCACACAGGTGGATCAGCCCCAACTCTGCCTGGTATCCTTCGAGCTTGTAGGTGACTGTGTCGAAGAGCAAGGCGCACACACGGTGAAAGCTAATTGTTCCTCTGAAGGTTATGGGTTGCCTGTTATTTGTCGATAAGGAAATGCACTGTGCAGTTGTTTTTGTCTCAAACACCAATGACTGTAATCAGCAGTGATCGTATTCATGTCACAGGCTGTGACATTCTGCAGATGCACTTGCCCCAAACAAGAGGGAATAAAGAAAAAGAAAATTAAAGAAAATGAAAAAATGAGAAAACCAGTCAAGGGGATGCAAGTCAGTGTTTTTTTCTAATAAATATGCAAATGAAGATGTAGGATACACATAATATTTATTTTTTACAAAACTAATTGTGCCATTAATGAAAAGTTTCTCCCCGCATTTTATTTCTGTTCCTTCAGTTCTTTCTTAAAGGTTAAAGCTTAGAAATAAGAGTTTTTGGAAAGTCCACTATTTAACAGAAGCACTCACCTGATTATACATAGAGACTCAGTTCGAAAAGTGCAGCAAGGAAGTCCATATAAATGCACTAAGGACTCCGCACTGACACTGAGAACCTATAAAGCTAAGAGGTATCACCATGTCAACGGTGGTTTTAATATCCAGTGCTTTCTACGGTTTCAAAATACATTGAAACATTTAAATGCTCCTGAATTTGTTTTTATTCATTCAAGAGATGTGGCATCACTGGCTAGACCAGCATTTATTGCCCATCTCTAATTACCCTCGAGGTGGTGAGCTGCATTCTTGAACTGCTGCAGACCATGTGGTGTAGGTACATCCGCTGTGCTGTTAGGGAGGGAGTTCCAGGATTTTGACTCAGCGACAGTGAAGGAACGGCGATATCTTTTGTTAATAAAAGTGATCTTTATTGTCACAAGTAGGCTTACATTAACACTGCGTTACTGTGAAAATCCCCTAGTCGCCACGCTCCGGCACCTGTTCGGGTACACTGAGGGAGAGTTCAGAATGTGCAATTCAGCTAACAAGCACGTCTTTTGGGACTTGTGGAAGGAAACCGGAGCACCTGCAGGAAACCCACGCAGCCACGGGGAGAACAGAACATGTAGACTCCGCACAGACAGTGACCCAAGCCGGGAATTGAACCCAGATCTCTGGCACTGTGAAGCAACCATGCTGACCACTGTGCTACCATGCCGTTGTATCCAAATTAGGATGGTAAATGGCTTGGGGGGGAACCTCTAGGTAGTTGGGTTTCCAGGTCTCTGCTGCCCTTGTCCTTCTAGATGGTAGTTGTCTTGGGTTTGGAAGGTGCTGTCTAAGAAACCTTGATGAGTTACTGCAGTGATCTTGCAGATGGTGCACACGGCTGCTACTCTGCGTTGGTGGTGGAGGGAATGAATGTTTGTGGATGGGGTTCCAATTGAGCAGTCTTTGAACCTAAGTAGCACAACAGCCAAGTTGGTGATATATAGGGGGAATGCCCTGAAAATTTTGGTGACAACCATTACGTCAGTGTCATATCAGCAACAGGATATCCAGCTACCTGTGATCATTGTCGAGGGCCATCAGCCAAGTCTCACGGGATGAGATTGGGTGTGCCAAATCAAGTTGAACTCGTTGCTGATCTTGAACATCTCAGATAGTGTTTTCCAGGAAGTCTTATGTAAATATAATACGTATTCCAGAACGAATTGAGTCGAATAAGGAAAGTAAAGGTCAAGATTTATATTAACCCTGATTCCAAACCAAAGTTTTGCGTGGTTAGATCGTCCCTCACGCCTTACACCAAAACCAAACTTAAATGCCTGGAAAAACTGGGAATGATGAAACCCGTGCAGTTTTCTGAATGGGCAGCCCCCATCACCCTGTGCTAAAATCAGACTGCTCAGTTAGAATATGCGGCGATTACAAGCTTACTGTGAACCAGGCAGCACAAGTACACAAATACCTAATTCCATGAATTGAACACCTTTATGGGAAGTTGGTGGGGGGCTCACGTACACCAAACATGATATCAGTCATGCCTATTTGAAGTTAGAACTGGATGAAGATTCTCAAAGGTTTGCGATAATTAACACGCATGTAGGTCTCTTTCAATACACCAGATTATCTTTTGGCATCTCCTCGGCCTGTGTAATATTCCCACGCACAATGAACAATCTGCTCCAGGGCATCTGACGGGTGTGGTCTACCTGGATGATGTTCTGGTAACAGGAACATCAAATGACGAGCACCTGGCAAGCCTAGAAGAGGTGCTGAGAAGATTCAGAGATGCAGTAATCCGACTGTAGCGCGAGAAGTGCTCTTTTCAAGCTAGTGAGGTCACTTACCCAGAGTTCAAAGTGGACTAAAAAAGCCTGCACCCACTCGATGATAAGGTGAGAGCCATAAGTCCCGGCACCTGAGAATGCGGCAGAAATAAAGTCCTTCTTGGGGATGATAAACTACCGTATCCCCAACCTCGCAACGACATTGGCACCACTAGACTTGCTCTTAAGAAAACACTGGCATTGGCATTGGAAGAAATCATAGCTGCAGGCCTTCTAGTATGTCAAGCAGGCCTTATAGTCATCGAGTATATTGGTTCACTTTGACCCGGTTAACTTGAAATGCATCGCCATATGGAATAGGGGAGGCTGTGTCCCATAAAATGAAAGATGGCTCAGAAATCCCAATTGCCTTTGCCTCCAGAATGCACAATAATAACTGCCCACAAGCCTCTGTTGGGGCTCCTCCATGAAGACCAGCCAATACCTCCAATCACCTCCACCAGGTACAACGGTGGGTCTTGTTGTTCGCGACACATGATTAAATCTTTCAGCATAGGCAGGTCACAGAAATTTCAAACGCTGAAGCGTTGAGTCAGCCCTCTCTTCCAAAGAACCTGGTACCACCATCTGTGCCGCAAGAATTGTCCTGGCACTAAACGTTCTTGACACTTTGCCAGTCTTGTCAGATTATGTAAAGAGCTGGACGCAACGCAACTCAGTCCTGCCTAAAGTGAAGCGCATGATCTTAACCAGGTGGCACCATGATAAATCTGACCAGTTGAGACCTGACCTCACTTGCAAAGAGGAACTCAGTTGCGAGGATGGAGTCAGACTCTGGGGTTCCCAAGTGGTGGTATCACCTCCAGCAACAGAGTCACTGATGCAAAAATTGCACAGTGCTCATCCAGGCCAAACTAAAATGAAAATGCCAGCTAGGAGTTACGTTTGGTGGACCAGCACAGACAAGGGTATTAAACACATTGGGCGGAATTCTCCGGGTCGGAAAATCCCCGGGGGGGGGGGGGGGGGCGGCGTGAATCCCGCCCCGCCGCTAGCTGCCGTATTCTCCGGTGCTGGCTTTTGGGCGGGGGCGGGGATAACTCCGCGCCGGTCGGGAGCCGTTGGCAGCGGACCCCCCGGCAATTATCTGGGCCCCGATGGGCCAAGCGGCCGCCCGTGTTTGGCCAGTCCCGCCGGCGTGAAATGGACATGGTCCATCACGGCGGGACCTGGCTTGTCGGCCATCTAGCAGGGTCCTCGGGGGGCCGTGGGGGAATCTGGCCACGGGGGGGCCTCCACGGTGACCTGGCCCCCGATCGGGGTCCACCGATCTGTGGGCGGGCCTGTGCCGTGGGGGCACTCTTTCCCTCCACGCCGGCCCCTGTAGGGCTCCGTCATGGCCGGCGCGGAGGTGAACCCCCCTGCGCATGCGCCAGAACATGCCAGCGGTTCTGCGCATGCACGGGCCCTTCGGCGGCTGTTGGCACGCCGTCAACCCCTCCGGCGCCGGCCTAGCCCCTGGATGTGCGGAGGATTCCGCAACTTACCGTTGGCCCGACGCCGGAGTGGTTTGCGCCGTTCTTGGCGCTGGCGTCGGGCCATTTTGCCGATTGCAGGAGAATCCCGCCCGTTGTATTCCAGTGCGAGCCCTGCCAGAGAAAGCAGGCTTTGCCACCCTCAGCCATCTTCCACCCATGGGAATTGCCCGGTGCTCTGTGGATGAGGGTATAGGTGGACTTCGCAGACCCTTTCTAGGGAAGAAGTAAGAGTGCCTGACAACGGCACTGTGTTCACTGGAGAAGAGTTTCAGCACTTTGTCCAAACAAATGACATTTGCCATACTAGAACAGGCCCCATCACCCAACGTCAAACAGGGTGGCAGAGAGAGCGATGCAGACGTTCAAAACAGCCATTATGAAGCAGTCCAGTAGACCTCAAAAACTTAGGTTAGCTAACTTTCTCCTGTCTTATAACAGGGCCCCCACATACCAACACAGGCGACACACCCACAGAATTATTCATCGATCGTCGCCTGTGGACACGATTGGACTTAGTTTTCCTGAATCTGTCGGCGGAGGTTGAGGCACAATAGGCCTCCCAGTGGAAAAAGTACATTTCCCACAAAGGAGACGAGGAGACAGGTCAATTCAAGTGGGTGACCTGGTCCTCATCAGGGACTTTGCCTCAGGCCCACTTTGGCTACCAGGCAGGATTGTGTCACGGTCAGGCCCAGTCTCCTACATGGTGGATTTGAATGGCAGGGAAACCCAATGACCACCTAAGAAGCAAGCCTGGCACGGTGATGCAGTGGTTACCACTGCTGCCTCATAGCACTGAGGACGCTGGTTCGATCCCCGCCCCGGGTTACTGTCCGTGTGGCTCTCACCCCCACAACCCAAAGATGTGCAGGTTAGATGGATTGGCCGTGCTAAATTGTCCCTTAATTGGGAAAAAAAATAATTGGGTCCTCTAAATGTTTTGAAAAAGTAGCTGTGGGACCACAACATCAATCTCGCAACAGTTGGAGCCAGCAGGCAACACCAGTGCTCCCATGATGGAGCCTGTGCAGAGCAAATCTCGGAGTTCTGAGGAGGCCCTGTCGATGGCCCAGGATGGGACGGCCTAGGGAATGCCCTATTGGAGTTGTCAAATCTCAGAGACAACCTTCCAGAGATGTCAACGTTGCTAACTCACAGTGCCTCATGGCTGCC
Organism: Scyliorhinus torazame; assembly: GCF_047496885.1. Taxonomy (NCBI): domain Eukaryota; kingdom Metazoa; phylum Chordata; class Chondrichthyes; order Carcharhiniformes; family Scyliorhinidae; genus Scyliorhinus; species Scyliorhinus torazame. Next base: position 329,955,498 of record NC_092709.1, read on the forward strand.
CAGTCTTGAGATTCTAGGTCTGTTTCAAATCTATGCCATATAGCACAGTGGTAGTGCCACCAATGGCGGGTATCCTCAATGTGAAGACCTGACTTTGTCTCCACGAGCACTGTGCGGTGGTCACTCCAGTGGATGCTGTCATGGATAGATACGTCTGTGACAGGCAGATTGGTTGGGATGAGGTCAAATATGTTTTTCCCTCATGTTGGTTCCCTCACCACCTGGTGCAGACCCAGTCTACCAGCTATTTCATAGAAACATTCATAGAAAATAGAAGCAGGAGGAGGCCATTCGGCCCTTCGAGCCTGTTCCGCCATTCATTATGATGATGGCTGATCATCAAATTCAATACCCTGATCCTGCCTTCCCCCATTTCCCTCGATCCCTTTAGCCCCAAGAGCTATATTTAATTCCTTCTTGAAACAACAAAATGAGCTGGAATCTCCGATTTTGAGGTCATGTCCAGAGAAAGTGTCTAGTTTTATGATGAAAAAGTTGGCGGTGCCCCCGGACCGATGCTCCGCCCGGTGGGGGGGGGTGGGGGGTGGGGCTTGCAGCCGCGCCACGTAAAAACCCCGGCACTCCCGGCAGAAACGGCTGGAGAATTGCCGGGTCCGTGGATGCGCACGGCGACGACCTGCGAGAGTACAGGGAGATGAATCATGAAACAAAGGCATTTTTGGTTTTAGACAGGATGTAACAAATGGTGTTCTCCATGGAAGTCAGGCTTTAGCTTGTCACCATGTTAATTGAATCAAGGACTGGATCATTGAATATGTGCGTTTCCAGATAACATTGAGTTGTATGACTGGGAGATGAAGGAAGCTACAAACAGCCACAGACAGATAAAGTGTGTGGTGAATGAAGTTCAATGTGGGGGAAGGGTGAGGTCATCTGCTTTGGATCCAAGAATGACAAATTGAAAAAATTGCTTCATGTTGAAAGACGGCCATGTGCATGAAATCTCTAAACGTTAAGGTGCTGACATAAAAAGTAGTTTAAAAAATGCTATCGAACTGTCGGCCTTTATCTCAATGGGGTGAGAATACAAAGGGGGTAAATTCTGCTTCAATTGTGCAAAGCATCGATCGGATGCTTTCTGCTGAGCCACTTTCCCAACACAGGAGTACAGCACAGATTCGCCAGAACGTTAGCAGCGTTTAAAGCGTTAATTTGTGAGGACAGATTGCATGAATGTGCTTTGTATTTGGAACTGTTGTTCAGATGAGTGGGCGGTGCTCGAGCTGAGGCGCTGAGAAGGACAAAGTGATCTGAGCAGAGAGGGAGAAATTATTTCCTCTGCTGGGGGAAATCCAAACAAGATGGTGCAACAACCTCAAAATGAGAGCGGGTTTTCAGTGCTTCTTCCGGCTGACAAGGAGTCAGCCTTGACTCACTGGCAGCCTCCAGTCTGTGAGTCAGAAGATCGTGAGCCTTGAGCACATAACCTGGACCCACATTTCAGTGCTGGACTTTCACAAGTGTCATTTTACAGATTGTAATATAATAATAAGCTTTATTGTCACAAGTAGGCTTACGTTAACACTGTGATGAAGTTACTGTGAAAGCCCCTAGTCGCCACATTCGGCACCTGTTCGGGTGCACAGAGATGATAAACTAGCCCTATTTCCACTCTCAGATGTGCACTACTATTTGAATAAGAGTGTAGAACATTCACTCGGTGTTACAATGATAATTTATTCATCCGCATCCAGGCAGATTGCCTGGTTGTTTATCTAATTGTCTTTTGTGGGGGTCTTGCTGAGCAAGAACTGGCTGCTTCATTTCCCTTTCTCCTCAATATATCTTGAAGGCCGCTTCCCTCGCAACGCCAGCACTTTTCCCCAGAAGGTTCCAGCACGGCACTTCACCTCCTGTGAGAAGGCAGCGCAGAATGGGTTTGTGCGAAAGTAATTTTGTTGTTAATTCGTTTTTGGAACAAGTGCTATTTTGTTCAGTGTCCCGAGTGCCCTGTGCCCAGCCTTTGGGAGAATCCTAATCAGAGGTTAAATGTAAAATCTCGGAAAACCTCTCATGCTTCACTCCTGACAACACTCGGTTTGATGAACACGCAATTCATTAATCAAATCTATCTCCAATTCTAGCATTGCATATTCCATACATTATAGTGGAATTGTTATTTTTTGATTACTCTACGAGAATTGACATAGTTAAGACAGACATGAGCAACATAACCAATTTGGACACCTTTGTTAGAATGCGCCCTTTGAAACTTCCCCTGGCAACCCAGCCAGTTTATCTGATGTATTAGTTGAATCACTTTAGTTCTTAAAGTCCCCGGTACTATTCCTGCATTCTGTGAGTTTTCTGATCTCAACCCAGAGATGTTTGGAAGGGACACTGGGTGTAGAGGGGGGTGGGGGGGGGGGGGGGGGGTAAGGGGGGGGGGGGGGGGCGGGGGGGGGGGGGCAGGGGGGGGGGGGTAGGGGGGGGAACCCCCATGGAAATCTCAGTCGGAAGCCTGGACTGTTTATTTCCCAAGCCTCATTCAGTGGGACCAGTTCCAGCCTGGGTCCGGCAGCACTGAGACTAAGGCTAGTAGACTGAGAGGGGAAATGGGGTCATGTCCCCTAGCAGCCCCTTTCTTTTATTCATTCAAAGGTTGTGGACCTCGCTGGCTAGTCCAGCATTTATTGCCCATCCCTAATTGCCCTTGTGAAGGTGACGGGTGAGCTGCCTTCTCTAACCGCTGCTGTCCATGTCGTGCAGGTGCACCCACAGTGCTGATAGGGAGGGAGTTCCAGGATTTTGACCCAGCGACAGTGAAGGAACAATGTTATATTTAAAAGTTAGGATGGCAAATGGCTTGGAGGAGAACCTCAAGGTAGTGGTTGATGTGTTGGGTGCTTTGGATCCATGGAACACATACAGGCTACCAACACTTACAATGGAACAACACTATTTTAGTAAGCTTGAAACTGTAGAACATACTTTCACTGTGGGTTAACACGATGTTAGTTTAAACTAAAGACCTCTGCCTATCCTAACCAGTCTATGCACTCAGCACATGGTGAAGATCTGTGCTGTAAGCTGTGAGCTCTGTCCTTCTGAGAGGCTGCATCCCGAATGAGCGGGAACTCTGATGCCCTCTGTCTATATAGTGAGTGTGCTCTAACTGGTGATTGGCTGCGGTGTTGTGTGTGTTGATTGGTCTTGCTGTGTGTCCATCAGTGTGTGTGTATCTGCACCATGATATACTGGTGTGTATTATGACAGTGGTGTTCACATGTATCTGCTGCCCTTGTCCTTCTAGATGGTAGTGATCATGGATTTGGAAGGTGCTGTCTAAAGAATCTCGGTAAGTTCCTGCAATGCATCTTGTAGATGGTACACACAGCTGCTACTTTTCTTCAGGGGTGGAGGGAGTAAATGTTTGTGGAAGGGGGAGCAATCAAGTGTGATTATCCTGGATGGTGTTGAGCTTCTTAATTGTTGTTGGAGCTGCATTTATCCAGACAAGTGGAAAGTATTCTAACATCCTCTTGCCTTGCAGATTGTGGCAGGCTTTGGGGAGTCAGGGAGTCAGTTACTCACCACAGGAGTCCTAGCCCCTGACATGCCCTTATAGTCGCAGCATTTATATGGCTAGTCCAGTTAAGCTTTAGGTCAATGAACCCGAGGGATGTTGATAGTGGGGGATTCAGCAATGGTACTGCCACTGAATGTCAAGAGGCGATGGTTAGATTCTCTCTTGTTGGAAATGGTCATTACATGAATGGTCATGTGGCATGAATGTGACTTGCCACTTGTCAGCCCAGGCATGGATATTGTCCAGGACTTGCTGCATTTGGACATGGATTGCTTCAGTGTCTAAGGAGCTGTGAATGGTGCTGAACATTGCGCAATCATCCGCAAGCATCCCCACTTCTGACCTTATGATGGAAGGAAGATCACTGATGAAGCAGCTGAAGATAGTTGAGCCGAGGACACTACCCTGAGGAACTCCTGCAGTGATGCCCTGGAGCTGAAATAACTGGCCTCCAACAACCACAACCATCTTCCTTTGTGCCAGGTATGACTACAACCAGTGGAGAGCTTTCCTCTGATTTCCGTTGACTCCAGTTTTGCTAGGACCCCTTGATGCCGTACTCAGCTGCCTCAATGTCAAGGGCAGTCATTCTCGCCTCACCTCGGCTCTTTTGAAAATGAAAATGAAAATCGCTTATTGTCATAAGTAGACTTCAAATGAAGTTACTGTGAAAAGCCCCTTGTCACCACATTCCGGCGCCTGTTCGGGGAGCCTGGTACGGGAATTGAACCGTGCTGCTGGCCTGCCTTGGTCTGCTTTCAAAGCCAGTGATTTAGCCCTGTGCTAAACAGACCCTGTCCATAGAATCATAGAAGTTACAGTGCAGAAGGAGGCCATTCAGCCATCGAGTGTGCACCGGCCCTTGGAAAGAGCACCCTACCCAAGCCCACACCTCCACCCTATCCCCGTAACCTTTCTTTTGGACACTAAGGGCGATGTAGCATCTCCAATCCACCGAACCTGCACATCTTTGGATTGTGGGAGGAAACTGGAGCACCCGGAGGAAACCCACGTAGACACGGGGAGAACGTGCAGACTCCGCACAGACAGTGACCCAAGCCGGGAATCGAACCTGGGACCCTGGAGCTGTGAAGCAACAGTGCTAACCACTGTGCCGCCCTTTTTGAACCAAGGCTGTAACGAGGTCAGCAGCAGAGTCACCCTGACAGACAACAAACTGAGTGTCAGAGAGAAGGTCATTGCTAACCAAGTGCCACTTGACAGGACTGTTGATGACCTCTTCCATCACTTTACTGATGATCGAGAGTAGACTGATGGGGCAGTAATTGGCCAGGTTGGATTTGCCCGGCTTATTGTGCACAGGACACACTTGGGAAATTTTCCACATTACCAGGTAGATGCCAGCATTGTAGCTGTACTGGAACAGCTTGGCGAGGGGCATGGCATGTCCGGGTGCGCAAATCTTCAGTTCTATTGCAGGAATATTGTCAGGGCCCACAGCCTTTGCAGTTTCCAGTGCCTTCAGCCATTTCTTGATAACATGTGGAGTGAGTCGAATTTTCTAAAGACTGACATCTGTGATGCTGGGGACCTCAGGAGGAGGTCGGAATGGATCATTCACTCGGCACTTCTGGCTGAAGGTTGCTGCAAATGATTCAGCCTTATGGAGGTAAAAGTGCGACAGAGCCAGACTGGCTGAAAATAAGAAATAAGACAGGACTTTGGGGCTTTGGGATAAGAAGAAAGGCACTCATGTCACCGCAGTTATCATTGTCAATCTGTGCTCATCTAACAGGAAGCACCATTTTAAGCAGTGCACACAGGGCATTAGAAGAAACATTTGCCTCTCTGAAATTTATTACTGTACCAAGTCGGCACTGTACAGGCCGAACCTTACCTGTTAAAAAGGCACCAGAAGAACTTGAACACTTGATAGAAATTGGAGCTTGTAAACTTGGACCGAGGCCAAGCTATAACAATAGCACAAGGGCAGCAAAAGGATTTAATGCCGTGTTCACCAACCCTTTCAAAAATGAGCTTGATGAATAACTGGTTATGAAGAAATTGAAGATAAAAGAAATAAGTACAAACAGAGATAATCAAATACTCAACAGAGCACAATAGTTGATGTGCTACAGGGACCATGGCATTATTGTCTGTGTAAAGAAATCAGCCAGGTTGAATATTAGAATTGTGTATCGAAATAATAACGAGGAATTGTGTAATTTTGCTCGACTCGATTTGGGGTGAGGGAAAGATTGTGTGGTTCTTTTTCTCAGGAGCTAAGTGTCTGATGAGGTAAACTGTATAATCCGTGGGAAGAAAGGCTTTGATGGGTTAAATAGTTTCCTCTTATTCCATCCTTCCTCATGTTCTAAGGTTAAAGAAAAAAGAAGGACGTGCATTTATATAGTGCTTCTCATGACCTCAAGAGACCCCAAAGCACAGGGCATTTAATGGAGTACTTTGAAATATAGTCATGTCGCAACATAGGAAATGAAGCAACCAACTGGCAGACAACAAGCTCCCATAAACAGTCATGTGGAAATGATCAAAATAAACTGTTTCAGTGATGTTGGTTGAGGGTTAAATATTGAACAGGGCACGGGGGAGAATTCTGCTGCTCACCTTCAAAATTGTGCCATGGGATCTTTTACAAACACCTGAGAGATCAGACAGACCCTGGGTTTAATGATTCATCCCAAAGGCACCACTTCCAACAGTGCCGCACTCCCTCAGTACTGCGCTGGAATGCCAGCCTGCATTGTGTGCTCAGATCTCTTGGAGTGGGACTGAAGTCCACGACCTCCTAACTCAGAGGTGAGAGTGTTAGCCATTGAGCCACAGCGAACACTAAAGATATAGGGCACGATTCTCCCAGCCCCGCACTGGGCCGGAGAATCACCACAACCGCGCCACGCCGCCCTGACGCCGGCGCGCGATTCTCCGAGGTGTGGTGAATCGGCGCAATTTGCGCTGCCGCGTTCGGCATGCTGCCGGTCGCGGGCTGCCGATTCTCCGGCCCGGATGGTCCGAGCGGCCGCGCGGAAACGGCAGAGTCTCGCCGCCGCCGTTCACCCCTGGTCGCTGCCGGCGGGAACTCTGCACAAAGGGTCGGGGGGCGGCCTGTGGGGCGGCATAAAGCGCTCCTTCACCAGAGGGGGCTTCCGATGGGGTCGGCCCGCGATCGGGGCCCTGCGATCGGCGGGCCGGCCTCTCCCCCCCCCCCCCGACCTACTTTG